>NW_026778226.1:653770-980656 GCF_025265405.1 Mesoplodon densirostris | reverse complement strand
TATTCCATCATACGTAAGTACCACAATGTTTTGAACCATTTTTATATTTCCTGGGATATTTAAGGTGTACCCAAGTTGAGGTTCTTGTAGTCAGTGCAGCCCTAAATTTGGAGGTGGCTCTTTCTTATTGATTTTCAGTTTTCCCAAGGTATATTCCCTAGACTGGAAGTGGCCTTGGCTCTGTAGCTCTGTTGTTTACTTGTTTTAGGGAACACAATGCACTCCTCCAGTGAGGCAGTTGGCAGTTTACATCCCGCCTATCAGCATAACAAGGCTCCCAGTTCTCCAGGGCCTGTCTTGCCTTTCTGGTTTTTACACATTTTGTGGATGTCCCTTTTGACCGGTGGGAAGTGATACTTCTTTGTAGTGCAGATTTGCATTGCCCACTTGCTTGCTTGGCCAAAAGGGGCGTATGCGTTTTCTCCTGAATATATTCAGGAGAAAACGCATACGCCCCTTTTGGCCAAGTGCACCATTGTCCAAGTTGTGCCCCTCTTCCTGTGCTTTACAGGCGATTCCAACGTACCTCTTGAAATCTGTTTCCTGCTATTTTGCCTCACTTTCAAGTCCGCCTCGTTGACTTCCCTCAACAGATTTTTGGACGATAGTTGTCCTTTATCACTCTGCCAGTTTGTGAATTGCTGTGCCCCTGAGCTCCATTTCTCAACTCGTTTTTTGTGAGCTGAACGCAAGTCCAAAATTTTGGATCATGTCCTATACTGGTTCCCGGTGGGTGGCTGAGACTTTGGTTAATTCTTCTTCCTGCCGGAAATTAGAGTGACATGTGCCCGTCAAATGCTAACAGCTACTCTCTCATGGGTTCTCCCTCGTCCCTTCCATCCTCTGGCAAATTGGGAACCTGTGCAACCAGGAGGTTAAAGGGCCTGTCTCTCCAGTTGGGAGATTGATAGTAAGGCAGTTGGAAAGTCAAACTGGAGCACCAGGAGAGGGACTATTCGTTGAGTTTTAGAAACCTTTCGTATTCACAGTGTGTCCATTCTCTAGGTTTCCTGTACATGTTATAGCTGTAGTAATATTCCCTTGAACCTGGAGAGTTGGGACCCATGGAATGGGGGCCATGCATTATTGCTTGAAAGGGTCTGCATTTGCTCACGCCAATCTCACCAATCCTCTCAGTCCCAAGTGTCCAGCCTTATGCCACATCCAGCTGTCATTGTAGATAGGGTCTTTCCAGGTTTCCTCAGACACCCTGAAGGAATTGTAAAGAATTTCCCTGTTTTTTGGTTTTGCTTTTGAAATTCCTTTTTATAGTGGGTTTGAGCTGATTCTCGCTGCCATGTTTATGCCACTCTAGACACACTTGATTCCCTTATGGAGTCATATCAATACATAGGTTTTAAGATTCTTACTAGTCAGATATATTCCTCTGTGGGAAATATGGGGTTTTGAGTCTCTTTCACTGAGGAAGGTGTAGGTCTTGTCTATTCCAAAGTTGGTTTTTGAAACGGTCCCTGTGCTTATATCAAACTCTGGTTTTATGCATCACCCCACCTCTCCTTCCCCTTTATGCAGGCATAAGAGTGTTTTCTAAATGTGAGATTCTGTTCTCTTTCCTAACTCAGTTCACGTGTAGCCATGTTTACAGGATCTTCATAAGTGATATCTTATGATAAGTTTCTTTTTCTGTGTGACTTATTTCACTTAGAATCATCGTACCTGAATCCACTCACTTTGCTGCTACTGGTCTTATGACATTGATTTCATGGCTGAGGGATATTCCATCGTACGTAAGTACCACAATGTTTTGAACCATTTTTATATTTCCTGGGATATTTAAGGTGTACCCAAGTTGAGGTTCTTGTAGTCAGTGCAGCCCTAAATTTGGAGGTGGCTCTTTCTTATTGATTTTCAGTTTTCCCAAGGTATATTCCCTAGACTGGAAGTGGCCTTGGCTCTGTAGCTCTGTTGTTTACTTTGTTTTAGGGAACACAATGCACTCCTCCAGTGAGGCAGTTGGCAATTTACATCCCGCCCATCAGCATAACAAGGCTCCCAGTTCTCCAGGGCCTGTCTTGCCTTTCTGGTTTTTAGCACATTTTGTGGATGTCCCTTTTGACCGGTGGGAAGTGATACTTCTTTGTAGTGCAGATTTGCATTGCCCGCTTGCTTGCTTGGCCAAAAAGGGCGTATGCGTTTTCTCCTGAATATATTCAGGAGAAAACGCATACACCCTTTTTGGCCAAGTGCACCATTGTCCAAGTTGTGCCCCTCTTCCTGTGCTTTACAGGCGATTCCAAGGTACCTCTTGAAATCTGTTTCCTGCTATTTTGCCTCGCTTTCAAGTCCGCCTCGTTGACTTCCCTCAACAGATTTTTGGACGATAGTTGTCCTTTATCACTCTGCCAGTTTGTGAATTGCTGTGCCCCTGAGCTCCATTTCTCAACTCGTTTTTTGTGAGCTGAACGCAAGTCCAAAATTTTGGATCATGTCCTATACTGGTTCCCGGTGGGTGGCTGAGACTTTGGTTAATTCTTCTTCCTGCCGGGAAATTAGAGTGACATGTGCCCGTCCAAATGCCTAACAGCTACTCTCTCATGGGTTCTCCCTCGTCCCTTCCATCCTCTGGCAAATTGGGAACCTGTGCAAACCAGGAGGTTAAAGGGCCTGTCTCTCCAAGTTGGGAGATTGATAGTAAGGCAGTTGGAAAGTCAAACTGGAGCACCAGGAGAGGGGCTATTCGTTGAGTTTTAGAAACCTTTCGTATTCACAGTGTGTCCATTCTCTAGGTTTCCTGTACATGTTATAGCTGTAGTAATATTCCCTTGAACCTGGAGAGTTGGGACCCATGGAATGGGGGCCATGCATTATTGCTTGAAAGGGTCTGCATTTGCTCACCCAATCTCACCAATCCTCTCAGTCCCAAGTGTCCAGCCTTATGCCACATCCAGCTGTCATTGTAGATAGGGTCTTTCCAGGTTTCCTCAGACACCCTGAAGGAATTGTAAAGAATTTCCCTGTTTTTTGGTTTTGCTTTTGAAATTCCTTTTTATAGTGGGTTTGAGCTGATTCTCGCTGCCATGTTTATGCCACTCTAGACACACTTGATTCCCTTATGGAGACATATCAATACATAGGTTTTAAGATTCTTACTAGTCAGATATATTCCTCTGTGGGAAATATGGGGCTTTGAGTCTCTTTCACTGAGGAAGGTGTAGGTCTTGTCTATTCCAAAGTTGGTTTTTGAAACGGTCCCTGTGCTTATATCAAACTCTGGTTTTATGCATCACCCCACCTCTCCTTCCCCTTTATGCAGGCATAAGAGTGTTTTCTAAATGTGAGACTCTGTTCTCTTTCCTAACTCAGTTCACGTGTAGCCATGTTTACAGGATCTTCATAAGTGATATCTTATGATAAGTTTCTTTTTCTGTGTGACTTATTTCACTTAGAATCATCGTACCTGAATCCACTCACTTTGCTGCTACTGGTCGTATGACATTGATTTCATGGCTGAGGGATATTCCATCGTACGTAAGTACCACAATGTTTTGAACCATTTTTATATTTCCTGGGATATTTAAGGTGTACCCAAGTTGAGGTTCTTGTAGTCAGTGCAGCCCTAAATTTGGAGGTGGCTCTTTCTTATTGATTTTCAGTTTTCCCAAGGTATATTCCCTAGACTGGAAGTGGCCTTGGCTCTGTAGCTCTGTTGTTTACTTGTTTTAGGGAACACAATGCACTCCTCCAGTGAGGCAGTTGGCAATTTACATCCCGCCCATCAGCATAACAAGGCTCCCAGTTCTCCAGGGCCTGTCTTGCCTTTCTGGTTTTTACACATTTTGTGGATGTCCCTTTTGACCGGTGGGAAGTGATACTTCTTTGTAGTGCAGATTTGCATTGCCCGCTTGCTTGCTTGGCCAAAAAGGGCGTATGCGTTTTCTCCTGAATATATTCAGGAGAAAACGCATACGCCCTTTTTGGCCAAGTGCACCATTGTCCAAGTTGTGCCCCTCTTCCTGTGCTTTACAGGCGATTCCAAGGTACCTCTTGAAATCTGTTTCCTGCTATTTTGCCTCGCTTTCAAGTCCGCCTCGTTGACTTCCCTCAACAGATTTTTGGACGATAGTTGTCCTTTATCACTCTGCCAGTTTGTGAATTGCTGTGCCCCTGAGCTCCATTTCTCAACTCGTTTTTTGTGAGCTGAACGCAAGTCCAAAATTTTGGATCATGTCCTATACTGGTTCCCGGTGGGTGGCTGAGACTTTGGTTAATTCTTCTTCCTGCCGGGAAATTAGAGTGACATGTGCCCGTCCAAATGCCTAACAGCTACTCTCTCATGGGTTCTCCCTCGTCCCTTCCATCCTCTGCCAAATTGGGAACCTGTGCAAACCAGGAGGTTAAAGGGCCTGTCTCTCCAAGTTGGGAGATTGATAGTAAGGCAGTTGGAAAGTCAAACTGGAGCACCAGGAGAGGGACTATTCGTTGAGTTTTAGAAACCTTTCGTATTCACAGTGTGTCCATTCTCTAGGTTTCCTGTACATGTTATAGCTGTAGTAATATTCCCTTGAACCTGGAGAGTTGGGACCCATGGAATGGGGGCCATGCATTATTGCTTGAAAGGGTCTGCATTTGCTCACCCAATCTCTCCAATCCTCTCAGTCCCAAGTGTCCAGCCTTATGCCACATCCAGCTGTCATTGTAGACAGGGTCTTTCCAGGTTTCCTCAGACACCCTGAAGGAATTGTAAAGAATTTCCCTGTTTTTTGGTTTTGCTTTTGAAATTCCTTTTTATAGTGGGTTTGAGCTGATTCTCGCTGCCATGTTTATGCCACTCTAGACACACTTGATTCCCTTATGGAGTCATATCAATACATAGGTTTTAAGATTCTTACTAGTCAGATATATTCCTCTGTGGGAAATATGGGGTTTTGAGTCTCTTTCACTGAGGAAGGTGTAGGTCTTGTCTATTCCAAAGTTGGTTTTTGGAACGGTCCCTGTGCTTATATCAAACTCTGGTTTTATGCATCACCCCACCTCTCCTTACCCTTTATGCAGGCATAAGAGTGTTTTCTAAATGTGAGACTCTGTTCTCTTTCCTAACTCAGTTCACGTGTAGCCATGTTTACAGCATCTTCATAAGTGATATCTTATGATAAGTTTCTTTTTCTGTGTGACTTATTTCACTTAGAATCATCGTACCTGAATCCACTCACTTTGATGCTACTGGTCTTATGACATTGATTTCATGGCTGAGGGATATTCCATCGTACGTAAGTACCACAATGTTTTGAACCATTTTTATATTTCCTGGGATATTTAAGGTGTACCCAAGTTGAGGTTCTTGTAGCCAGTGCAGCCCTAAATTTGGAGGTGGCTCTTTCTTATTGATTTTCAGTTTTCCCCAGGTATATTCCCTAGACTGGAAGTGGCCTTGGCTCTGTAGCTCTGTTGTTTACTTGTTTTAGGGAACACAATGCACTCCTCCAGTGAGGCAGTTGGCAATTTACATCCCGCCCATCAGCATAACAACGCTCCCTGTTCTCCAGGGCCTGTCTTGCCTTTCTGGTTTTTACACATTTTGTGGATGTCCCTTTTGACCGGTGGGAAGTGATACTTCTTTGTAGAGCAGATTTGCATTGCCCGCTTGCTTGCTTGGCCAAAAAGGGCGTATGCGTTTTCTCCTGAATATATTCAGGAGAAAACGCATACGCCCTTTTTGGCCAAGTGCACCATTGTCCAAGTTGTGCCCCTCTTCCTGTGCTTTACAGGCGATTCCAACGTACCTCTTGAAATCTGTTTCCTGCTATTTTGCCTCACTTTCAAGTCCGCCTCGTTGACTTCCCTCAACAGATTTTTGGACGATAGTTGTCCTTTATCACTCTGCCAGTTTGTGAATTGCTGTGCCCCTGAGCTCCATTTCTCAACTCGTTTTTTGGGAGCTGAACGCAAGTCCAAAATTTTGGATCCTGTCCTATACTGGTTCCCGGTGGGTGGCTGAGACTTTGGTTAATTCTTCTTCCTGCCGGGAAATTAGAGTGACATGTGCCCGTCCAAATGCCTAACAGCTACTCTCTCATGGGTTCTCCCTCGTCCCTTCCATCCTCTGGCAAATTGGGAACCTGTGCAAACCAGGAGGTTAAAGGGCCTGTCTCTCCAAGTTGGGAGATTGATAGTAAGGCAGTTGGAAAGTCAAACTGGAGCACCAGGAGAGGGACTATTCGTTGAGTTTTAGAAACCTTTCGTATTCACAGTGTGTCCATTCTCTAGGTTTCCTGTACATGTTATAGCTGTAGTAATATTCCCTTGAACCTGGAGAGTTGGGACCCATGGAATGGGGGCCATGCATTATTGCTTGAAAGGGTCTGCATTTGCTCACCCAATCTCACCAATCCTCTCAGTCCCAAGTGTCCAGCCTTATGCCACATCCAGCTGTCATTGTAGACAGGGTCTTTCCAGGTTTCCTCAGACACCCTGAAGGAATTGTAAAGAATTTCCCTGTTTTTTGGTTTTGCTTTTGAAATTCCTTTTTATAGTGGGTTTGAGCTGATTCTCGCTGCCATGTTTATGCCACTCTAGACACACTTGATTCCCTTATGGAGTCATATCAATACATAGGTTTTAAGATTCTTACTAGTCAGATATATTCCTCTGTGGGAAATATGGGGTTTTGAGTCTCTTTCACTGAGGAAGCTGTAGGTCTTGTCTATTCCAAAGTTGGTTTTTGGAACGGTCCCTGTGCTTATATCAAACTCTGGTTTTATGCATCACCCCACCTCTCCTTACCCTTTATGCAGGCATAAGAGTGTTTTCTAAATGTGAGACTCTGTTCTCTTTCCTAACTCAGTTCACGTGTAGCCATGTTTACAGGATCTTCATAAGTGATATCTTATGATAAGTTTCTTTTTCTGTGTGACTTATTTCACTTAGAATCATCGTACCTGAATCCACTCACTTTGCTGCTACTGGTCTTATGACATTGATTTCATGGCTGAGGGATATTCCATCGTACGTAAGTACCACAATGTTTTGAACCATTTTTATATTTCCCGGGATATTTAAGGTGTACCCAAGTTGAGGTTCTTGTAGCCAGTGCAGCCCTAAATTTGGAGGTGGCTCTTTCTTATTGATTTTCAGTTTTCCCCAGGTATATTCCCTAGACTGGAAGTGGCCTTGGCTCTGTAGCTCTGTTGTTTACTTGTTTTAGGGAACACAATGCACTCCTCCAGTGAGGCAGTTGGCAATTTACATCCCGCCCATCAGCATAACAACGCTTCCTGTTCTCCAGGGCCTGTCTTGCCTTTCTGGTTTTTACACATTTTGTGGATGTCCCTTTTGACCGGTGGGAAGTGATACTTCTTTGTAGAGCAGATTTGCATTGCCCGCTTGCTTGCTTGGCCAAAAAGGGCGTATGCGTTTTCTCCTGAATATATTCAGGAGAAAACGCATACGCCATTTTTGGCCAAGTGCACCATTGTCCAAGTTGTGCCCCTCTTCCTGTGCTTTACAGGCGATTCCAACGTACCTCTTGAAATCTGTTTCCTGCTATTTTGCCTCACTTTCAAGTCCGCCTCGTTGACTTCCCTCAACAGATTTTTGGACGATAGTTGTCCTTTATCACTCTGCCAGTTTGTGAATTGCTGTGCCCCTGAGCTCCATTTCTCAACTCGTTTTTTGGGAGCTGAACGCAAGTCCAAAATTTTGGATCATGTCCTATACTGGTTCCCGGTGGGTGGCTGAGACTTTGGTTAATTCTTCTTCCTGCCGGGAAATTAGAGTGACATGTGCCCGTCCAAATGCCTAACAGCTACTCTCTCATGGGTTCTCCCTCGTCCCTTCCATCCTCTGCCAAATTGGGAACCTGTGCAAACCAGGAGGTTAAAGGGCCTGTCTCTCCAAGTTGGGAGATTGATAGTAAGGCAGTTGGAAAGTCAAACTGGAGCACCAGGAGAGGGACTATTCGTTGAGTTTTAGAAACCTTTCGTATTCACAGTGTGTCCATTCTCTAGGTTTCCTGTACATGTTATAGCTGTAGTAATATTCCCTTGAACCTGGAGAGTTGGGACCCATGGAATGGGGGCCATGCATTATTGCTTGAAAGGGTCTGCATTTGCTCACCCAATCTCACCAATCCTCTCAGTCCCAAGTGTCCAGCCTTATGCCACATCCAGCTGTCATTGTAGATAGGGTCTTTCCAGGTTTCCTCAGACACCCTGAAGGAATTGTAAAGAATTTCCCTGTTTTTTGGTTTTGCTTTTGAAATTCCTTTTTATAGTGGGTTTGAGCTGATTCTCGCTGCCATGTTTATGCCACTCTAGACACACTTGATTCCCTTATGGAGACATATCAATACATAGGTTTTAAGATTCTTACTAGTCAGATATATTCCTCTGTGGGAAATATGGGGTTTTGAGTCTCTTTCACTAAGGAAGGTGTCGGTCTTGTCAATTCCAAAGTTGGTTTTTGAAACGGTCCCTGTGCTTATATCAAACTCTGGTTTTATGCATCACCCCACCTCTCCTTCCCCTTTATGCAGGCATAAGAGTGTTTTCTAAATGTGAGACTCTGTTCTCTTTCCTAACTCAGTTCACGTGTAGCCATGTTTACAGGATCTTCATAAGTGATATCTTATGATAAGTTTCTTTTTCTGTGTGACTTATTTCACTTAGAATCATCGTACCTGAATCCACTCACTTTGCTGCTACTGGTCTTATGACATTGATTTCATGGCTGAGGGATATTCCATCGTACGTAAGTACCACAATGTTTTGAACCATTTTTATATTTCCTGGGATATTTAAGGTGTAACCAAGTTGAGGTTCTTGTAGCCAGTGAAGCCCTAAATTTGGAGGTGGCTCTTTCTTATTGATTTTCAGTTTTCCCCAGGTATATTCCCTAGACTGGAAGTGGCCTTGGCTCTGTAGCTCTGTTGTTTACTTGTTTTAGGGAACACAATGCACTCCTCCAGTGAGGCAGTTGGCAATTTACATCCCGCCCATCAGCATAACAAGGCTCCCTGTTCTCCAGGGCCTGTCTTGCCTTTCTGGTTTTTACACATTTTGTGGATGTCCCTTTTGACCGGTGGGAAGTGATACTTCTTTGTAGTGCAGATTTGCATTGCCCGCTTGCTTGCTTGGCCAAAAAGGGCGTATGCGTTTTCTCCTGAATATATTCAGGAGAAAACGCATACGCCCTTTTTGGCCAAGTGCACCATTGTCCAAGTTGTGCCCCTCTTCCTGTGCTTTACAGGCGATTCCAACGTACCTCTTGAAATCTGTTTCCTGCTATTTTGCCTCACTTTCAAGTCCGCCTCGTTGACTTCCCTCAACAGATTTTTGGACGATAGTTGTCCTTTATCACTCTGCCAGTTTGTGAATTGCTGTGCCCCTGAGCTCCATTTCTCAACTCGTTTTTTGTGAGCTGAACGCAAGTCCAAAATTTTGGATCCTGTCCTATACTGGTTCCCGGTGGGTGGCTGAGACTTTGGTTAATTCTTCTTCCTGCCGGGAAATTAGAGTGACATGTGCCCGTCCAAATGCCTAACAGCTACTCTCTCATGGGTTCTCCCTCGTCCCTTCCATCCTCTGCCAAATTGGGAACCTGTGCAAACCAGGAGGTTAAAGGGCCTGTCTCTCCAAGTTGGGAGATTGATAGTAAGGCAGTTGGAAAGTCAAACTGGAGCACCAGGAGAGGGACTATTCGTTGAGTTTTAGAAACCTTTCGTATTCACAGTGTGTCCATTCTCTAGGTTTCCTGTACATGTTATAGCTGTAGTAATATTCCCTTGAACCTGGAGAGTTGGGACCCATGGAATGGGGGCCATGCATTATTGCTTGAAAGGGTCTGCATTTGCTCACCCAATCTCACCAATCCTCTCAGTCCCAAGTGTCCAGCCTTATGCCACATCCAGCTGTCATTGTAGATAGGGTCTTTCCAGGTTTCCTCAGACACCCTGAAGGAATTGTAAAGAATTTCCCTGTTTTTTGGTTTTGCTTTTGAAATTCCTTTTTATAGTGGGTTTGAGCTGATTCTCGCTGCCATGTTTATGCCACTCTAGACACACTTGATTCCCTTATGGAGACATATCAATACATAGGATTTAAGATTCTTACTAGTCAGATATATTCCTCTGTGGGAAATATGGGGTTTTGAGTCTCTTTCACTGAGGAAGGTGTAGGTCTTGTCTATTCCAAAGTTGGTTTTTGGAACGGTCCATGTGCTTATATCAAACTCTGGTTTTATGCATCTCCCCACCTCTCCTTCCTCTTTATGCAGGCATAAGAGTGTTTTCTAAATGTGAGACTCTGTTCTCTTTCCTAACTCAGTTCACGTGTAGCCATGTTTACAGGATCTTCATAAGTGATATCTTATGATAAGTTTCTTTTTCTGTGTGACTTATTTCACTTAGAATCATCGTACCTGAATCCACTCACTTTGCTGCTACTGGTCTTATGACATTGATTTCATTGCTGAGGGATATTCCATCATACGTAAGTACCACAATGTTTTGAACCATTTTTATATTTCCTGGGATATTTAAGGTGTACCCAAGTTGAGGTTCTTGTAGTCAGTGCAGCCCTAAATTTGGAGGTGGCTCTTTCTTATTGATTTTCAGTTTTCCCAAGGTATATTCCCTAGACTGGAAGTGGCCTTGGCTCTGTAGCTCTGTTGTTTACTTGTTTTAGGGAACACAATGCACTCCTCCAGTGAGGCAATTGGCAGTTTACATCCCGCCCATCAGCATAACAAGGCTCCCAGTTCTCCAGGGCCTGTCTTGCCTTTCTGGTTTTTACACATTTTGTGGATGTCCCTTTTGACCGGTGGGAAGTGATACTTCTTTGTAGTGCAGATTTGCATTGCCCGCTTGCTTGCTTGGCCAACAGGGGCGTATGCGTTTTCTCCTGAATATATTCAGGAGAAAACGCATACGCCCTTTTTGGCCAAGTGCACCATTGTCCAAGTTGTGCCCCTCTTCCTGTGCTTTACAGGCGATTCCAACGTACCTCTTGAAATCTGTTTCCTGCTATTTTGCCTCACTTTCAAGTCCGCCTCGTTGACTTCCCTCAACAGATTTTTGGACGATAGTTGTCCTTTATCACTCTGCCAGTTTGTGAATTGCTGTGCCCCTGAGCTCCATTTCTCAACTCGTTTTTTGTGAGCTGAACGCAAGTCCAAAATTTTGGATCATGTCCTATACTGGTTCCCGGTGGGTGGCTGAGACTTTGGTTAATTCTTCTTCCTGCCGGGAAATTAGAGTGACATGTGCCCGTCCAAATGCCTAACAGCTACTCTCTCATGGGTTCTCCCTCGTCCCTTCCATCCTCTGGCAAATTGGGAACCTGTGCAAACCAGGAGGTTAAAGGGCCTGTCTCTCCAAGTTGGGAGATTGATAGTAAGGCAGTTGGAAAGTCAAACTGGAGCACCAGGAGAGGGACTATTCGTTGACTTTTAGAAACCTTTCGTATTCACAGTGTGTCCATTCTCTAGGTTTCCTGTACATGTTATAGCTGTAGTAATATTCCCTTGAACCTGGAGAGTTGGGACCCATGGAATGGGGGCCATGCATTATTGCTTGAAAGGGTCTGCATTTGCTCACCCAATCTCACCAATCCTCTCAGTCCCAAGTGTCCAGCCTTATGCCACATCCAGCTGTCATTGTAGATAGGGTCTTTCCAGGTTTCCTCAGACACCCTGAAGGAATTGTAAAGAATTTCCCTGTTTTTTGGTTTTGCTTTTGAAATTCCTTTTTATAGTGGGTTTGAGCTGATTCTCGCTGCCATGTTTATGCCACTCTAGACACACTTGATTCCCTTATGGAGTCATATCAATACATAGGTTTTAAGATTCTTACTAGTCAGATATATTCCTCTGCGGGAAATATGGGGTTTTGAGTCTCTTTCACTGAGGAAGGTGTAGGTCTTGTCTATTCCAAAGTTGGTTTTTGAAACGGTCCCTGTGCTTATATCAAACTCTGGTTTTATGCATCACCCCACCTCTCCTTCCCCTTTATGCAGGCATAAGAGTGTTTTCTAAATGTGAGACTCTGTTCTCTTTCCTAACTCAGTTCACGTGTAGCCATGTTTACAGGATCTTCATAAGTGATATCTTATGATAAGTTTCTTTTTCTGTGTGACTTATTTCACTTAGAATCATCGTACCTGAATCCACTCACTTTGCTGCTACTGGTCTTATGACATTGATTTCATGGCTGAGGGATATTCCATCGTACGTAAGTACCACAATGTTTTGAACCATTTTTATATTTCCTGGGATATTTAAGGTGTACCCAAGTTGAGGTTCTTGTAGTCAGTGCAGCCCTAAATTTGGAGGTGGCTCTTTCTTATTGATTTTCAGTTTTCCCAAGGTATATTCCCTAGACTGGAAGTGGCCTTGGCTCTGTAGCTCTGTTGTTTACTTGTTTTAGGGAACACAATGCACTCCTCCAGTGAGGCAGTTGGCAATTTACATCCCGCCCATCAGCATAACAAGGCTCCCAGTTCTCCAGGGCCTGTCTTGCCTTTCTGGTTTTTACACATTTTGTGGATGTCCCTTTTGACCGGTGGGAAGTGATACTTCTTTGTAGTGCAGATTTGCATTGCCCGCTTGCTTGCTTGGCCAAAAAGGGCGTATGCGTTTTCTCCTGAATATATTCAGGAGAAAACGCATACGCCCTTTTTGGCCAAGTGCACCATTGTCCAAGTTGTGCCCCTCTTCCTGTGCTTTACAGGCGATTCCAACGTACCTCTTGAAATCTGTTTCCTGCTATTTTGCCTCACTTTCAAGTCCGCCTCGTTGACTTCCCTCAACAGATTTTTGGACGATAGTTGTCCTTTATCACTCTGCCAGTTTGTGAATTGCTGTGCCCCTGAGCTCCATTTCTCAACTCGTTTTTTGTGAGCTGAACGCAAGTCCAAAATTTTGGATCATGTCCTATACTGGTTCCCGGTGGGTGGCTGAGACTTTGGTTAATTCTTCTTCCTGCCGGGAAATTAGAGTGACATGTGCCCGTCCAAATGCCTAACAGCTACTCTCTCATGGGTTCTCCCTCGTCCCTTCCATCCTCTGGCAAATTGGGAACCTGTGCAAACCAGGAGGTTAAAGGGCCTGTCTCTCCAAGTTGGGAGATTGATAGTAAGGCAGTTGGAAAGTCAAACTGGAGCACCAGGAGAGGGACTATTCGTTGAGTTTTAGAAACCTTTCGTATTCACAGTGTGTCCATTCTCTAGGTTTCCTGTACATGTTATAGCTGTAGTAATATTCCCTTGAACCTGGAGAGTTGGGACCCATGGAATGGGGGCCATGCATTATTGCTTGAAAGGGTCTGCATTTGCTCACCCAATCTCACCAATCCTCTCAGTCCCAAGTGTCCAGCCTTATGCCACATCCAGCTGTCATTGTAGATAGGGTCTTTCCAGGTTTCCTCAGACACCCTGAAGGAATTGTAAAGAATTTCCCTGTTTTTTGGTTTTGCTTTTGAAATTCCTTTTTATAGTGGGTTTGAGCTGATTCTCGCTGCCATGTTTATGCCACTCTAGACACACTTGATTCCCTTATGGAGACATATCAATACATAGGTTTTAAGATTCTTACTAGTCAGATATATTCCTCTGTGGGAAATATGGGGTTTTGAGTCTCTTTCACTGAGGAAGGTGTAGGTCTTGTCTATTCCAAAGTTGGTTTTTGAAACGGTCCCTGTGCTTATATCAAACTCTGGTTTTATGCATCACCCCACCTCTCCTTCCCCTTTATGCAGGCATAAGAGTGTTTTCTAAATGTGAGACTCTGTTCTCTTTCCTAACTCAGTTCACGTGTAGCCATGTTTACAGCATCTTCATAAGTGATATCTTATGATAAGTTTCTTTTTCTGTGTGACTTATTTCACTTAGAATCATCGTACCTGAATCCACTCACTTTGCTGCTACTGGTCTTATGACATTGATTTCATGGCTGAGGGATATTCCATCGTACGTAAGTACCACAATGTTTTGAACCATTTTTATATTTCCTGGGATATTTAAGGTGTACCCAAGTTGAGGTTCTTGTAGTCAGTGCAGCCCTAAATTTGGAGGTGGCTCTTTCTTATTGATTTTCAGTTTTCCCAAGGTATATTCCCTAGACTGGAAGTGGCCTTGGCTCTGTAGCTCTGTTGTTTACTTGTTTTAGGGAACACAATGCACTCCTCCAGTGAGGCAATTGGCAGTTTACATCCCGCCCATCAGCATAACAAGGCTCCCAGTTCTCCAGGGCCTGTCTTGCCTTTCTGGTTTTTACACATTTTGTGGATGTCCCTTTTGACCGGTGGGAAGTGATACTTCTTTGTAGTGCAGATTTGCATTGCCCGCTTGCTTGCTTGGCCAACAGGGGCGTATGCGTTTTCTCCTGAATATATTCAGGAGAAAACGCATACGCCCTTTTTGGCCAAGTGCACCATTGTCCAAGTTGTGCCCCACTTCCTGTGCTTTACAGGCGATTCCAACGTACCTCTTGAAATCTGTTTCCTGCTATTTTGCCTCACTTTCAAGTCCGCCTCGTTGACTTCCCTCAACAGATTTTTGGACGATAGTTGTCCTTTATCACTCTGCCAGTTTGTGAATTGCTGTGCCCCTGAGCTCCATTTCTCAACTCGTTTTTTGTGAGCTGAACGCAAGTCCAAAATTTTGGATCATGTCCTATACTGGTTCCCGGTGGGTGGCTGAGACTTTGGTTAATTCTTCTTCCTGCCGGGAAATTAGAGTGACATGTGCCCGTCCAAATGCCTAACAGCTACTCTCTCATGGGTTCTCCCTCGTCCCTTCCATCCTCTGGCAAATTGGGAACCTGTGCAAACCAGGAGGTTAAAGGGCCTGTCTCTCCAAGTTGGGAGATTGATAGTAAGGCAGTTGGAAAGTCAAACTGGAGCACCAGGAGAGGGACTATTCGTTGACTTTTAGAAACCTTTCGTATTCACAGTGTGTCCATTCTCTAGGTTTCCTGTACATGTTATAGCTGTAGTAATATTCCCTTGAACCTGGAGAGTTGGGACCCATGGAATGGGGGCCATGCATTATTGCTTGAAAGGGTCTGCATTTGCTCACCCAATCTCACCAATCCTCTCAGTCCCAAGTGTCCAGCCTTATGCCACATCCAGCTGTCATTGTAGATAGGGTCTTTCCAGGTTTCCTCAGACACCCTGAAGGAATTGTAAAGAATTTCCCTGTTTTTTGGTTTTGCTTTTGAAATTCCTTTTTATAGTGGGTTTGAGCTGATTCTCGCTGCCATGTTTATGCCACTCTAGACACACTTGATTCCCTTATGGAGTCATATCAATACATAGGTTTTAAGATTCTTACTAGTCAGATATATTCCTCTGCGGGAAATATGGGGTTTTGAGTCTCTTTCACTGAGGAAGGTGTAGGTCTTGTCTATTCCAAAGTTGGTTTTTGAAACGGTCCCTGTGCTTATATCAAACTCTGGTTTTATGCATCACCCCACCTCTCCTTCCCCTTTATGCAGGCATAAGAGTGTTTTCTAAATGTGAGACTCTGTTCTCTTTCCTAACTCAGTTCACGTGTAGCCATGTTTACAGGATCTTCATAAGTGATATCTTATGATAAGTTTCTTTTTCTGTGTGACTTATTTCACTTAGAATCATCGTACCTGAATCCACTCACTTTGCTGCTACTGGTCTTATGACATTGATTTCATGGCTGAGGGATATTCCATCGTACGTAAGTACCACAATGTTTTGAACCATTTTTATATTTCCTGGGATATTTAAGGTGTACCCAAGTTGAGGTTCTTGTAGTCAGTGCAGCCCTAAATTTGGAGGTGGCTCTTTCTTATTGATTTTCAGTTTTCCCAAGGTATATTCCCTAGACTGGAAGTGGCCTTGGCTCTGTAGCTCTGTTGTTTACTTGTTTTAGGGAACACAATGCACTCCTCCAGTGAGGCAGTTGGCAATTTACATCCCGCCCATCAGCATAACAAGGCTCCCAGTTCTCCAGGGCCTGTCTTGCCTTTCTGGTTTTTACACATTTTGTGGATGTCCCTTTTGACCGGTGGGAAGTGATACTTCTTTGTAGTGCAGATTTGCATTGCCCGCTTGCTTGCTTGGCCAAAAAGGGCGTATGCGTATTCTCCTCAATATATTCAGGAGAAAACGCATACACCCTTTTTGGCCAAGTGCACCATTGTCCAAGTTGTGCCCCTCTTCCTTTGCTTTACAGGCGATTCCAAGGTACCTCTTGAAATCTGTTTCCTGCTATTTTGCCTCGCTTTCAAGTCCGCCTCGTTGACTTCCCTCAACAGATTTTTGGACGATAGTTGTCCTTTATCACTCTGCCAGTTTGTGAATTGCTGTGCCCCTGAGCTCCATTTCTCAACTCGTTTTTTGTGAGCTGAACGCAAGTCCAAAATTTTGGATCATGTCCTATACTGGTTCCCGGTGGGTGGCTGAGACTTTGGTTAATTCTTCTTCCTGCCGGGAAATTAGAGTGACATGTGCCCGTCCAAATGCCTAACAGCTACTCTCTCATGGGTTCTCCCTCGTCCCTTCCATCCTCTGGCAAATTGGGAACCTGTGCAAACCAGGAGGTTAAAGGGCCTGTCTCTCCAAGTTGGGAGATTGATAGTAAGGCAGTTGGAAAGTCAAACTGGAGCACCAGGAGAGGGACTATTCGTTGAGTTTTAGAAACCTTTCGTATTCACAGTGTGTCCATTCTCTAGGTTTCCTGTACATGTTATAGCTGTAGTAATATTCCCTTGAACCTGGAGAGTTGGGACCCATGGAATGGGGGCCATGAATTATTGCTTGAAAGGGTCTGCATTTGCTCACCCAATCTCACCAATCCTCTCAGTCCCAAGTGTCCAGCCTTATGCCACATCCAGCTGTCATTGTAGATAGGGTCTTTCCAGGTTTCCTCAGACACCCTGAAGGAATTGTAAAGAATTTCCCTGTTTTTTGGTTTTGCTTTTGAAATTCCTTTTTATAGTGGGTTTGAGCTGATTCTCGCTGCCATGTTTATGCCACTCTAGACACACTTGATTCCCTTATGGAGACATATCAATACATAGGTTTTAAGATTCTTACTAGTCAGATATATTCCTCTGTGGGAAATATGGGGTTTTGAGTCTCTTTCACTGAGGAAGGTGTAGGTCTTGTCTATTCCAAAGTTGGTTTTTGAAACGGTCCCTGTGCTTATATCAAACTCTGGTTTTATGCATCACCCCACCTCTCCTTCCCCTTTATGCAGGCATAAGAGTGTTTTCTAAATGTGAGACTCTGTTCTCTTTCCTAACTCAGTTCACGTGTAGCCATGTTTACAGCATCTTCATAAGTGATATCTTATGATAAGTTTCTTTTTCTGTGTGACTTATTTCACTTAGAATCATCGTACCTGAATCCACTCACTTTGCTGCTACTGGTCTTATGACATTGATTTCATGGCTGAGGGATATTCCATCGTACGTAAGTACCACAATGTTTTGAACCATTTTTATATTTCCTGGGATATTTAAGGTGTACCCAAGTTGAGGTTCTTGTAGCCAGTGCAGCCCTAAATTTGGAGGTGGCTCTTTCTTATTGATTTTCAGTTTTCCCCAGGTATATTCCCTCGACTGGAAGTCGCCTTGGCTCTGTAGCTCTGTTGTTTACTTGTTTTAGGGAACACAATGCACTCCTCCAGTGAGGCAGTTGGCAATTTACATCCCGCCCATCAGCATAACAAGGCTCCCAGTTCTCCAGGGCCTGTCTTGCCTTTCTGGTTTTTACACATTTTGTGGATGTCCCTTTTGACCGGTGGGAAGTGATACTTCTTTGTAGTGCAGATTTGCATTGCCCGCTTGCTTGCTTGGCTAAAAAGGGCGTATGCGTTTTCTCCTGAATATATTCAGGAGAAAACGCATACGCCCTTTTTGGCCAAGTGCACCATTGTCCAAGTTGTGCCCCTCTTCCTGTGCTTTACAGGCGATTCCAAGGTACCTCTTGAAATCTGTTTCCTGCTATTTTGCCTCGCTTTCAAGTCCGCCTCGTTGACTTCCCTCAACAGATTTTTGGACGATAGTTGTCCTTTATCACTCTGCCAGTTTGTGAATTGCTGTGCCCCTGAGCTCCATTTCTCAACTCGTTTTTTGTGAGCTGAACGCAAGTCCAAAATTTTGGATCATGTCCTATACTGGTTCCCGGTGGGTGGCTGAGACTTTGGTTAATTCTTCTTCCTGCCGGGAAATTAGAGTGACATGTGCCCGTCCAAATGCCTAACAGCTACTCTCTCATGGGTTCTCCCTCGTCCCTTCCATCCTCTGCCAAATTGGGAACCTGTGCAAACCAGGAGGTTAAAGGGCCTGTCTCTCCAAGTTGGGAGATTGATAGTAAGGCAGTTGGAAAGTCAAACTGGAGCACCAGGAGAGGGACTATTCGTTGAGTTTTAGAAACCTTTCGTATTCACAGTGTGTCCATTCTCTAGGTTTCCTGTACATGTTATAGCTGTAGTAATATTCCCTTGAACATGGAGAGTTGGGACCCATGGAATGGGGGCCATGCATTATTGCTTGAAAGGTTCTGCATTTGCTCACCCAATCTCACCAATCCTCTCAGTCCCAGGTGTCCAGCCTTATGCCACATCCAGCTGTCATTGTAGATAGGGTTTTTCCAGGTTTCCTCAGACACCCTGAAGGAATTGTAAAGAATTTCCCTGTTTTTTGGTTTTGCTTTTCAAATTCCTTTTTATAGTGGGTTTGAGCTGATTCTCGCTGCCATGTTTATGCCACTCTAGACACACTTGATTCCCTTATGGAGACATATCAATACATAGGTTTTAAGATTCTTTCTAGTCAGATATATTCCTCTGTGGGAAATATGGGGTTTTGAGTCTCTTTCACTGAGGAAGGTGTCGGTCTTGTCAATTCCAAAGTTGGTTTTTGAAACGGTCCCTGTGCTTATATCAAACTCTGGTTTTATGCATCACCCCACCTCTCCTTACCCTTTATGCAGGCATAAGAGTGTTTTCTAAATGTGAGACTCTGTTCTCTTTCCTAACTCAGTTCACGTGTAGCCATGTTTACAGGATCTTCATAAGTGATATCTTATGATAAGTTTCTTTTTCTGTGTGACTTATTTCACTTAGAATCATCGTACCTGAATCCACTCACTTTGCTGCTACTGGTCTTATGACATTGATTTCATGGCTGAGGGATATTCCATCGTACGTAAGTACCACAATGTTTTGAACCATTTTTATATTTCCTGGGATATTTAAGGTGTACCCAAGTTGAGGTTCTTGTAGCCAGTGCAGCCCTAAATTTGGAGGTGGCTCTTTCTTATTGATTTTCAGTTTTCCCCAGGTATATTCCCTAGACTGGAAGTCGCCTTGGCTCTGTAGCTCTGTTTACCTGTTTTAGGGAACACAATGCACTCCTCCAGTGAGGCAGTTGGCAATTTACATCCCGCCCATCAGCATAACAAGGCTCCCTGTTCTCCAGGGCCTGTCTTGCCTTTCTGGTTTTTACACATTTTGTGGATGTCCCTTTTGACCGGTGGGAAGTGATACTTCTTTGTAGTGCAGATTTGCATTGCCCGCTTGCTTGCTTGGCCAAAAAGGGCGTATGCGTTTTCTCCTGAATATATTCAGGAGAAAACGCATACGCCCTTTTTGGCCAAGTGCACCATTGTCCAAGTTGTGCCCCTCTTCCTGTGCTTTACAGGCGATTCCAACGTACCTCTTGAAATCTGTTTCCTGCTATTTTGCCTCACTTTCAAGTCCGCCTCGTTGACTTCCCTCAACAGATTTTTGGACGATAGTTGTCCTTTATCACTCTGCCAGTTTGTGAATTGCTGTGCCCCTGAGCTCCATTTCTCAACTCGTTTTTTGTGAGCTGAACGCAAGTCCAAAATTTTGGATCATGTCCTATACTGGTTCCCGGTGGGTGGCTGAGACTTTGGTTAATTCTTCTTCCTGCCGGGAAATTAGAGTGACATGTGCCCGTCCAAATGCCTAACAGCTACTCTCTCATGGGTTCTCCCTCGTCCCTTCCATCCTCTGGCAAATTGGGAACCTGTGCAAACCAGGAGGTTAAAGGGCCTGTCTCTCCAAGTTGGGAGATTGATAGTAAGGCAGTTGGAAAGTCAAACTGGAGCACCAGGAGAGGGACTATTCGTTGAGTTTTAGAAACCTTTCGTATTCACAGTGTGTCCATTCTCTAGGTTTCCTGTACATGTTATAGCTGTAGTAATATTCCCTTGAACCTGGAGAGTTGGGACCCATGGAATGGGGGCCATGCATTATTGCTTGAAAGGGTCTGCATTTGCTCACCCAATCTCACCAATCCTCTCAGTCCCAAGTGTCCAGCCTTATGCCACATCCAGCTGTCATTGTAGACAGGGTCTTTCCAGGTTTCCTCAGACACCCTGAAGGAATTGTAAAGAATTTCCCTGTTTTTTGGTTTTGCTTTTGAAATTCCTTTTTATAGTGGGTTTGAGCTGATTCTCGCTGCCATGTTTATGCCACTCTAGACACACTTGATTCCCTTATGGAGTCATATCAATACATAGGTTTTAAGATTCTTACTAGTCAGATATATTCCTCTGTGGGAAATATGGGGTTTTGAGTCTCTTTCACTGAGGAAGGTGTAGGTCTTGTCTATTCCAAAGTTGGTTTTTGGAACGGTCCCTGTGCTTATATCAAACTCTGGTTTTATGCATCACCCCACCTCTCCTTACCCTTTATGCAGGCATAAGAGTGTTTTCTAAATGTGAGACTCTGTTCTCTTTCCTAACTCAGTTCACGTGTAGCCATGTTTACAGGATCTTCATAAGTGATATCTTATGATAAGTTTCTTTTTCTGTGTGACTTATTTCACTTAGAATCATCGTACCTGAATCCACTCACTTTGCTGCTACTGGTCTTATGACATTGATTTCATGGCTGAGGGATATTCCATCGTACGTAAGTACCACAATGTTTTGAACCATTTTTATATTTCCTGGGATATTTAAGGTGTACCCAAGTTGAGGTTCTTGTAGCCAGTGCAGCCCTAAATTTGGAGGTGGCTCTTTCTTATTGATTTTCAGTTTTCCCCAGGTATATTCCCTAGACTGGTAGTGGCCTTGGCTCTGTAGCTCTGTTGTTTACTTGTTTTAGGGAACACAATGCACTCCTCCAGTGAGGCAGTTGGCAATTTACATCCCGCCCATCAGCATAACAATGCTCCCTGTTCTCCAGGGCCTGTCTTGCCTTTCTGGTTTTTACACATTTTGTGGATGTCCCTTTTGACCGGTGGGAAGTGATACTTCTTTGTAGTGCAGATTTGCATTGCCCGCTTGCTTGCTTGGCCAAAAAGGGCGTATGCGTTTTCTCCTGAATATATTCAGGAGAAAACGCATACGCCCTTTTTGGCCAAGTGCACCATTGTCCAAGTTGTGCCCCTCTTCCTGTGCTTTACAGGCGATTCCAACGTACCTCTTGAAATCTGTTTCCTGCTATTTTGCCTCACTTTCAAGTCCGCCTCGTTGACTTCCCTCAACAGATTTTTGGACGATAGTTGTCCTTTATCACTCTGCCAGTTTGTGAATTGCTGTGCCCCTGAGCTCCATTTCTCAACTCGTTTTTTGGGAGCTGAACGCAAGTCCAAAATTTTGGATCATGTCCTATACTGGTTCCCGGTGGGTGGCTGAGACTTTGGTTAATTCTTCTTCCTGCCGGGAAATTAGAGTGACATGTGCCCGTCCAAATGCCTAACAGCTACTCTCTCATGGGTTCTCCCTCGTCCCTTCCATCCTCTGCCAAATTGGGAACCTGTGCAAACCAGGAGGTTAAAGGGCCTGTCTCTCCAAGTTGGGAGATTGATAGTAAGGCAGTTGGAAAGTCAAACTGGAGCACCAGGAGAGGGACTATTCGTTGAGTTTTAGAAACCTTTCGTATTCACAGTGTGTCCATTCTCTAGGTTTCCTGTACATGTTATAGCTGTAGTAATATTCCCTTGAACCTGGAGAGTTGGGACCCATGGAATGGGGGCCATGCATTATTGCTTGAAAGGGTCTGCATTTGCTCACCCAATCTCACCAATCCTCTCAGTCCCAAGTGTCCAGCCTTATGCCACATCCAGCTGTCATTGTAGATAGGGTCTTTCCAGGTTTCCTCAGACACCCTGAAGGAATTGTAAAGAATTTCCCTGTTTTTTGGTTTTGCTTTTGAAATTCCTTTTTATAGTGGGTTTGAGCTGATTCTCGCTGCCATGTTTATGCCACTCTAGACACACTTGATTCCCTTATGGAGACATATCAATACATAGGTTTTAAGATTCTTACTAGTCAGATATATTCCTCTGTGGGAAATATGGGGTTTTGAGTCTCTTTCACTGAGGAAGGTGTCGGTCTTGTCAATTCCAAAGTTGGTTTTTGAAACGGTCCCTGTGCTTATATCAAACTCTGGTTTTATGCATCACCCCACCTCTCCTTCCCCTTTATGCAGGCATAAGAGTGTTTTCTAAATGTGAGACTCTGTTCTCTTTCCTAACTCAGTTCACGTGTAGCCATGTTTACAGGATCTTCATAAGTGATATCTTATGATAAGTTTCTTTTTCTGTGTGACTTATTTCACTTAGAATCATCGTACCTGAATCCACTCACTTTGCTGCTACTGGTCTTATGACATTGATTTCATGGCTGAGGGATATTCCATCGTACGTAAGTACCACAATGTTTTGAACCATTTTTATATTTCCTGGGATATTTAAGGTGTACCCAAGTTGAGGTTCTTGTAGCCAGTGCAGCCCTAAATTTGGAGGTGGCTCTTTCTTATTGATTTTCAGTTTTCCCCAGGTATATTCCCTCGACTGGAAGTGGCCTTGGCTCTGTAGCTCTGTTGTTTACTTGTTTTAGGGAACACAATGCACTCCTCCAGTGAGGCAGTTGGCAATTTACATCCCGCCCATCAGCATAACAAGGCTCCCAGTTCTCCAGGGCCTGTCTTGCCTTTCTGGTTTTTACACATTTTGTGGATGTCCCTTTTGACCGGTGGGAAGTGATACTTCTTTGTAGTGCAGATTTGCATTGCCCGCTTGCTTGCTTGGCCAAAAAGGGCGTATGCGTTTTCTCCTGAATATATTCAGGAGAAAACGCATACGCCCTTTTTGGCCAAGTGCACCATTGTCCAAGTTGTGCCCCTCTTCCTGTGCTTTACAGGCGATTCCAAGGTACCTCTTGAAATCTGTTTCCTGCTATTTTGCCTCACTTTCAAGTCCGCCTCGTTGACTTCCCTCAACAGATTTTTGGACGATAGTTGTCCTTTATCACTCTGCCAGTTTGTGAATTGCTGTGCCCCTGAGCTCCATTTCTCAACTCGTTTTTTGTGAGCTGAACGCAAGTCCAAAATTTTGGATCATGTCCTATACTGGTTCCCGGTGGGTGGCTGAGACTTTGGTTAATTCTTCTTCCTGCCGGGAAATTAGAGTGACATGTGCCCGTCCAAATGCCTAACAGCTACTCTCTCATGGGTTCTCCCTCGTCCCTTCCATCCTCTGCCAAATTGGGAACCTGTGCAAACCAGGAGGTTAAAGGGCCTGTCTCTCCAAGTTGGGAGATTGATAGTAAGGCAGTTGGAAAGTCAAACTGGAGCACCAGGAGAGGGACTATTCGTTGAGTTTTAGAAACCTTTCGTATTCACAGTGTGTCCATTCTCTAGGTTTCCTGTACATGTTATAGCTGTAGTAATATTCCCTTGAACATGGAGAGTTGGGACCCATGGAATGGGGGCCATGCATTATTGCTTGAAAGGTTCTGCATTTGCTCACCCAATCTCACCAATCCTCTCAGTCCCAGGTGTCCAGCCTTATGCCACATCCAGCTGTCATTGTAGATAGGGTTTTTCCAGGTTTCCTCAGACACCCTGAAGGAATTGTAAAGAATTTCCCTGTTTTTTGGTTTTGCTTTTCAAATTCCTTTTTATAGTGGGTTTGAGCTGATTCTCGCTGCCATGTTTATGCCACTCTAGACACACTTGATTCCCTTATGGAGACATATCAATACATAGGTTTTAAGATTCTTTCTAGTCAGATATATTCCTCTGTGGGAAATATGGGGTTTTGAGTCTCTTTCACTGAGGAAGGTGTCGGTCTTGTCAATTCCAAAGTTGGTTTTTGAAACGGTCCCTGTGCTTATATCAAACTCTGGTTTTATGCATCACCCCACCTCTCCTTACCCTTTATGCAGGCATAAGAGTGTTTTCTAAATGTGAGACTCTGTTCTCTTTCCTAACTCAGTTCACGTGTAGCCATGTTTACAGGATCTTCATAAGTGATATCTTATGATAAGTTTCTTTTTCTGTGTGACTTATTTCACTTAGAATCATCGTACCTGAATCCACTCACTTTGCTGCTACTGGTCTTATGACATTGATTTCATGGCTGAGGGATATTCCATCGTACGTAAGTACCACAATGTTTTGAACCATTTTTATATTTCCTGGGATATTTAAGGTGTACCCAAGTTGAGGTTCTTGTAGCCAGTGCAGCCCTAAATTTGGAGGTGGCTCTTTCTTATTGATTTTCAGTTTTCCCCAGGTATATTCCCTAGACTGGAAGTCGCCTTGGCTCTGTAGCTCTGTTTACCTGTTTTAGGGAACACAATGCACTCCTCCAGTGAGGCAGTTGGCAATTTACATCCCGCCCATCAGCATAACAAGGCTCCCTGTTCTCCAGGGCCTGTCTTGCCTTTCTGGTTTTTACACATTTTGTGGATGTCCCTTTTGACCGGTGGGAAGTGATACTTCTTTGTAGTGCAGATTTGCATTGCCCGCTTGCTTGCTTGGCCAAAAAGGGCGTATGCGTTTTCTCCTGAATATATTCAGGAGAAAACGCATACGCCCTTTTTGGCCAAGTGCACCATTGTCCAAGTTGTGCCCCTCTTCCTGTGCTTTACAGGCGATTCCAACGTACCTCTTGAAATCTGTTTCCTGCTATTTTGCCTCACTTTCAAGTCCGCCTCGTTGACTTCCGTCAACAGATTTTTGGACGATAGTTGTCCTTTATCACTCTGCCAGTTTGTGAATTGCTGTGCCCCTGAGCTCCATTTCTCAACTCGTTTTTTGTGAGCTGAACGCAAGTCCAAAATTTTGGATCATGTCCTATACTGGTTCCCGGTGGGTGGCTGAGACTTTGGTTAATTCTTCTTCCTGCCGGGAAATTAGAGTGACATGTGCCCGTCCAAATGCCTAACAGCTACTCTCTCATGGGTTCTCCCTCGTCCCTTCCATCCTCTGGCAAATTGGGAACCTGTGCAAACCAGGAGGTTAAAGGGCCTGTCTCTCCAAGTTGGGAGATTGATAGTAAGGCAGTTGGAAAGTCAAACTGGAGCACCAGGAGAGGGACTATTCGTTGAGTTTTAGAAACCTTTCGTATTCACAGTGTGTCCATTCTCTAGGTTTCCTGTACATGTTATAGCTGTAGTAATATTCCCTTGAACCTGGAGAGTTGGGACCCATGGAATGGGGGCCATGCATTATTGCTTGAAAGGGTCTGCATTTGCTCACCCAATCTCACCAATCCTCTCAGTCCCAAGTGTCCAGCCTTATGCCACATCCAGCTGTCATTGTAGACAGGGTCTTTCCAGGTTTCCTCAGACACCCTGAAGGAATTGTAAAGAATTTCCCTGTTTTTTGGTTTTGCTTTTGAAATTCCTTTTTATAGTGGGTTTGAGCTGATTCTCGCTGCCATGTTTATGCCACTCTAGACACACTTGATTCCCTTATGGAGTCATATCAATACATAGGTTTTAAGATTCTTACTAGTCAGATATATTCCTCTGTGGGAAATATGGGGTTTTGAGTCTCTTTCACTGAGGAAGGTGTAGGTCTTGTCTATTCCAAAGTTGGTTTTTGGAATGGTCCCTGTGCTTATATCAAACTCTGGTTTTATGCATCACCCCACCTCTCCTTACCCTTTATGCAGGCATAAGAGTGTTTTCTAAATGTGAGAATCTGTTCTCTTTCCTAACTCAGTTCACGTGTAGCCATGTTTACAGGATCTTCATAAGTGATATCTTATGATAAGTTTCTTTTTCTGTGTGACTTATTTCACTTAGAATCATCGTACCTGAATCCACTCACTTTGCTGCTACTGGTCTTATGACATTGATTTCATGGCTGAGGGATATTCCATCGTACGTAAGTACCACAATGTTTTGAACCATTTTTATATTTCCTGGGATATTTAAGGTGTACCCAAGTTGAGGTTCTTGTAGCCAGTGCAGCCCTAAATTTGGAGGTGGCTCTTTCTTATTGATTTTCAGTTTTCCCCAGGTATATTCCCTAGACTGGAAGTCGCCTTGGCTCTGTAGCTCTGTTTACCTGTTTTAGGGAACACAATGCACTCCTCCAGTGAGGCAGTTGGCAATTTACATCCCGCCCATCAGCATAACAAGGCTCCCTGTTCTCCAGGGCCTGTCTTGCCTTTCTGGTTTTTACACATTTTGTGGATGTCCCTTTTGACCGGTGGGAAGTGATACTTCTTTGTAGTGCAGATTTGCATTGCCCGCTTGCTTGCTTGGCCAAAAAGGGCGTATGCGTTTTCTCCTGAATATATTCAGGAGAAAACGCATACGCCCTTTTTGGCCAAGTGCACCATTGTCCAAGTTGTGCCCCTCTTCCTGTGCTTTACAGGCGATTCCAACGTACCTCTTGAAATCTGTTTCCTGCTATTTTGCCTCACTTTCAAGTCCGCCTCGTTGACTTCCCTCAACAGATTTTTGGACGATAGTTGTCCTTTATCACTCTGCCAGTTTGTGAATTGCTGTGCCCCTGAGCTCCATTTCTCAACTCGTTTTTTGTGAGCTGAACGCAAGTCCAAAATTTTGGATCATGTCCTATACTGGTTCCCGGTGGGTGGCTGAGACTTTGGTTAATTCTTCTTCCTGCCGGGAAATTAGAGTGACATGTGCCCGTCCAAATGCCTAACAGCTACTCTCTCATGGGTTCTCCCTCGTCCCTTCCATCCTCTGCCAAATTGGGAACCTGTGCAAACCAGGAGGTTAAAGGGCCTGTCTCTCCAAGTTGGGAGATTGATAGTAAGGCAGTTGGAAAGTCAAACTGGAGCACCAGGAGAGGGACTATTCGTTGAGTTTTAGAAACCTTTCGTATTCACAGTGTGTCCATTCTCTAGGTTTCCTGTACATGTTATAGCTGTAGTAATATTCCCTTGAACCTGGAGAGTTGGGACCCATGGAATGGGGGCCATGCATTATTGCTTGAAAGGGTCTGCATTTGCTCACCCAATCTCACCAATCCTCTCAGTCCCAAGTGTCCAGCCTTATGCCACATCCAGCTGTCATTGTAGATAGGGTCTTTCCAGGTTTCCTCAGACACCCTGAAGGAATTGTAAAGAATTTCCCTGTTTTTTGGTTTTGCTTTTGAAATTCCTTTTTATAGTGGGTTTGAGCTGATTCTCGCTGCCATGTTTATGCCACTCTAGACACACTTGATTCCCTTATGGAGACATATCAATACATAGGTTTTAAGATTCTTACTAGTCAGATATATTCCTCTGTGGGAAATATGGGGTTTTGAGTCTCTTTCACTAAGGAAGGTGTCGGTCTTGTCAATTCCAAAGTTGGTTTTTGAAACGGTCCCTGTGCTTATATCAAACTCTGGTTTTATGCATCACCCCACCTCTCCTTCCCCTTTATGCAGGCATAAGAGTGTTTTCTAAATGTGAGACTCTGTTCTCTTTCCTAACTCAGTTCACGTGTAGCCATGTTTACAGGATCTTCATAAGTGATATCTTATGATAAGTTTCTTTTTCTGTGTGACTTATTTCACTTAGAATCATCGTACCTGAATCCACTCACTTTGCTGCTACTGGTCTTATGACATTGATTTCATGGCTGAGGGATATTCCATCGTACGTAAGTACCACAATGTTTTGAACCATTTTTATATTTCCTGGGATATTTAAGGTGTAACCAAGTTGAGGTTCTTGTAGCCAGTGCAGCCCTAAATTTGGAGGTGGCTCTTTCTTATTGATTTTCAGTTTTCCCAAGGTATATTCCCTAGACTGGAAGTGGCCTTGGCTCTGTAGCTCTGTTGTTTACTTGTTTTAGGGAACACAATGCACTCCTCCAGTGAGGCAGTTGGCAATTTACATCCCGCCCATCAGCATAACAAGGCTCCCAGTTCTCCAGGGCCTGTCTTGCCTTTCTGGTTTTTACACATTTTGTGGATGTCCCTTTTGACCGGTGGGAAGTGATACTTCTTTGTAGTGCAGATTTGCATTGCCCGCTTGCTTGCTTGGCCAAAAAGGGCGTATGCGTTTTCTCCTGAATATATTCAGGAGAAAACGCATACGCCCTTTTTGGCCAAGTGCACCATTGTCCAAGTTGTGCCCCTCTTCCTGTGCTTTACAGGCGATTCCAAGGTACCTCTTGAAATCTGTTTCCTGCTATTTTGCCTCGCTTTCAAGTCCGCCTCGTTGACTTCCCTCAACAGATTTTTGGACGATAGTTGTCCTTTATCACTCTGCCAGTTTGTGAATTGCTGTGCCCCTGAGCTCCATTTCTCAACTCGTTTTTTGTGAGCTGAACGCAAGTCCAAAATTTTGGATCATGTCCTATACTGGTTCCCGGTGGGTGGCTGAGACTTTGGTTAATTCTTCTTCCTGCCGGGAAATTAGAGTGACATGTGCCCGTCCAAATGCCTAACAGCTACTCTCTCATGGGTTCTCCCTCGTCCCTTCCATCCTCTGCCAAATTGGGAACCTGTGCAAACCAGGAGGTTAAAGGGCCTGTCTCTCCAAGTTGGGAGATTGATAGTAAGGCAGTTGGAAAGTCAAACTGGAGCACCAGGAGAGGGACTATTCGTTGAGTTTTAGAAACCTTTCGTATTCACAGTGTGTCCATTCTCTAGGTTTCCTGTACATGTTATAGCTGTAGTAATATTCCCTTGAACATGGAGAGTTGGGACCCATGGAATGGGGGCCATGCATTATTGCTTGAAAGGTTCTGCATTTGCTCACCCAATCTCACCAATCCTCTCAGTCCCAGGTGTCCAGCCTTATGCCACATCCAGCTGTCATTGTAGATAGGGTTTTTCCAGGTTTCCTCAGACACCCTGAAGGAATTGTAAAGAATTTCCCTGTTTTTTGGTTTTGCTTTTCAAATTCCTTTTTATAGTGGGTTTGAGCTGATTCTCGCTGCCATGTTTATGCCACTCTAGACACACTTGATTCCCTTATGGAGACATATCAATACATAGGTTTTAAGATTCTTTCTAGTCAGATATATTCCTCTGTGGGAAATATGGGGTTTTGAGTCTCTTTCACTGAGGAAGGTGTCGGTCTTGTCAATTCCAAAGTTGGTTTTTGAAACGGTCCCTGTGCTTATATCAAACTCTGGTTTTATGCATCACCCCACCTCTCCTTACCCTTTATGCAGGCATAAGAGTGTTTTCTAAATGTGAGACTCTGTTCTCTTTCCTAACTCAGTTCACGTGTAGCCATGTTTACAGGATCTTCATAAGTGATATCTTATGATAAGTTTCTTTTTCTGTGTGACTTATTTCACTTAGAATCATCGTACCTGAATCCACTCACTTTGCTGCTACTGGTCTTATGACATTGATTTCATGGCTGAGGGATATTCCATCGTACGTAAGTACCACAATGTTTTGAACGATTTTTATATTTCCTGGGATATTTAAGGTGTACCCAAGTTGAGGTTCTTGTAGCCAGTGCAGCCCTAAATTTGGAGGTGGCTCTTTCTTATTGATTTTCAGTTTTCCCCAGGTATATTCCCTAGACTGGAAGTCGCCTTGGCTCTGTAGCTCTGTTTACCTGTTTTAGGGAACACAATGCACTCCTCCAGTGAGGCAGTTGGCAATTTACATCCCGCCCATCAGCATAACAAGGCTCCCTGTTCTCCAGGGCCTGTCTTGCCTTTCTGGTTTTTACACATTTTGTGGATGTCCCTTTTGACCGGTGGGAAGTGATACTTCTTTGTAGTGCAGATTTGCATTGCCCGCTTGCTTGCTTGGCCAAAAAGGGCGTATGCGTTTTCTCCTGAATATATTCAGGAGAAAACGCATACGCCCTTTTTGGCCAAGTGCACCATTGTCCAAGTTGTGCCCCTCTTCCTGTGCTTTACAGGCGATTCCAACGTACCTCTTGAAATCTGTTTCCTGCTATTTTGCCTCACTTTCAAGTCCGCCTCATTGACTTCCCTCAACAGATTTTTGGACGATAGTTGTCCTTTATCACTCTGCCAGTTTGTGAATTGCTGTGCCCCTGAGCTCCATTTCTCAACTCGTTTTTTGTGAGCTGAACGCAAGTCCAAAATTTTGGATCATGTCCTATACTGGTTCCCGGTGGGTGGCTGAGACTTTGGTTAATTCTTCTTCCTGCCGGGAAATTAGAGTGACATGTGCCCGTCCAAATGCCTAACAGCTACTCTCTCATGGGTTCTCCCTCGTCCCTTCCATCCTCTGCCAAATTGGGAACCTGTGCAAACCAGGAGGTTAAAGGGCCTGTCTCTCCAAGTTGGGAGATTGATAGTAAGGCAGTTGGAAAGTCAAACTGGAGCACCAGGAGAGGGACTATTCGTTGAGTTTTAGAAACCTTTCGTATTCACAGTGTGTCCATTCTCTAGGTTTCCTGTACATGTTATAGCTGTAGTAATATTCCCTTGAACCTGGAGAGTTGGGACCCATGGAATGGGGGCCATGCATTATTGCTTGAAAGGGTCTGCATTTGCTCACCCAATCTCACCAATCCTCTCAGTCCCAAGTGTCCAGCCTTATGCCACATCCAGCTGTCATTGTAGACAGGGTCTTTCCAGGTTTCCTCAGACACCCTGAAGGAATTGTAAAGAATTTCCCTGTTTTTTGGTTTTGCTTTTGAAATTCCTTTTTATAGTGGGTTTGAGCTGATTCTCGCTGCCATGTTTATGCCACTCTAGACACACTTGATTCCCTTATGGAGTCATATCAATACATAGGTTTTAAGATTCTTACTAGTCAGATATATTCCTCTGTGGGAAATATGGGGTTTTGAGTCTCTTTCACTGAGGAAGGTGTAGGTCTTGTCTATTCCAAAGTTGGTTTTTGGAACGGTCCCTGTGCTTATATCAAACTCTGGTTTTATGCATCACCCCACCTCTCCTTACCCTTTATGCAGGCATAAGAGTGTTTTCTAAATGTGAGACTCTGTTCTCTTTCCTAACTCAGTTCACGTGTAGCCATGTTTACAGGATCTTCATAAGTGATATCTTATGATAAGTTTCTTTTTCTGTGTGACTTATTTCACTTAGAATCATCGTACCTGAATCCACTCACTTTGCTGCTACTGGTCTTATGACATTGATTTCATGGCTGAGGGATATTCCATCGTACGTAAGTACCACAATGTTTTGAACCATTTTTATATTTCCTGGGATATTTAAGGTGTACCCAAGTTGAGGTTCTTGTAGCCAGTGCAGCCCTAAATTTGGAGGTGGCTCTTTCTTATTGATTTTCAGTTTTCCCCAGGTATATTCCCTAGACTGGTAGTGGCCTTGGCTCTGTAGCTCTGTTGTTTACTTGTTTTAGGGAACACAATGCACTCCTCCAGTGAGGCAGTTGGCAATTTACATCCCGCCCATCAGCATAACAATGCTCCCTGTTCTCCAGGGCCTGTCTTGCCTTTCTGGTTTTTACACATTTTGTGGATGTCCCTTTTGACCGGTGGGAAGTGATACTTCTTTGTAGTGCAGATTTGCATTGCCCGCTTGCTTGCTTGGCCAAAAAGGGCGTATGCGTTTTCTCCTGAATATATTCAGGAGAAAACGCATACGCCCTTTTTGGCCAAGTGCACCATTGTCCAAGTTGTGCCCCTCTTCCTGTGCTTTACAGGCGATTCCAACGTACCTCTTGAAATCTGTTTCCTGCTATTTTGCCTCACTTTCAAGTCCGCCTCGTTGACTTCCCTCAACAGATTTTTGGACGATAGTTGTCCTTTATCACTCTGCCAGTTTGTGAATTGCTGTGCCCCTGAGCTCCATTTCTCAACTCGTTTTTTGGGAGCTGAACGCAAGTCCAAAATTTTGGATCATGTCCTATACTGGTTCCCGGTGGGTGGCTGAGACTTTGGTTAATTCTTCTTCCTGCCGGGAAATTAGAGTGACATGTGCCCGTCCAAATGCCTAACAGCTACTCTCTCATGGGTTCTCCCTCGTCCCTTCCATCCTCTGCCAAATTGGGAACCTGTGCAAACCAGGAGGTTAAAGGGCCTGTCTCTCCAAGTTGGGAGATTGATAGTAAGGCAGTTGGAAAGTCAAACTGGAGCACCAGGAGAGGGACTATTCGTTGAGTTTTAGAAACCTTTCGTATTCACAGTGTGTCCATTCTCTAGGTTTCCTGTACATGTTATAGCTGTAGTAATATTCCCTTGAACCTGGAGAGTTGGGACCCATGGAATGGGGGCCATGCATTATTGCTTGAAAGGGTCTGCATTTGCTCACCCAATCTCACCAATCCTCTCAGTCCCAAGTGTCCAGCCTTATGCCACATCCAGCTGTCATTGTAGATAGGGTCTTTCCAGGTTTCCTCAGACACCCTGAAGGAATTGTAAAGAATTTCCCTGTTTTTTGGTTTTGCTTTTGAAATTCCTTTTTATAGTGGGTTTGAGCTGATTCTCGCTGCCATGTTTATGCCACTCTAGACACACTTGATTCCCTTATGGAGACATATCAATACATAGGTTTTAAGATTCTTACTAGTCAGATATATTCCTCTGTGGGAAATATGGGGTTTTGAGTCTCTTTCACTGAGGAAGGTGTCGGTCTTGTCAATTCCAAAGTTGGTTTTTGAAACGGTCCCTGTGCTTATATCAAACTCTGGTTTTATGCATCACCCCACCTCTCCTTCCCCTTTATGCAGGCATAAGAGTGTTTTCTAAATGTGAGACTCTGTTCTCTTTCCTAACTCAGTTCACGTGTAGCCATGTTTACAGGATCTTCATAAGTGATATCTTATGATAAGTTTCTTTTTCTGTGTGACTTATTTCACTTAGAATCATCGTACCTGAATCCACTCACTTTGCTGCTACTGGTCTTATGACATTGATTTCATGGCTGAGGGATATTCCATCGTACGTAAGTACCACAATGTTTTGAACCATTTTTATATTTCCTGGGATATTTAAGGTGTACCCAAGTTGAGGTTCTTGTAGCCAGTGCAGCCCTAAATTTGGAGGTGGCTCTTTCTTATTGATTTTCAGTTTTCCCCAGGTATATTCCCTCGACTGGAAGTGGCCTTGGCTCTGTAGCTCTGTTGTTTACTTGTTTTAGGGAACACAATGCACTCCTCCAGTGAGGCAGTTGGCAATTTACATCCCGCCCATCAGCATAACAAGGCTCCCAGTTCTCCAGGGCCTGTCTTGCCTTTCTGGTTTTTACACATTTTGTGGATGTCCCTTTTGACCGGTGGGAAGTGATACTTCTTTGTAGTGCAGATTTGCATTGCCCGCTTGCTTGCTTGGCCAAAAAGGGCGTATGCGTTTTCTCCTGAATATATTCAGGAGAAAACGCATACGCCCTTTTTGGCCAAGTGCACCATTGTCCAAGTTGTGCCCCTCTTCCTGTGCTTTACAGGCGATTCCAAGGTACCTCTTGAAATCTGTTTCCTGCTATTTTGCCTCACTTTCAAGTCCGCCTCGTTGACTTCCCTCAACAGATTTTTGGACGATAGTTGTCCTTTATCACTCTGCCAGTTTGTGAATTGCTGTGCCCCTGAGCTCCATTTCTCAACTCGTTTTTTGTGAGCTGAACGCAAGTCCAAAATTTTGGATCATGTCCTATACTGGTTCCCGGTGGGTGGCTGAGACTTTGGTTAATTCTTCTTCCTGCCGGGAAATTAGAGTGACATGTGCCCGTCCAAATGCCTAACAGCTACTCTCTCATGGGTTCTCCCTCGTCCCTTCCATCCTCTGCCAAATTGGGAACCTTTGCAAACCAGGAGGTTAAAGGGCCTGTCTCTCCAAGTTGGGAGATTGATAGTAAGGCAGTTGGAAAGTCAAACTGGAGCACCAGGAGAGGGACTATTCGTTGAGTTTTAGAAACCTTTCGTATTCACAGTGTGTCCATTCTCTAGGTTTCCTGTACATGTTATAGCTGTAGTAATATTCCCTTGAACATGGAGAGTTGGGACCCATGGAATGGGGGCCATGCATTATTGCTTGAAAGGTTCTGCATTTGCTCACCCAATCTCACCAATCCTCTCAGTCCCAGGTGTCCAGCCTTATGCCACATCCAGCTGTCATTGTAGATAGGGTTTTTCCAGGTTTCCTCAGACACCCTGAAGGAATTGTAAAGAATTTCCCTGTTTTTTGGTTTTGCTTTTCAAATTCCTTTTTATAGTGGGTTTGAGCTGATTCTCGCTGCCATGTTTATGCCACTCTAGACACACTTGATTCCCTTATGGAGACATATCAATACATAGGTTTTAAGATTCTTTCTAGTCAGATATATTCCTCTGTGGGAAATATGGGGTTTTGAGTCTCTTTCACTGAGGAAGGTGTCGGTCTTGTCAATTCCAAAGTTGGTTTTTGAAACGGTCCCTGTGCTTATATCAAACTCTGGTTTTATGCATCACCCCACCTCTCCTTACCCTTTATGCAGGCATAAGAGTGTTTTCTAAATGTGAGACTCTGTTCTCTTTCCTAACTCAGTTCACGTGTAGCCATGTTTACAGGATCTTCATAAGTGATATCTTATGATAAGTTTCTTTTTCTGTGTGACTTATTTCACTTAGAATCATCGTACCTGAATCCACTCACTTTGCTGCTACTGGTCTTATGACATTGATTTCATGGCTGAGGGATATTCCATCGTACGTAAGTACCACAATGTTTTGAACCATTTTTATATTTCCTGGGATATTTAAGGTGTACCCAAGTTGAGGTTCTTGTAGCCAGTGCAGCCCTAAATTTGGAGGTGGCTCTTTCTTATTGATTTTCAGTTTTCCCCAGGTATATTCCCTAGACTGGAAGTCGCCTTGGCTCTGTAGCTCTGTTTACCTGTTTTAGGGAACACAATGCACTCCTCCAGTGAGGCAGTTGGCAATTTACATCCCGCCCATCAGCATAACAAGGCTCCCTGTTCTCCAGGGCCTGTCTTGCCTTTCTGGTTTTTACACATTTTGTGGATGTCCCTTTTGACCGGTGGGAAGTGATACTTCTTTGTAGTGCAGATTTGCATTGCCCGCTTGCTTGCTTGGCCAAAAAGGGCGTATGCGTTTTCTCCTGAATATATTCAGGAGAAAACGCATACGCCCTTTTTGGCCAAGTGCACCATTGTCCAAGTTGTGCCCCTCTTCCTGTGCTTTACAGGCGATTCCAACGTACCTCTTGAAATCTGTTTCCTGCTATTTTGCCTCACTTTCAAGTCCGCCTCGTTGACTTCCCTCAACAGATTTTTGGACGATAGTTGTCCTTTATCACTCTGCCAGTTTGTGAATTGCTGTGCCCCTGAGCTCCATTTCTCAACTCGTTTTTTGTGAGCTGAACGCAAGTCCAAAATTTTGGATCATGTCCTATACTGGTTCCCGGTGGGTGGCTGAGACTTTGGTTAATTCTTCTTCCTGCTGGGAAATTAGAGTGACATGTGCCCGTCCAAATGCCTAACAGCTACTCTCTCATGGGTTCTCCCTCGTCCCTTCCATCCTCTGGCAAATTGGGAACCTGTGCAAACCAGGAGGTTAAAGGGCCTGTCTCTCCAAGTTGGGAGATTGATAGTAAGGCAGTTGGAAAGTCAAACTGGAGCACCAGGAGAGGGACTATTCGTTGAGTTTTAGAAACCTTTCGTATTCACAGTGTGTCCATTCTCTAGGTTTCCTGTACATGTTATAGCTGTAGTAATATTCCCTTGAACCTGGAGAGTTGGGACCCATGGAATGGGGGCCATGCATTATTGCTTGAAAGGGTCTGCATTTGCTCACCCAATCTCACCAATCCTCTCAGTCCCAAGTGTCCAGCCTTATGCCACATCCAGCTGTCATTGTAGACAGGGTCTTTCCAGGTTTCCTCAGACACCCTGAAGGAATTGTAAAGAATTTCCCTGTTTTTTGGTTTTGCTTTTGAAATTCCTTTTTATAGTGGGTTTGAGCTGATTCTCGCTGCCATGTTTATGCCACTCTAGACACACTTGATTCCCTTATGGAGTCATATCAATACATAGGTTTTAAGATTCTTACTAGTCAGATATATTCCTCTGTGGGAAATATGGGGTTTTGAGTCTCTTTCACTGAGGAAGGTGTAGGTCTTGTCTATTCCAAAGTTGGTTTTTGGAACGGTCCCTGTGCTTATATCAAACTCTGGTTTTATGCATCACCCCACCTCTCCTTACCCTTTATGCAGGCATAAGAGTGTTTTCTAAATGTGAGACTCTGTTCTCTTTCCTAACTCAGTTCACGTGTAGCCATGTTTACAGGATCTTCATAAGTGATATCTTATGATAAGTTTCTTTTTCTGTGTGACTTATTTCACTTAGAATCATCGTACCTGAATCCACTCACTTTGCTGCTACTGGTCTTATGACATTGATTTCATGGCTGAGGGATATTCCATCGTACGTAAGTACCACAATGTTTTGAACCATTTTTATATTTCCTGGGATATTTAAGGTGTACCCAAGTTGAGGTTCTTGTAGCCAGTGCAGCCCTAAATTTGGAGGTGGCTCTTTCTTATTGATTTTCAGTTTTCCCCAGGTATATTCCCTAGACTGGAAGTCGCCTTGGCTCTGTAGCTCTGTTTACCTGTTTTAGGGAACACAATGCACTCCTCCAGTGAGGCAGTTGGCAATTTACATCCCGCCCATCAGCATAACAAGGCTCCCTGTTCTCCAGGGCCTGTCTTGCCTTTCTGGTTTTTACACATTTTGTGGATGTCCCTTTTGACCGGTGGGAAGTGATACTTCTTTGTAGTGCAGATTTGCATTGCCCGCTTGCTTGCTTGGCCAAAAAGGGCGTATGCGTTTTCTCCTGAATATATTCAGGAGAAAACGCATACGCCCTTTTTGGCCAAGTGCACCATTGTCCAAGTTGTGCCCCTCTTCCTGTGCTTTACAGGCGATTCCAACGTACCTCTTGAAATCTGTTTCCTGCTATTTTGCCTCACTTTCAAGTCCGCCTCGTTGACTTCCCTCAACAGATTTTTGGACGATAGTTGTCCTTTATCACTCTGCCAGTTTGTGAATTGCTGTGCCCCTGAGCTCCATTTCTCAACTCGTTTTTTGTGAGCTGAACGCAAGTCCAAAATTTTGGATCATGTCCTATACTGGTTCCCGGTGGGTGGCTGAGACTTTGGTTAATTCTTCTTCCTGCCGGGAAATTAGAGTGACATGTGCCCGTCCAAATGCCTAACAGCTACTCTCTCATGGGTTCTCCCTCGTCCCTTCCATCCTCTGCCAAATTGGGAACCTGTGCAAACCAGGAGGTTAAAGGGCCTGTCTCTCCAAGTTGGGAGATTGATAGTAAGGCAGTTGGAAAGTCAAACTGGAGCACCAGGAGAGGGACTATTCGTTGAGTTTTAGAAACCTTTCGTATTCACAGTGTGTCCATTCTCTAGGTTTCCTGTACATGTTATAGCTGTAGTAATATTCCCTTGAACCTGGAGAGTTGGGACCCATGGAATGGGGGCCATGCATTATTGCTTGAAAGGGTCTGCATTTGCTCACCCAATCTCACCAATCCTCTCAGTCCCAAGTGTCCAGCCTTATGCCACATCCAGCTGTCATTGTAGATAGGGTCTTTCCAGGTTTCCTCAGACACCCTGAAGGAATTGTAAAGAATTTCCCTGTTTTTTGGTTTTGCTTTTGAAATTCCTTTTTATAGTGGGTTTGAGCTGATTCTCGCTGCCATGTTTATGCCACTCTAGACACACTTGATTCCCTTATGGAGACATATCAATACATAGGTTTTAAGATTCTTACTAGTCAGATATATTCCTCTGTGGGAAATATGGGGTTTTGAGTCTCTTTCACTAAGGAAGGTGTCGGTCTTGTCAATTCCAAAGTTGGTTTTTGAAACGGTCCCTGTGCTTATATCAAACTCTGGTTTTATGCATCACCCCACCTCTCCTTCCCCTTTATGCAGGCATAAGAGTGTTTTCTAAATGTGAGACTCTGTTCTCTTTCCTAACTCAGTTCACGTGTAGCCATGTTTACAGGATCTTCATAAGTGATATCTTATGATAAGTTTCTTTTTCTGTGTGACTTATTTCACTTAGAATCATCGTACCTGAATCCACTCACTTTGCTGCTACTGGTCTTATGACATTGATTTCATGGCTGAGGGATATTCCATCGTACGTAAGTACCACAATGTTTTGAACCATTTTTATATTTCCTGGGATATTTAAGGTGTAACCAAGTTGAGGTTCTTGTAGCCAGTGCAGCCCTAAATTTGGAGGTGGCTCTTTCTTATTGATTTTCAGTTTTCCCAAGGTATATTCCCTAGACTGGAAGTGGCCTTGGCTCTGTAGCTCTGTTGTTTACTTGTTTTAGGGAACACAATGCACTCCTCCAGTGAGGCAGTTGGCAATTTACATCCCGCCCATCAGCATAACAAGGCTCCCAGTTCTCCAGGGCCTGTCTTGCCTTTCTGGTTTTTACACATTTTGTGGATGTCCCTTTTGACCGGTGGGAAGTGATACTTCTTTGTAGTGCAGATTTGCATTGCCCGCTTGCTTGCTTGGCCAAAAAGGGCGTATGCGTTTTCTCCTGAATATATTCAGGAGAAAACGCATACGCCCTTTTTGGCCAAGTGCACCATTGTCCAAGTTGTGCCCCTCTTCCTGTGCTTTACAGGCGATTCCAAGGTACCTCTTGAAATCTGTTTCCTGCTATTTTGCCTCACTTTCAAGTCCGCCTCGTTGACTTCCCTCAACAGATTTTTGGACGATAGTTGTCCTTTATCACTCTGCCAGTTTGTGAATTGCTGTGCCCCTGAGCTCCATCTCTCAATTCGTTTTTTGTGAGCTGAACGCAAGTCCAAAATTTTGGATCATGTCCTATACTGGTTCCCGGTGGGTGGCTGAGACTTTGGTTAATTCTTCTTCCTGCCGGGAAATTAGAGTGACATGTGCCCGTCCAAATGCCTAACAGCTACTCTCTCATGGGTTCTCCCTCGTCCCTTCCATCCTCTGGCAAATTGGGAACCTGTGCAAACCAGGAGGTTAAAGGGCCTGTCTCTCCAAGTTGGGAGATTGATAGTAAGGCAGTTGGAAAGTCAAACTGGAGCACCAGGAGAGGGACTATTCGTTGAGTTTTAGAAACCTTTCGTATTCACAGTGTGTCCATTCTCTAGGTTTCCTGTACATGTTATAGCTGTAGTAATATTCCCTTGAACCTGGAGAGTTGGGACCCATGGAATGGGGGCCATGCATTATTGCTTGAAAGGGTCTGCATTTGCTCACCCAATCTCACCAATCCTCTCAGTCCCAAGTGTCCAGCCTTATGCCACATCCAGCTGTCATTGTAGATAGGGTCTTTCCAGGTTTCCTCAGACACCCTGAAGGAATTGTAAAGAATTTCCCTGTTTTTTGGTTTTGCTTTTGAAATTCCTTTTTATAGTGGGTTTGAGCTGATTCTCGCTGCCATGTTTATGCCACTCTAGACACACTTGATTCCCTTATGGAGACATATCAATACATAGGTTTTAAGATTCTTACTAGTCAGATATATTCCTCTGTGGGAAATATGGGGTTTTGAGTCTCTTTCACTGAGGAAGGTGTAGGTCTTGTCTATTCCAAAGTTGGTTTTTGAAACGGTCCCTGTGCTTATATCAAACTCTGGTTTTATGCATCACCCCACCTCTCCTTCCCCTTTATGCAGGCATAAGAGTGTTTTCTAAATGTGAGACTCTGTTCTCTTTCCTAACTCAGTTCACGTGTAGCCATGTTTACAGCATCTTCATAAGTGATATCTTATGATAAGTTTCTTTTTCTGTGTGACTTATTTCACTTAGAATCATCGTACCTGAATCCACTCACTTTGCTGCTACTGGTCTTATGACATTGATTTCATGGCTGAGGGATATTCCATCGTACGTAAGTACCACAATGTTTTGAACCATTTTTATATTTCCTGGGATATTTAAGGTGTACCCAAGTTGAGGTTCTTGTAGTCAGTGCAGCCCTAAATTTGGAGGTGGCTCTTTCTTATTGATTTTCAGTTTTCCCAAGGTATATTCCCTAGACTGGAAGTGGCCTTGGCTCTGTAGCTCTGTTGTTTACTTGTTTTAGGGAACACAATGCACTCCTCCAGTGAGGCAATTGGCAGTTTACATCCCGCCCATCAGCATAACAAGGCTCCCAGTTCTCCAGGGCCTGTCTTGCCTTTCTGGTTTTTACACATTTTGTGGATGTCCCTTTTGACCGGTGGGAAGTGATACTTCTTTGTAGTGCAGATTTGCATTGCCCGCTTGCTTGCTTGGCCAACAGGGGCGTATGCGTTTTCTCCTGAATATATTCAGGAGAAAACGCATACGCCCTTTTTGGCCAAGTGCACCATTGTCCAAGTTGTGCCCCTCTTCCTGTGCTTTACAGGCGATTCCAACGTACCTCTTGAAATCTGTTTCCTGCTATTTTGCCTCACTTTCAAGTCCGCCTCGTTGACTTCCCTCAACAGATTTTTGGACGATAGTTGTCCTTTATCACTCTGCCAGTTTGTGAATTGCTGTGCCCCTGAGCTCCATTTCTCAACTCGTTTTTTGTGAGCTGAACGCAAGTCCAAAATTTTGGATCATGTCCTATACTGGTTCCCGGTGGGTGGCTGAGACTTTGGTTAATTCTTCTTCCTGCCGGGAAATTAGAGTGACATGTGCCCGTCCAAATGCCTAACAGCTACTCTCTCATGGGTTCTCCCTCGTCCCTTCCATCCTCTGGCAAATTGGGAACCTGTGCAAACCAGGAGGTTAAAGGGCCTGTCTCTCCAAGTTGGGAGATTGATAGTAAGGCAGTTGGAAAGTCAAACTGGAGCACCAGGAGAGGGACTATTCGTTGACTTTTAGAAACCTTTCGTATTCACAGTGTGTCCATTCTCTAGGTTTCCTGTACATGTTATAGCTGTAGTAATATTCCCTTGAACCTGGAGAGTTGGGACCCATGGAATGGGGGCCATGCATTATTGCTTGAAAGGGTCTGCATTTGCTCACCCAATCTCACCAATCCTCTCAGTCCCAAGTGTCCAGCCTTATGCCACATCCAGCTGTCATTGTAGATAGGGTCTTTCCAGGTTTCCTCAGACACCCTGAAGGAATTGTAAAGAATTTCCCTGTTTTTTGGTTTTGCTTTTGAAATTCCTTTTTATAGTGGGTTTGAGCTGATTCTCGCTGCCATGTTTATGCCACTCTAGACACACTTGATTCCCTTATGGAGTCATATCAATACATAGGTTTTAAGATTCTTACTAGTCAGATATATTCCTCTGCGGGAAATATGGGGTTTTGAGTCTCTTTCACTGAGGAAGGTGTAGGTCTTGTCTATTCCAAAGTTGGTTTTTGAAACGGTCCCTGTGCTTATATCAAACTCTGGTTTTATGCATCACCCCACCTCTCCTTCCCCTTTATGCAGGCATAAGAGTGTTTTCTAAATGTGAGACTCTGTTCTCTTTCCTAACTCAGTTCACGTGTAGCCATGTTTACAGGATCTTCATAAGTGATATCTTATGATAAGTTTCTTTTTCTGTGTGACTTATTTCACTTAGAATCATCGTACCTGAATCCACTCACTTTGCTGCTACTGGTCTTATGACATTGATTTCATGGCTGAGGGATATTCCATCGTACGTAAGTACCACAATGTTTTGAACCATTTTTATATTTCCTGGGATATTTAAGGTGTACCCAAGTTGAGGTTCTTGTAGTCAGTGCAGCCCTAAATTTGGAGGTGGCTCTTTCTTATTGATTTTCAGTTTTCCCAAGGTATATTCCCTAGACTGGAAGTGGCCTTGGCTCTGTAGCTCTGTTGTTTACTTGTTTTAGGGAACACAATGCACTCCTCCAGTGAGGCAGTTGGCAATTTACATCCCGCCCATCAGCATAACAAGGCTCCCAGTTCTCCAGGGCCTGTCTTGCCTTTCTGGTTTTTACACATTTTGTGGATGTCCCTTTTGACCGGTGGGAAGTGATACTTCTTTGTAGTGCAGATTTGCATTGCCCGCTTGCTTGCTTGGCCAAAAAGGGCGTATGCGTATTCTCCTGAATATATTCAGGAGAAAACGCATACACCCTTTTTGGCCAAGTGCACCATTGTCCAAGTTGTGCCCCTCTTCCTTTGCTTTACAGGCGATTCCAAGGTACCTCTTGAAATCTGTTTCCTGCTATTTTGCCTCGCTTTCAAGTCCGCCTCGTTGACTTCCCTCAACAGATTTTTGGACGATAGTTGTCCTTTATCACTCTGCCAGTTTGTGAATTGCTGTGCCCCTGAGCTCCATTTCTCAACTCGTTTTTTGTGAGCTGAACGCAAGTCCAAAATTTTGGATCATGTCCTATACTGGTTCCCGGTGGGTGGCTGAGACTTTGGTTAATTCTTCTTCCTGCCGGGAAATTAGAGTGACATGTGCCCGTCCAAATGCCTAACAGCTACTCTCTCATGGGTTCTCCCTCGTCCCTTCCATCCTCTGGCAAATTGGGAACCTGTGCAAACCAGGAGGTTAAAGGGCCTGTCTCTCCAAGTTGGGAGATTGATAGTAAGGCAGTTGGAAAGTCAAACTGGAGCACCAGGAGAGGGACTATTCGTTGAGTTTTAGAAACCTTTCGTATTCACAGTGTGTCCATTCTCTAGGTTTCCTGTACATGTTATAGCTGTAGTAATATTCCCTTGAACCTGGAGAGTTGGGACCCATGGAATGGGGGCCATGCATTATTGCTTGAAAGGGTCTGCATTTGCTCACCCAATCTCACCAATCCTCTCAGTCCCAAGTGTCCAGCCTTATGCCACATCCAGCTGTCATTGTAGATAGGGTCTTTCCAGGTTTCCTCAGACACCCTGAAGGAATTGTAAAGAATTTCCCTGTTTTTTGGTTTTGCTTTTGAAATTCCTTTTTATAGTGGGTTTGAGCTGATTCTCGCTGCCATGTTTATGCCACTCTAGACACACTTGATTCCCTTATGGAGACATATCAATACATAGGTTTTAAGATTCTTACTAGTCAGATATATTCCTCTGTGGGAAATATGGGGTTTTGAGTCTCTTTCACTGAGGAAGGTGTAGGTCTTGTCTATTCCAAAGTTGGTTTTTGAAACGGTCCCTGTGCTTATATCAAACTCTGGTTTTATGCATCACCCCACCTCTCCTTCCCCTTTATGCAGGCATAAGAGTGTTTTCTAAATGTGAGACTCTGTTCTCTTTCCTAACTCAGTTCACGTGTAGCCATGTTTACAGCATCTTCATAAGTGATATCTTATGATAAGTTTCTTTTTCTGTGTGACTTATTTCACTTAGAATCATCGTACCTGAATCCACTCACTTTGCTGCTACTGGTCTTATGACATTGATTTCATGGCTGAGGGATATTCCATCGTACGTAAGTACCACAATGTTTTGAACCATTTTTATATTTCCTGGGATATTTAAGGTGTACCCAAGTTGAGGTTCTTGTAGTCAGTGCAGCCCTAAATTTGGAGGTGGCTCTTTCTTATTGATTTTCAGTTTTCCCAAGGTATATTCCCTAGACTGGAAGTGGCCTTGGCTCTGTAGCTCTGTTGTTTACTTGTTTTAGGGAACACAATGCACTCCTCCAGTGAGGCAGTTGGCAATTTACATCCCGCCCATCAGCATAACAAGGCTCCCAGTTCTCCAGGGCCTGTCTTGCCTTTCTGGTTTTTACACATTTTGTGGATGTCCCTTTTGACCGGTGGGAAGTGATACTTCTTTGTAGTGCAGATTTGCATTGCCCGCTTGCTTGCTTGGCCAAAAAGGGCGTATGCGTTTTCTCCTGAATATATTCAGGAGAAAACGCATACGCCCTTTTTGGCCAAGTGCACCATTGTCCAAGTTGTGCCCCTCTTCCTGTGCTTTACAGGCGATTCCAAGGTACCTCTTGAAATCTGTTTCCTGCTATTTTGCCTCGCTTTCAAGTCCGCCTCGTTGACTTCCCTCAACAGATTTTTGGACGATAGTTGTCCTTTATCACTCTGCCAGTTTGTGAATTGCTGTGCCCCTGAGCTCCATTTCTCAACTCGTTTTTTGTGAGCTGAACGCAAGTCCAAAATTTTGGATCATGTCCTATACTGGTTCCCGGTGGGTGGCTGAGACTTTGGTTAATTCTTCTTCCTGCCGGGAAATTAGAGTGACATGTGCCCGTCCAAATGCCTAACAGCTACTCTCTCATGGGTTCTCCCTCGTCCCTTCCATCCTCTGGCAAATTGGGAACCTGTGCAAACCAGGAGGTTAAAGGGCCTGTCTCTCCAAGTTGGGAGATTGATAGTAAGGCAGTTGGAAAGTCAAACTGGAGCACCAGGAGAGGGACTATTCGTTGAGTTTTAGAAACCTTTCGTATTCACAGTGTGTCCATTCTCTAGGTTTCCTGTACATGTTATAGCTGTAGTAATATTCCCTTGAACCTGGAGAGTTGGGACCCATGGAATGGGGGCCATGCATTATTGCTTGAAAGGGTCTGCATTTGCTCACCCAATCTCACCAATCCTCTCAGTCCCAAGTGTCCAGCCTTATGCCACATCCAGCTGTCATTGTAGACAGGGTCTTTCCAGGTTTCCTCAGACACCCTGAAGGAATTGTAAAGAATTTCCCTGTTTTTTGGTTTTGCTTTTGAAATTCCTTTTTATAGTGGGTTTGAGCTGATTCTCGCTGCCATGTTTATGCCACTCTAGACACACTTGATTCCCTTATGGAGTCATATCAATACATAGGTTTTAAGATTCTTACTAGTCAGATATATTCCTCTGTGGGAAATATGGGGTTTTGAGTCTCTTTCACTGAGGAAGGTGTAGGTCTTGTCTATTCCAAAGTTGGTTTTTGGAACGGTCCCTGTGCTTATATCAAACTCTGGTTTTATGCATCACCCCACCTCTCCTTACCCTTTATGCAGGCATAAGAGTGTTTTCTAAATGTGAGACTCTGTTCTCTTTCCTAACTCAGTTCACGTGTAGCCATGTTTACAGGATCTTCATAAGTGATATCTTATGATAAGTTTCTTTTTCTGTGTGACTTATTTCACTTAGAATCATCGTACCTGAATCCACTCACTTTGCTGCTACTGGTCGTATGACATTGATTTCATGGCTGAGGGATATTCCATCGTACGTAAGTACCACAATGTTTTGAACCATTTTTATATTTCCTGGGATATTTAAGGTGTACCCAAGTTGAGGTTCTTGTAGCCAGTGCAGCCCTAAATTTGGAGGTGGCTCTTTCTTATTGATTTTCAGTTTTCCCCAGGTATATTCCCTAGACTGGTAGTGGCCTTGGCTCTGTAGCTCTGTTGTTTACTTGTTTTAGGGAACACAATGCACTCCTCCAGTGAGGCAGTTGGCAATTTACATCCCGCCCATCAGCATAACAAGGCTCCCTGTTCTCCAGGGCCTGTCTTGCCTTTCTGGTTTTTACACATTTTGTGGATGTCCCTTTTGACCGGTGGGAAGTGATACTTCTTTGTAGTGCAGATTTGCATTGCCCGCTTGCTTGCTTGGCCAAAAAGGGCGTATGCGTTTTCTCCTGAATATATTCAGGAGAAAACGCATACGCCCTTTTTGGCCAAGTGCACCATTGTCCAAGTTGTGCCCCTCTTCCTGTGCTTTACAGGCGATTCCAACGTACCTCTTGAAATCTGTTTCCTGCTATTTTGCCTCACTTTCAAGTCCGCCTCGTTGACTTCCCTCAACAGATTTTTGGACGATAGTTGTCCTTTATCACTCTGCCAGTTTGTGAATTGCTGTGCCCCTGAGCTCCATTTCTCAACTCGTTTTTTGGGAGCTGAACGCAAGTCCAAAATTTTGGATCATGTCCTATACTGGTTCCCGGTGGGTGGCTGAGACTTTGGTTAATTCTTCTTCCTGCCGGGAAATTAGAGTGACATGTGCCCGTCCAAATGCCTAACAGCTACTCTCTCATGGGTTCTCCCTCGTCCCTTCCATCCTCTGGCAAATTGGGAACCTGTGCAAACCAGGAGGTTAAAGGGCCTGTCTCTCCAAGTTGGGAGATTGATAGTAAGGCAGTTGGAAAGTCAAACTGGAGCACCAGGAGAGGGACTATTCGTTGAGTTTTAGAAACCTTTCGTATTCACAGTGTGTCCATTCTCTAGGTTTCCTGTACATGTTATAGCTGTAGTAATATTCCCTTGAACCTGGAGAGTTGGGACCCATGGAATGGGGGCCATGCATTATTGCTTGAAAGGGTCTGCATTTGCTCACCCAATCTCACCAATCCTCTCAGTCCCAAGTGTCCAGCCTTATGCCACATCCAGCTGTCATTGTAGACAGGGTCTTTCCAGGTTTCCTCAGACACCCTGAAGGAATTGTAAAGAATTTCCCTGTTTTTTGGTTTTGCTTTTGAAATTCCTTTTTATAGTGGGTTTGAGCTGATTCTCGCTGCCATGTTTATGCCACTCTAGACACACTTGATTCCCTTATGGAGTCATATCAATACATAGGTTTTAAGATTCTTACTAGTCAGATATATTCCTCTGTGGGAAATATGGGGTTTTGAGTCTCTTTCACTGAGGAAGGTGTAGGTCTTGTCTATTCCAAAGTTGGTTTTTGGAACGGTCCCTGTGCTTATATCAAACTCTGGTTTTATGCATCACCCCACCTCTCCTTACCCTTTATGCAGGCATAAGAGTGTTTTCTAAATGTGAGACTCTGTTCTCTTTCCTAACTCAGTTCACGTGTAGCCATGTTTACAGGATCTTCATAAGTGATATCTTATGATAAGTTTCTTTTTCTGTGTGACTTATTTCACTTAGAATCATCGTACCTGAATCCACTCACTTTGCTGCTACTGGTCTTATGACATTGATTTCATGGCTGAGGGATATTCCATCGTACGTAAGTACCACAATGTTTTGAACCATTTTTATATTTCCTGGGATATTTAAGGTGTACCCAAGTTGAGGTTCTTGTAGCCAGTGCAGCCCTAAATTTGGAGGTGGCTCTTTCTTATTGATTTTCAGTTTTCCCCAGGTATATTCCCTAGACTGGAAGTCGCCTTGGCTCTGTAGCTCTGTTTACCTGTTTTAGGGAACACAATGCACTCCTCCAGTGAGGCAGTTGGTAATTTACATCCCGCCCATCAGCATAACAAGGCTCCCTGTTCTCCAGGGCCTGTCTTGCCTTTCTGGTTTTTACACATTTTGTGGATGTCCCTTTTGACTGGTGGGAAGTGATACTTCTTTGTAGTGCAGATTTGCATTGCCCGCTTGCTTGCTTGGCCAAAAAGGGCGTATGCGTTTTCTCCTGAATATATTCAGGAGAAAACGCATACGCCCTTTTTGGCCAAGTGCACCATTGTCCAAGTTGTGCCCCTCTTCCTGTGCTTTACAGGCGATTCCAACGTACCTCTTGAAATCTGTTTCCTGCTATTTTGCCTCACTTTCAAGTCCGCCTCGTTGACTTCCGTCAACAGATTTTTGGACGATAGTTGTCCTTTATCACTCTGCCAGTTTGTGAATTGCTGTGCCCCTGAGCTCCATTTCTCAACTCGTTTTTTGTGAGCTGAACGCAAGTCCAAAATTTTGGATCATGTCCTATACTGGTTCCCGGTGGGTGGCTGAGACTTTGGTTAATTCTTCTTCCTGCCGGGAAATTAGAGTGACATGTGCCCGTCCAAATGCCTAACAGCTACTCTCTCATGGGTTCTCCCTCGTCCCTTCCATCCTCTGCCAAATTGGGAACCTGTGCAAACCAGGAGGTTAAAGGGCCTGTCTCTCCAAGTTGGGAGATTGATAGTAAGGCAGTTGGAAAGTCAAACTGGAGCACCAGGAGAGGGACTATTCGTTGAGTTTTAGAAACCTTTCGTATTCACAGTGTGTCCATTCTCTAGGTTTCCTGTACATGTTATAGCTGTAGTAATATTCCCTTGAACCTGGAGAGTTGGGACCCATGGAATGGGGGCCATGCATTATTGCTTGAAAGGGTCTGCATTTGCTCACCCAATCTCACCAATCCTCTCAGTCCCAAGTGTCCAGCCTTATGCCACATCCAGCTGTCATTGTAGATAGGGTCTTTCCAGGTTTCCTCAGACACCCTGAAGGAATTGTAAAGAATTTCCCTGTTTTTTGGTTTTGCTTTTGAAATTCCTTTTTATAGTGGGTTTGAGCTGATTCTCGCTGCCATGTTTATGCCACTCTAGACACACTTGATTCCCTTATGGAGACATATCAATACATAGGTTTTAAGATTCTTACTAGTCAGATATATTCCTCTGTGGGAAATATGGGGTTTTGAGTCTCTTTCACTAAGGAAGGTGTCGGTCTTGTCAATTCCAAAGTTGGTTTTTGAAACGGTCCCTGTGCTTATATCAAACTCTGGTTTTATGCATCACCCCACCTCTCCTTCCCCTTTATGCAGGCATAAGAGTGTTTTCTAAATGTGAGACTCTGTTCTCTTTCCTAACTCAGTTCACGTGTAGCCATGTTTACAGGATCTTCATAAGTGATATCTTATGATAAGTTTCTTTTTCTGTGTGACTTATTTCACTTAGAATCATCGTACCTGAATCCACTCACTTTGCTGCTACTGGTCTTATGACATTGATTTCATGGCTGAGGGATATTCCATCGTACGTAAGTACCACAATGTTTTGAACCATTTTTATATTTCCTGGGATATTTAAGGTGTAACCAAGTTGAGGTTCTTGTAGCCAGTGCAGCCCTAAATTTGGAGGTGGCTCTTTCTTATTGATTTTCAGTTTTCCCAAGGTATATTCCCTAGACTGGAAGTGGCCTTGGCTCTGTAGCTCTGTTGTTTACTTGTTTTAGGGAACACAATGCACTCCTCCAGTGAGGCAGTTGGCAATTTACATCCCGCCCATCAGCATAACAAGGCTCCCAGTTCTCCAGGGCCTGTCTTGCCTTTCTGGTTTTTACACATTTTGTGGATGTCCCTTTTGACCGGTGGGAAGTGATACTTCTTTGTAGTGCAGATTTGCATTGCCCGCTTGCTTGCTTGGCCAAAAAGGGCGTGTGCGTTTTCTCCTGAATATATTCAGGAGAAAACGCATACGCCCTTTTTGGCCAAGTGCACCATTGTCCAAGTTGTGCCCCTCTTCCTGTGCTTTACAGGCGATTCCAAGGTACCTCTTGAAATCTGTTTCCTGCTATTTTGCCTCACTTTCAAGTCCGCCTCGTTGACTTCCCTCAACAGATTTTTGGACGATAGTTGTCCTTTATCACTCTGCCAGTTTGTGAATTGCTGTGCCCCTGAGCTCCATCTCTCAATTCGTTTTTTGTGAGCTGAACGCAAGTCCAAAATTTTGGATCATGTCCTATACTGGTTCCCGGTGGGTGGCTGAGACTTTGGTTAATTCTTCTTCCTGCCGGGAAATTAGAGTGACATGTGCCCGTCCAAATGCCTAACAGCTACTCTCTCATGGGTTCTCCCTCGTCCCTTCCATCCTCTGCCAAATTGGGAACCTGTGCAAACCAGGAGGTTAAAGGGCCTGTCTCTCCAAGTTGGGAGATTGATAGTAAGGCAGTTGGAAAGTCAAACTGGAGCACCAGGAGAGGGACTATTCGTTGAGTTTTAGAAACCTTTCGTATTCACAGTGTGTCCATTCTCTAGGTTTCCTGTACATGTTATAGCTGTAGTAATATTCCCTTGAACCTGGAGAGTTGGGACCCATGGAATGGGGGCCATGCATTATTGCTTGAAAGGGTCTGCATTTGCTCACCCAATCTCACCAATCCTCTCAGTCCCAAGTGTCCAGCCTTATGCCACATCCAGCTGTCATTGTAGATAGGGTCTTTCCAGGTTTCCTCAGACACCCTGAAGGAATTGTAAAGAATTTCCCTGTTTTTTGGTTTTGCTTTTGAAATTCCTTTTTATAGTGGGTTTGAGCTGATTCTCGCTGCCATGTTTATGCCACTCTAGACACACTTGATTCCCTTATGGAGTCATATCAATACATAGGTTTTAAGATTCTTACTAGTCAGATATATTCCTCTGTGGGAAATATGGGGTTTTGAGTCTCTTTCACTGAGGAAGGTGTAGGTCTTGTCTATTCCAAAGTTGGTTTTTGGAACGGTCCCTGTGCTTATATCAAACTCTGGTTTTATGCATCACCCCACCTCTCCTTCCCCTTTATGCAGGCATAAGAGTGTTTTCTAAATGTGAGACTCTGTTCTCTTTCCTAACTCAGTTCACGTGTAGCCATGTTTACAGCATCTTCATAAGTGATATCTTATGATAAGTTTCTTTTTCTGTGTGACTTATTTCACTTAGAATCATCGTACCTGAATCCACTCACTTTGCTGCTACTGGTCTTATGACATTGATTTCATGGCTGAGGGATATTCCATCGTACGTAAGTACCACAATGTTTTGAACCATTTTTATATTTCCTGGGATATTTAAGGTGTACCCAAGTTGAGGTTCTTGTAGCCAGTGCAGCCCTAAATTTGGAGGTGGCTCTTTCTTATTGATTTTCAGTTTTCCCCAGGTATATTCCCTAGACTGGAAGTGGCCTTGGCTCTGTAGCTCTGTTGTTTACTTGTTTTAGGGAACACAATGCACTCCTCCAGTGAGGCAGTTGGCAATTTACATCCCGCCCATCAGCATAACAAGGCTCCCTGTTCTCCAGGGCCTGTCTTGCCTTTCTGGTTTTTACACATTTTGTGGATGTCCCTTTTGACCGGTGGGAAGTGATACTTCTTTGTAGTGCAGATTTGCATTGCCCGCTTGCTTGCTTGGCCAAAAAGGGCGTATGCGTTTTCTCCTGAATATATTCAGGAGAAAACGCATACGCCCTTTTTGGCCAAGTGCACCATTGTCCAAGTTGTGCCCCTCTTCCTGTGCTTTACAGGCGATTCCAACGTACCTCTTGAAATCTGTTTCCTGCTATTTTGCCTCACTTTCAAGTCCGCCTCGTTGACTTCCCTCAACAGATTTTTGGACGATAGTTGTCCTTTATCACTCTGCCAGTTTGTGAATTGCTGTGCCCCTGAGCTCCATTTCTCAACTCGTTTTTTGTGAGCTGAACGCAAGTCCAAAATTTTGGATCCTGTCCTATACTGGTTCCCGGTGGGTGGCTGAGACTTTGGTTAATTCTTCTTCCTGCCGGGAAATTAGAGTGACATGTGCCCGTCCAAATGCCTAACAGCTACTCTCTCATGGGTTCTCCCTCGTCCCTTCCATCCTCTGCCAAATTGGGAACCTGTGCAAACCAGGAGGTTAAAGGGCCTGTCTCTCCAAGTTGGGAGATTGATAGTAAGGCAGTTGGAAAGTCAAACTGGAGCACCAGGAGAGGGACTATTCGTTGAGTTTTAGAAACCTTTCGTATTCACAGTGTGTCCATTCTCTAGGTTTCCTGTACATGTTATAGCTGTAGTAATATTCCCTTGAACATGGAGAGTTGGGACCCATGGAATGGGGGCCATGCATTATTGCTTGAAAGGGTCTGCATTTGCTCACCCAATCTCACCAATCCTCTCAGTCCCAAGTGTCCAGCCTTATGCCACATCCAGCTGTCATTGTAGATAGGGTCTTTCCAGGTTTCCTCAGACACCCTGAAGGAATTGTAAAGAATTTCCCTGTTTTTTGCTTTTGCTTTTGAAATTCCATTTTATAGTGGGTTTGAGCTGATTCTCGCTGCCATGTTTATGCCACTCTAGACACACTTGATTCCCTTATGGAGACACATCAATACATAGGTTTTAAGATTCTTACTAGTCAGATATATTCCTCTGTGGGAAATATGAGGTTTTGAGTCTCTTTCACTGAGGAAGGTGTAGGTCTTGTCTATTCCAAAGTTGGTTTTTGAAACGGTCCCTGTGCTTATATCAAACTCTGGTTTTATGCATCACCCCACCTCTCCTTCCCCTTTATGCAGGCATAAGAGTGTTTTCTAAATGTGAGACTCTGTTCTCTTTCCTAACTCAGTTCACGTGTAGCCATGTTTACAGGATTTTCATAAGTGATATCTTATGATAAGTTTCTTTTTCTGTGTGACTTATTTCACTTAGAATCATCGTACCTGAATCCACTCACTTTGCTGCTACTGGTCTTATGACATTGATTTCATGGCTGAGGGATATTCCATCGTACGTAAGTACCACAATGTTTTGAACCATTTTTATATTTCCTGGGATATTTAAGGTGTACCCAAGTTGAGGTTCTTGTAGTCAGTGCAGCCCTAAATTTGGAGGTGGCACTTTCTTATTGATTTTCAGTTTTCCCCAGGTATATTCCCTAGACTGGAAGTGGCCTTGGCTCTGTAGCTCTGTTGTTTACTTGTTTTAGGGAACACAATGCACTCCTCCAGTGAGGCAGTTGGCAATTTACATCCCGCCCATCAGCATAACAAGGCTCCCAGTTCTCCAGGGCCTGTCTTGCCTTTCTGGTTTTTACACATTTTGTGGATGTCCCTTTTGACCGGTGGGAAGTGATACTTCTTTGTAGTGCAGAATTGCATTGCCCGCTTGCTTGCTTGGCCAAAAAGGGCGTATGCGTTTTCTCCTGAATATATTCAGGAGAAAACGCATACGCCCTTTTTGGCCAAGTGCACCATTGTCCAAGTTGTGCCCCTCTTCCTGTGCTTTACAGGCGATTCCAAGGTACCTCTTGAAATCTGTTTCCTGCTATTTTGCCTCGCTTTCAAGTCCGCCTCGTTGACTTCCCTCAACAGATTTTTGGACGATAGTTGTCCTTTATCACTCTGCCAGTTTGTGAATTGCTGTGCCCCTGAGCTCCATTTCTCAACTCGTTTTTTGTGAGCTGAACGCAAGTCCAAAATTTTGGATCATGTCCTATACTGGTTCCCGGTGGGTGGCTGAGACTTTGGTTAATTCTTCTTCCTGCCGGGAAATTAGAGTGACATGTGCCCGTCCAAATGCCTAACAGCTACTCTCTCATGGGTTCTCCCTCGTCCCTTCCATCCTCTGGCAAATTGGGAACCTGTGCAAACCAGGAGGTTAAAGGGCCTGTCTCTCCAAGTTGGGAGATTGATAGTAAGGCAGTTGGAAAGTCAAACTGGAGCACCAGGAGAGGGACTATTCGTTGAGTTTTAGAAACCTTTCGTATTCACAGTGTGTCCATTCTCTAGGTTTCCTGTACATGTTATAGCTGTAGTAATATTCCCTTGAACCTGGAGAGTTGGGACCCATGGAATGGGGGCCATGCATTATTGCTTGAAAGGGTCTGCATTTGCTCACCCAATCTCACCAATCCTCTCAGTCCCAAGTGTCCAGCCTTATGCCACATCCAGCTGTCATTGTAGACAGGGTCTTTCCAGGTTTCCTCAGACACCCTGAAGGAATTGTAAAGAATTTCCCTGTTTTTTGGTTTTGCTTTTGAAATTCCTTTTTATAGTGGGTTTGAGCTGATTCTCGCTGCCATGTTTATGCCACTCTAGACACACTTGATTCCCTTATGGAGACATATCAATACATAGGTTTTAAGATTCTTACTAGTCAGATATATTCCTCTGGGGGAAATATGGGGTTTTGAGTCTCTTTCACTGAGGAAGGTGTAGGTCTTGTCTATTCCAAAGTTGGTTTTTGGAACGGTCCCTGTGCTTATATCAAACTCTGGTTTTATGCATCACCCCACCTCTCCTTCCCCTTTATGCAGGCATAAGAGTGTTTTCTAAATGTGAGACTCTGTTCTCTTTCCTAACTCAGTTCACGTGTAGCCATGTTTACAGGATCTTCATAAGTGATATCTTATGATAAGTTTCTTTTTCTGTGTGACTTATTTCACTTAGAATCATCGTACCTGAATCCACTCACTTTGCTGCTACTGGTCTTATGACATTGATTTCATGGCTGAGGGATATTCCATCGTACGTAAGTACCACAATGTTTTGAACCATTTTTATATTTCCTGGGATATTTAAGGTGTACCCAAGTTGAGGTTCTTGTAGCCAGTGCAGCCCTAAATTTGGAGGTGGCTCTTTCTTATTGATTTTCAGTTTTCCCCAGGTATATTCCCTAGACTGGAAGTGGCCTTGGCTCTGTAGCTCTGTTGTTTACTTGTTTTAGGGAACACAATGCACTCCTCCAGTGAGGCAGTTGGCAATTTACATCCCGCCCATCAGCATAACAAGGCTCCCTGTTCTCCAGGGCCTGTCTTGCCTTTCTGGTTTTTACACATTTTGTGGATGTCCCTTTTGACCGGTGGGAAGTGATACTTCTTTGTAGTGCAGATTTGCATTGCCCGCTTGCTTGCTTGGCCAAAAAGGGCGTATGCGTTTTCTCCTGAATATATTCAGGAGAAAACGCATACGCCCTTTTTGGCCAAGTGCACCATTGTCCAAGTTGTGCCCCTCTTCCTGTGCTTTACAGGCGATTCCAACGTACCTCTTGAAATCTGTTTCCTGCTATTTTGCCTCACTTTCAAGTCCGCCTCGTTGACTTCCCTCAACAGATTTTTGGACGATAGTTGTCCTTTATCACTCTGCCAGTTTGTGAATTGCTGTGCCCCTGAGCTCCATTTCTCAACTCGTTTTTTGTGAGCTGAACGCAAGTCCAAAATTTTGGATCCTGTCCTATACTGGTTTCCGGTGGGTGGCTGAGACTTTGGTTAATTCTTCTTCCTGCCGGGAAATTAGAGTGACATGTGCCGTCCAAATGCCTAACAGCTACTCTCTCATGGGTTCTCCCTCGTCCCTTCCATCCTCTGCCAAATTGGGAACCTGTGCAAACCAGGAGGTTAAAGGGCCTGTCTCTCCAAGTTGGGAGATTGATAGTAAGGCAGTTGGAAAGTCAAACTGGAGCACCAGGAGAGGGACTATTCGTTGAGTTTTAGAAACCTTTCGTATTCACAGTGTGTCCATTCTCTAGGTTTCCTGTACATGTTATAGCTGTAGTAATATTCCCTTGAACCTGGAGAGTTGGGACCCATGGAATGGGGGCCATGCATTATTGCTTGAAAGGGTCTGCATTTGCTCACCCAATCTCACCAATCCTCTCAGTCCCAAGTGTCCAGCCTTATGCCACATCCAGCTGTCATTGTAGATAGGGTCTTTCCAGGTTTCCTCAGACACCCTGAAGGAATTGTAAAGAATTTCCCTGTTTTTTGGTTTTGCTTTTGAAATTCCTTTTTATAGTGGGTTTGAGCTGATTCTCGCTGCCATGTTTATGCCACTCTAGACACACTTGATTCCCTTATGGAGACATATCAATACATAGGTTTTAAGATTCTTACTAGTCAGATATATTCCTCTGTGGGAAATATGGGGTTTTGAGTCTCTTTCACTGAGGAAGGTGTCGGTCTTGTCAATTCCAAAGTTGGTTTTTGAAACGGTCCCTGTGCTTATATCAAACTCTGGTTTTATGCATCACCCCACCTCTCCTTCCCCTTTATGCAGGCATAAGAGTGTTTTCTAAATGTGAGACTCTGTTCTCTTTCCTAACTCAGTTCACGTGTAGCCATGTTTACAGGATCTTCATAAGTGATATCTTATGATAAGTTTCTTTTTCTGTGTGACTTATTTCACTTAGAATCATCGTACCTGAATCCACTCACTTTGCTGCTACTGGTCTTATGACATTGATTTCATGGCTGAGGGATATTCCATCGTACGTAAGTACCACAATGTTTTGAACCATTTTTATATTTCCTGGGATATTTAAGGTGTACCCAAGTTGAGGTTCTTGTAGCCAGTGCAGCCCTAAATTTGGAGGTGGCTCTTTCTTATTGATTTTCAGTTTTCCCCAGGTATATTCCCTAGACTGGAAGTGGCCTTGGCTCTGTAGCTCTGTTGTTTACTTGTTTTAGGGAACACAATGCACTCCTCCAGTGAGGCAGTTGGCAATTTACATCCCGCCCATCAGCATAAGAAGGCTCCCTGTTCTCCAGGGCCTGTCTTGCCTTTCTGGTTTTTACACATTTTGTGGATGTCCCTTTTGACCGGTGGGAAGTGATACTTCTTTGTAGTGCAGATTTGCATTGCCCGCTTGCTTGCTTGGCCAAAAAGGGCGTATGCGTTTTCTCCTGAATATATTCAGGAGAAAACGCATACACCCTTTTTGGCCAAGTGCACCATTGTCCAAGTTGTGCCCCTCTTCCTGTGCTTTACAGGCGATTCCAACGTACCTCTTGAAATCTGTTTCCTGCTATTTTGCCTCACTTTCAAGTCCGCCTCGTTGACTTCCCTCAACAGATTTTTGGACGATAGTTGTCCTTTATCACTCTGCCAGTTTGTGAATTGCTGTGCCCCTGAGCTCCATTTCTCAACTCGTTTTTTGTGAGCTGAACGCAAGTCCAAAATTTTGGATCATGTCCTATACTGGTTCCCGGTGGGTGGCTGAGACTTTGGTTAATTCTTCTTCCTGCCGGGAAATTAGAGTGACATGTGCCCGTCCAAATGCCTAACAGCTACTCTGTCATGGGTTCTCCCTCGTCCCTTCCATCCTCTGCCAAATTGGGAACCTGTGCAAACCAGGAGGTTAAAGGGCCTGTCTCTCCAAGTTGGGAGATTGATAGTAAGGCAGTTGGAAAGTCAAACTGGAGCACCAGGAGAGGGACTATTCGTTGATTTTTAGAAACCTTTCGTATTCACAGTGTGTCCATTCTCTAGGTTTCCTGTACATGTTATAGCTGTAGTAATATTCCCTTGAACCTGGAGAGTTGGGACCCATGGAATGGGGGCCATGCATTATTGCTTGAAAGGGTCTGCATTTGCTCACCCAATCTCACCAATCCTCTCAGTCCCAAGTGTCCAGCCTTATGACACATCCAGCTGTCATTGTAGATAGGGTCTTTCCAGGTTTCCTCAGACACCCTGAAGGAATTGTAAAGAATTTCCCTGTTTTTTGGTTTTGCTTTTGAAATTCCTTTTTATAGTGGGTTTGAGCTGATTCTCGCTGCCATGTTTATGCCACTCTAGACACACTTGATTCCCTTATGGAGACATATCAATACATAGGTTTTAAGATTCTTACTAGTCAGATATATTCCTCTGTGGGAAATATGGGGTTTTGAGTCTCTTTCACTGAGGAAGGTGTCGGTCTTGTCAGTTCCAAAGTTGGTTTTTGAAACGGTCCCTGTGCTTATATCAAACTCTGGTTTTATGCATCACCCCACCTCTCCTTCCCCTTTAAGCAGGCATAAGAGTGTTTTCTAAATGTGAGACTCTGTTCTCTTTCCTAACTCAGTTCACGTGTAGCCATGTTTACAGGATCTTCATAAGTGATATCTTATGATAAGTTTCTTTTTCTGTGTGACTTATTTCACTTAGAATCATCGTACCTGAATCCACTCACTTTGCTGCTACTGGTCTTATGACATTGATTTCATGGCTGAGGGATATTCCATCGTACGTAAGTACCACAATGTTTTGAACCATTTTTATATTTCCTGGGATATTTAAGGTGTACCCAAGTTGAGGTTCTTGTAGCCAGTGCAGCCCTAAATTTGGAGGTGGCTCTTTCTTATTGATTTTCAGTTTTCCCCAGGTATATTCCCTAGACTGGAAGTGGCCTTGGCTCTGTAGCTCTGTTGTTTACTTGTTTTAGGGAACACAATGCACTCCTCCAGTGAGGCAGTTGGCAATTTACATCCCGCCCATCAGCATAACAAGGCTCCCTGTTCTCCAGGGCCTGTCTTGCCTTTCTGGTTTTTACACATTTTGTGGATGTCCCTTTTGACTGGTGGGAAGTGATACTTCTTTGTAGTGCAGATTTGCATTGCCCGCTTGCTTGCTTGGCCAAAAAGGGCGTATGCGTTTTCTCCTGAATATATTCAGGAGAAAACGCATACGCCCTTTTTGGCCAAGTGCACCATTGTCCAAGTTGTGCCCCTCTTCCTGTGTTTTACAGGCGATTCCAACGTACCTCTTGAAATCTGTTTCCTGCTATTTTGCCTCACTTTCAAGTCCGCCTCGTTGACTTCCCTCAACAGATTTTTGGACGATAGTTGTCCTTTATCACTCTGCCAGTTTGTGAATTGCTGTGCCCCTGAGCTCCATTTCTCAACTCGTTTTTTGTGAGCTGAACGCAAGTCCAAAATTTTGGATCCTGTCCTATACTGGTTCCCGGTGGGTGGCTGAGACTTTGGTTAATTCTTCTTCCTGCCGGGAAATTAGAGTGACATGTGCCCGTCCAAATGCCTAACAGCTACTCTCTCATGGGTTCTCCCTCGTCCCTTCCATCCTCTGCCAAATTGGGAACCTGTGCAAACCAGGAGGTTAAAGGGCCTGTCTCTCCAAGTTGGGAGATTGATAGTAAGGCACTTGGAAAGTCAAACTGGAGCACCAGGAGAGGGACTATTCGTTGAGTTTTAGAAACCTTTCGTATTCACAGTGTGTCCATTCTCTAGGTTTCCTGTACATGTTATAGCTGTAGTAATATTCCCTTGAACATGGAGAGTTGGGACCCATGGAATGGGGGCCATGCATTATTGCTTGAAAGGGTCTGCATTTGCTCACCCAATCTCACCAATCCTCTCAGTCCCAAGTGTCCAGCCTTATGCCACATCCAGCTGTCATTGTAGATAGGGTCTTTCCAGGTTTCCTCAGACACCCTGAAGGAATTGTAAAGAATTTCCCTGTTTTTTGGTTTTGCTTTTGAAATTCCTTTTTATAGTGGGTTTGAGCTGATTCTCGCTGCCATGTTTATGCCACTCTAGACACACTTGATTCCCTTATGGAGACATATCAATACATAGGTTTTAAGATTCTTACTAGTCAGATATATTCCTCTGTGGGAAATATGGGGTTTTGAGTCTCTTTCACTGAGGAAGGTGTCGGTCTTGTCAATTCCAAAGTTGGTTTTTGAAACGGTCCCTGTGCTTATATCAAACTCTGGTTTTATGCATCACCCCACCTCTCCTTCCCCTTTATGCAGGCATAAGAGTGTTTTCTAAATGTGAGACTCTGTTCTCTTTCCTAACTCAGTTCACGTGTAGCCATGTTTACAGGATCTTCATAAGTGATATCTTATGATAAGTTTCTTTTTCTGTGTGACTTATTTCACTTAGAATCATCGTACCTGAATCCACTCACTTTGCTGCTACTGGTCTTATGACATTGATTTCATGGCTGAGGGATATTCCATCGTACGTAAGTACCACAATGTTTTGAACCATTTTTATATTTCCTGGGATATTTAAGGTGTACCCAAGGTCAGGTTCTTGTAGCCAGTGCAGCCCTAAATTTGGAGGTGGCTCTTTCTTATTGATTTTCAGTTTTCCCCAGGTATATTCCCTAGACTGGAAGTGGCCTTGGCTCTGTAGCTCTGTTGTTTACTTGTTTTAGGGAACACAATGCACTCCTCCAGTGAGGCAGTTGGCAATTTATATCCCGCCCATCAGCATAACAAGGCTCCCTGTTCTCCAGGGCCTGTCTTGCCTTTCTGGTTTTTACACATTTTGTGGATGTCCCTTTTGACCGGTGGGAAGTGATACTTCTTTGTAGTGCAGATTTGCATTGCCCGCTTGCTTGCTTGGCCAAAAAGGGCGTATGCGTTTTCTCCTGAATATATTCAGGAGAAAACGCATACGCCCTTTTTGGCCAAGTGCACCATTGTCCAAGTTGTGCCCCTCTTCCTGTGCTTTACAGGCGATTCCAAGGTACCTCTTGAAATCTGTTTCCTGCTATTTTGCCTCGCTTTCAAGTCCGCCTCGTTGACTTCCCTCAACAGATTTTTGGACGATAGTTGTCCTTTATCACTCTGCCAGTTTGTGAATTGCTGTGCCCCTGAGCTCCATTTCTCAACTCGTTTTTTGTGAGCTGAACGCAAGTCCAAAATTTTGGATCATGTCCTATACTGGTTCCCGGTGGGTGGCTGAGACTTTGGTTAATTCTTCTTCCTGCCGGGAAATTAGAGTGACATGTGCCCGTCCAAATGCCTAACAGCTACTCTCTCATGGGTTCTCCCTCGTCCCTTCCATCCTCTGGCAAATTGGGAACCTGTGCAAACCAGGAGGTTAAAGGGCCTGTCTCTCCAAGTTGGGAGATTGATAGTAAGGCAGTTGGAAAGTCAAACTGGAGCACCAGGAGAGGGACTATTCGTTGAGTTTTAGAAACCTTTCGTATTCACAGTGTGTCCATTCTCTAGGTTTCCTGTACATGTTATAGCTGTAGTAATATTCCCTTGAACCTGGAGAGTTGGGACCCATGGAATGGGGGCCATGCATTATTGCTTGAAAGGGTCTGCATTTGCTCACCCAATCTCACCAATCCTCTCAGTCCCAAGTGTCCAGCCTTATGCCACATCCAGCTGTCATTGTAGATAGGGTCTTTCCAGGTTTCCTCAGACACCCTGAAGGAATTGTAAAGAATTTCCCTGTTTTTTGGTTTTGCTTTTGAAATTCCTTTTTATAGTGGGTTTGAGCTGATTCTCGCTGCCATGTTTATGCCACTCTAGACACACTTGATTCCCTTATGGAGACATATCAATACATAGGATTTAAGATTCTTACTAGTCAGATATATTCCTCTGTGGGAAATATGGGGTTTTGAGTCTCTTTCACTGAGGAAGGTGTAGGTCTTGTCTATTCCAAAGTTGGTTTTTGGAACGGTCCATGTGCTTATATCAAACTCTGGTTTTATGCATCTCCCCACCTCTCCTTCCCCTTTATGCAGGCATAAGAGTGTTTTCTAAATGTGAGACTCTGTTCTCTTTCCTAACTCAGTTCACGTGTAGCCATGTTTACAGGATCTTCATAAGTGATATCTTATGATAAGTTTCTTTTTCTGTGTGACTTATTTCACTTAGAATCATCGTACCTGAATCCACTCACTTTGCTGCTACTGGTCTTATGACATTGATTTCATCGCTGAGGGATATTCCATCATACGTAAGTACCACAATGTTTTGAACCATTTTTATATTTCCTGGGATATTTAAGGTGTACCCAAGTTGAGGTTCTTGTAGTCAGTGCAGCCCTAAATTTGGAGGTGGCTCTTTCTTATTGATTTTCAGTTTTCCCAAGGTATATTCCCTAGACTGGAAGTGGCCTTGGCTCTGTAGCTCTGTTGTTTACTTGTTTTAGGGAACACAATGCACTCCTCCAGTGAGGCAGTTGGCAGTTTACATCCCGCCCATCAGCATAACAAGGCTCCCAGTTCTCCAGGGCCTGTCTTGCCTTTCTGGTTTTTACACATTTTGTGGATGTCCCTTTTGTCCGGTGGGAAGTGATACTTCTTTGTAGTGCAGATTTGCATTGCCCGCTTGCTTGCTTGGCCAAAAGGGGCGTATGCGTTTTCTCCTGAATATATTCAGGAGAAAACGCATACGCCCCTTTTGGCCAAGTGCACCATTGTCCAAGTTGTGCCCCTCTTCCTGTGCTTTACAGGCGATTCCAACGTACCTCTTGAAATCTGTTTCCTGCTATTTTGCCTCACTTTCAAGTCCGCCTCGTTGACTTCCCTCAACAGATTTTTGGACGATAGTTGTCCTTTATCACTCTGCCAGTTTGTGAATTGCTGTGCCCCTGAGCTCCATTTCTCAACTCGTTTTTTGTGAGCTGAACGCAAGTCCAAAATTTTGGATCCTGTCCTATACTGGTTCCCGGTGGGTGGCTGAGACTTTGGTTAATTCTTCTTCCTGCCGGGAAATTAGAGTGACATGTGCCCGTCCAAATGCCTAACAGCTACTCTCTCATGGGTTCTCCCTCGTCCCTTCCATCCTCTGCCAAATTGGGAACCTGTGCAAACCAGGAGGTTAAAGGGCCTGTCTCTCCAAGTTGGGAGATTGATAGTAAGGCAGTTGGAAAGTCAAACTGGAGCACCAGGAGAGGGACTATTCGTTGAGTTTTAGAAACCTTTCGTATTCACAGTGTGTCCATTCTCTAGGTTTCCTGTACATGTTATAGCTGTAGTAATATTCCCTTGAACCTGGAGAGTTGGGACCCATGGAATGGGGGCCATGCATTATTGCTTGAAAGGGTCTGCATTTGCTCACCCAATCTCACCAATCCTCTCAGTCCCAAGTGTCCAGCCTTATGCCACATCCAGCTGTCATTGTAGATAGGGTCTTTCCAGGTTTCCTCAGACACCCTGAAGGAGTTGTAAAGAATTTCCCTGTTTTTTGGTTTTGCTTTTGAAATTCCTTTTTATAGTGGGTTTGAGCTGATTCTCGCTGCCATGTTTATGCCACTCTAGACACACTTGATTCCCATATGGAGACATATCAATACATAGGTTTTAAGATTCTTACTAGTCAGATATATTCCTCTGTGGGAAATATGGGGTTTTGAGTCTCTTTCACTAAGGAAGGTGTCGGTCTTGTCAATTCCAAAGTTGGTTTTTGAAACGGTCCCTGTGCTTATATCAAACTCTGGTTTTATGCATCACCCCACCTCTCCTTCCCCTTTATGCAGGCATAAGAGTGTTTTCTAAATGTGAGACTCTGTTCTCTTTCCTAACTCAGTTCACGTGTAGCCATGTTTACAGGATCTTCATAAGTGATATCTTATGATAAGTTTCTTTTTCTGTGTGACTTATTTCACTTAGAATCATCGTACCTGAATCCACTCACTTTGCTGCTACTGGTCTTATGACATTGATTTCATCGCTGAGGGATATTCCATCGTACGTAAGTACCACAATGTTTTGAACCATTTTTATATTTCCTGGGATATTTAAGGTGTACCCAAGTTGAGGTTCTTGTAGTCAGTGCAGCCCTAAATTTGGAGGTGGCTCTTTCTTATTGATTTTCAGTTTTCCCAAGGTATATTCCCTAGACTGGAAGTGGCCTTGGCTCTGTAGCTCTGTTGTTTACTTGTTTTAGGGAACACAATGCACTCCTCCAGTGAGGCAGTTGGCAATTTACATCCCGCCCATCAGCATAACAAGGCTCCCTGTTCTCCAGGGCCTGTCTTGCCTTTCTGGTTTTTACACATTTTGTGGATGTCCCTTTTGACCGGTGGGAAGTGATACTTCTTTGTAGTGCAGATTTGCATTGCCCGATTGCTTGCTTGGCCAAAAAGGGCGTATGCGTTTTCTCCTGAATATATTCAGGAGAAAACGCATACGCCCTTTTTGGCCAAGTGCACCATTGTCCAAGTTGTGCCCCTCTTCCTGTGCTTTACAGGCGATTCCAACGTACCTCTTGAAATCTGTTTCCTGCTATTTTGCCTCACTTTCAAGTCCGCCTCGTTGACTTCCCTCAACAGATTTTTGGACGATAGTTGTCCTTTATCACTCTGCCAGTTTGTGAATTGCTGTGCCCCTGAGCTCCATTTCTCAACTCGTTTTTTGTGAGCTGAACGCAAGTCCAAAATTTTGGATCCTGTCCTATACTGGTTCCCGGTGGGTGGCTGAGACTTTGGTTAATTCTTCTTCCTGCCGGGAAATTAGAGTGACATGTGCCCGTCCAAATGCCTAACAGCTACTCTCTCATGGGTTCTCCCTCGTCCCTTCCATCCTCTGGCAAATTGGGAACCTGTGCAAACCAGGAGGTTAAAGGGCCTGTCTCTCCAAGTTGGGAGATTGATAGTAAGGCAGTTGGAAAGTCAAACTGGAGCACCAGGAGAGGGACTATTCGTTGAGTTTTAGAAACCTTTCGTATTCACAGTGTGTCCATTCTCTAGGTTTCCTGTACATGTTATAGCTGTAGTAATATTCCCTTGAACCTGGAGAGTTGGGACCCATGGAATGGGGGCCATGCATTATTGCTTGAAAGGGTCTGCATTTGCTCACCCAATCTCACCAATCCTCTCAGTCCCAAGTGTCCAGCCTTATGCCACATCCAGCTGTCATTGTAGATAGGGTCTTTCCAGGTTTCCTCAGACACCCTGAAGGAATTGTAAAGAATTTCCCTGTTTTTTGGTTTTGCTTTTGAAATTCCTTTTTATAGTGGGTTTGAGCTGATTCTCGCTGCCATGTTTATGCCACTCTAGACACACTTGATTCCCTTATGGAGACATATCAATACATAGTTTTTAAGATTCTTACTAGTCAGATATATTCCTCTGTGGGAAATATGGGGTTTTGAGTCTCTTTCACTAAGGAAGGTGTCGGTCTTGTCAATTCCAAAGTTGGTTTTTGAAACGGTCCCTGTGCTTATATCAAACTCTGGTTTTATGCATCACCCCACCTCTCCTTCCCCTTTATGCAGGCATAAGAGTGTTTTCTAAATGTGAGACTCTGTTCTCTTTCCTAACTCAGTTCACGTGTAGCCATGTTTACAGGATCTTCATAAGTGATATCTTATGATAAGTTTCTTTTTCTGTGTGACTTATTTCACTTAGAATCATCGTACCTGAATCCACTCACTTTGCTGCTACTGGTCGTATGACATTGATTTCATGGCTGAGGGATATTCCATCGTACGTAAGTACCACAATGTTTTGAACCATTTTTATATTTCCTGGGATATTTAAGGTGTACCCAAGTTGAGGTTCTTGTAGTCAGTGCAGCCCTAAATTTGGAGGTGGCTCTTTCTTATTGATTTTCAGTTTTCCCAAGGTATATTCCCTAGACTGGAAGTGGCCTTGGCTCTGTAGCTCTGTTGTTTACTTGTTTTAGGGAACACAATGCACTCCTCCAGTGAGGCAGTTGGCAATTTACATCCCGCCCATCAGCATAACAAGGCTCCCAGTTCTCCAGGGCCTGTCTTGCCTTTCTGGTTTTTACACATTTTGTGGATGTCCCTTTTGACCAGTGGGAAGTGATACTTCTTTGTAGTGCAGATTTGCATTGCCCGCTTGCTTGATTGGCCAAAAAGGGCGTATGCGTTTTCTCCTGAATATATTCAGGAGAAAACACATACGCCCTTTTTGGCCAAGTGCACCATTGTCCAAGTTGTGCCCCTCTTCCTGTGCTTTACAGGCGATTCCAAGGTACCTCTTGAAATCTGTTTCCTGATATTTTGCCTCGCTTTCAAGTCCGCCTCGTTGACTTCCCTCAACAGATTTTTGGACGATAGTTGTCCTTTATCACTCTGCCAGTTTGTGAATTGCTGTGCCCCTGAGCTTCATTTCTCAACTCGTTTTTTGTGAGCTGAACGCAAGTCCAAAATTTTGGATCCTGTCCTATACTGGTTCCCGGTGGGTGGCTGAGACTTTGGTTAATTCTTCTTCCTGCCGGGAAATTAGAGTGACATGTGCCCGTCCAAATGCCTAACAGCTACTCTCTCATGGGTTCTCCCTCGTCCCTTCCATCCTCTGGCAAATTGGGAACCTGTGCAAACCAGGAGGTTAAAGGGCCTGTCTCTCCAAGTTGGGAGATTGATAGTAAGGCAGTTGGAAAGTCAAACTGGAGCACCAGGAGAGGGACTATTCGTTGAGTTTTAGAAACCTTTCGTATTCACAGTGTGTCCATTCTCTAGGTTTCCTGTACATGTTATAGCTGTAGTAATATTCCCTTGAACCTGGAGAGTTGGGACCCATGGAATGGGGGCCATGCATTATTGCTTGAAAGGGTCTGCATTTGCTCACCCAATCTCACCAATCCTCTCAGTCCCAAGTGTCCAGCCTTATGCCACATCCAGCTGTCATTGTAGATAGGGTCTTTCCAGGTTTCCTCAGACACCCTGAAGGAATTGTAAAGAATTTCCCTGTTTTTTGGTTTTGCTTTTGAAATTCCTTTTTATAGTGGGTTTGAGCTGATTCTCGCTGCCATGTTTATGCCACTCTAGACACACTTGATTCCCTTATGGAGACATATCAATACATAGGATTTAAGATTCTTACTAGTCAGATATATTCCTCTGTGGGAAATATGGGGTTTTGAGTCTCTTTCACTGAGGAAGGTGTAGGTCTTGTCTATTCCAAAGTTGGTTTTTGGAACGGTCCATGTGCTTATATCAAACTCTGGTTTTATGCATCTCCCCACCTCTCCTTCCTCTTTATGCAGGCATAAGAGTGTTTTCTAAATGTGAGACTCTGTTCTCTTTCCTAACTCAGTTCACGTGTAGCCATGTTTACAGGATCTTCATAAGTGATATCTTATGATAAGTTTCTTTTTCTGTGTGACTTATTTCACTTAGAATCATCGTACCTGAATCCACTCACTTTGCTGCTACTGGTCTTATGACATTGATTTCATCGCTGAGGGATATTCCATCATACGTAAGTACCACAATGTTTTGAACCATTTTTATATTTCCTGGGATATTTAAGGTGTACCCAAGTTGAGGTTCTTGTAGTCAGTGCAGCCCTAAATTTGGAGGTGGCTCTTTCTTATTGATTTTCAGTTTTCCCAAGGTATATTCCCTAGACTGGAAGTGGCCTTGGCTCTGTAGCTCTGTTGTTTACTTGTTTTAGGGAACACAATGCACTCCTCCAGTGAGGCAGTTGGCAGTTTACATCCCGCCCATCAGCATAACAAGGCTCCCAGTTCTCCAGGGCCTGTCTTGCCTTTCTGGTTTTTACACATTTTGTGGATGTCCCTTTTGACCGGTGGGAAGTGATACTTCTTTGTAGTGCAGATTTGCATTGCCCGCTTGCTTGCTTGGCCAAAAGGGGCGTATGCGTTTTCTCCTGAATATATTCAGGAGAAAACGCATACGCCCTTTTTGGCCAAGTGCACCATTGTCCAAGTTGTGCCCCTCTTCCTGTGCTTTACAGGCGATTCCAACGTACCTCTTGAAATCTGTTTCCTGCTATTTTGCCTCACTTTCAAGTCCGCCTCGTTGACTTCCCTCAACAGATTTTTGGACGATAGTTGTCCTTTATCACTCTGCCAGTTTGTGAATTGCTGTGCCCCTGAGCTCCATTTCTCAACTCGTTTTTTGTGAGCTGAACGCAAGTCCAAAATTTTGGATCCTGTCCTATACTGGTTCCCGGTGGGTGGCTGAGACTTTGGTTAATTCTTCTTCCTGCCGGGAAATTAGAGTGACATGTGCCCGTCCAAATGCCTAACAGCTACTCTCTCATGGGTTCTCCCTCGTCCCTTCCATCCTCTGCCAAATTGGGAACCTGTGCAAACCAGGAGGTTAAAGGGCCTGTCTCTCCAAGTTGGGAGATTGATAGTAAGGCAGTTGGAAAGTCAAACTGGAGCACCAGGAGAGGGACTATTCGTTGAGTTTTAGAAACCTTTCGTATTCACAGTGTGTCCATTCTCTAGGTTTCCTGTACATGTTATAGCTGTAGTAATATTCCCTTGAACCTGGAGAGTTGGGACCCATGGAATGGGGGCCATGCATTATTGCTTGAAAGGGTCTGCATTTGCTCACCCAATCTCACCAATCCTCTCAGTCCCAAGTGTCCAGCCTTATGCCACATCCAGCTGTCATTGTAGATAGGGTCTTTCCAGGTTTCCTCAGACACCCTGAAGGAGTTGTAAAGAATTTCCCTGTTTTTTGGTTTTGCTTTTGAAATTCCTTTTTATAGTGGGTTTGAGCTGATTCTCGCTGCCATGTTTATGCCACTCTAGACACACTTGATTCCCATATGGAGACATATCAATACATAGGTTTTAAGATTCTTACTAGTCAGATATATTCCTCTGTGGGAAATATGGGGTTTTGAGTCTCTTTCACTAAGGAAGGTGTCGGTCTTGTCAATTCCAAAGTTGGTTTTTGAAACGGTCCCTGTGCTTATATCAAACTCTGGTTTTATGCATCACCCCACCTCTCCTTCCCCTTTATGCAGGCATAAGAGTGTTTTCTAAATGTGAGACTCTGTTCTCTTTCCTAACTCAGTTCACGTGTAGCCATGTTTACAGGATCTTCATAAGTGATATCTTATGATAAGTTTCTTTTTCTGTGTGACTTATTTCACTTAGAATCATCGTACCTGAATCCACTCACTTTGCTGCTACTGGTCTTATGACATTGATTTCATCGCTGAGGGATATTCCATCGTACGTAAGTACCACAATGTTTTGAACCATTTTTATATTTCCTGGGATATTTAAGGTGTACCCAAGTTGAGGTTCTTGTAGTCAGTGCAGCCCTAAATTTGGAGGTGGCTCTTTCTTATTGATTTTCAGTTTTCCCAAGGTATATTCCCTAGACTGGAAGTGGCCTTGGCTCTGTAGCTCTGTTGTTTACTTGTTTTAGGGAACACAATGCACTCCTCCAGTGAGGCAGTTGGCAATTTACATCCCGCCCATCAGCATAACAAGGCTCCCTGTTCTCCAGGGCCTGTCTTGCCTTTCTGGTTTTTACACATTTTGTGGATGTCCCTTTTGACCGGTGGGAAGTGATACTTCTTTGTAGTGCAGATTTGCATTGCCCGATTGCTTGCTTGGCCAAAAAGGGCGTATGCATTTTCTCCTGAATATATTCAGGAGAAAACGCATACGCCCTTTTTGGCCAAGTGCACCATTGTCCAAGTTGTGCCCCTCTTCCTGTGCTTTACAGGCGATTCCAACGTACCTCTTGAAATCTGTTTCCTGCTATTTTGCCTCACTTTCAAGTCCGCCTCGTTGACTTCCCTCAACAGATTTTTGGACGATAGTTGTCCTTTATCACTCTGCCAGTTTGTGAATTGCTGTGCCCCTGAGCTCCATTTCTCAACTCGTTTTTTGTGAGCTGAACGCAAGTCCAAAATTTTGGATCCTGTCCTATACTGGTTCCCGGTGGGTGGCTGAGACTTTGGTTAATTCTTCTTCCTGCCGGGAAATTAGAGTGACATGTGCCCGTCCAAATGCCTAACAGCTACTCTCTCATGGGTTCTCCCTCGTCCCTTCCATCCTCTGGCAAATTGGGAACCTGTGCAAACCAGGAGGTTAAAGGGCCTGTCTCTCCAAGTTGGGAGATTGATAGTAAGGCAGTTGGAAAGTCAAACTGGAGCACCAGGAGAGGGACTATTCGTTGAGTTTTAGAAACCTTTCGTATTCACAGTGTGTCCATTCTCTAGGTTTCCTGTACATGTTATAGCTGTAGTAATATTCCCTTGAACCTGGAGAGTTGGGACCCATGGAATGGGGGCCATGCATTATTGCTTGAAAGGGTCTGCATTTGCTCACCCAATCTCACCAATCCTCTCAGTCCCAAGTGTCCAGCCTTATGCCACATCCAGCTGTCATTGTAGATAGGGTCTTTCCAGGTTTCCTCAGACACCCTGAAGGAATTGTAAAGAATTTCCCTGTTTTTTGGTTTTGCTTTTGAAATTCCTTTTTATAGTGGGTTTGAGCTGATTCTCGCTGCCATGTTTATGCCACTCTAGACACACTTGATTCCCTTATGGAGACATATCAATACATAGTTTTTAAGATTCTTACTAGTCAGATATATTCCTCTGTGGGAAATATGGGGTTTTGAGTCTCTTTCACTAAGGAAGGTGTCGGTCTTGTCAATTCCAAAGTTGGTTTTTGAAACGGTCCCTGTGCTTATATCAAACTCTGGTTTTATGCATCACCCCACCTCTCCTTCCCCTTTATGCAGGCATAAGAGTGTTTTCTAAATGTGAGACTCTGTTCTCTTTCCTAACTCAGTTCACGTGTAGCCATGTTTACAGGATCTTCATAAGTGATATCTTATGATAAGTTTCTTTTTCTGTGTGACTTATTTCACTTAGAATCATCGTACCTGAATCCACTCACTTTGCTGCTACTGGTCTTATGACATTGATTTCATCGCTGAGGGATATTCCATCGTACGTAAGTACCACAATGTTTTGAACCATTTTTATATTTCCTGGGATATTTAAGGTGTACCCAAGTTGAGGTTCTTGTAGTCAGTGCAGCCCTAAATTTGGAGGTGGCTCTTTCTTATTGATTTTCAGTTTTCCCAAGGTATATTCCCTAGACTGGAAGTGGCCTTGGCTCTGTAGCTCTGTTGTTTACTTGTTTTAGGGAACACAATGCACTCCTCCAGTGAGGCAGTTGGCAATTTACATCCCGCCCATCAGCATAACAAGGCTCCCTGTTCTCCAGGGCCTGTCTTGCCTTTCTGGTTTTTACACATTTTGTGGATGTCCCTTTTGACCGGTGGGAAGTGATACTTCTTTGTAGTGCAGATTTGCATTGCCCGATTGCTTGCTTGGCCAAAAAGGGCGTATGCATTTTCTCCTGAATATATTCAGGAGAAAACGCATACGCCCTTTTTGGCCAAGTGCACCATTGTCCAAGTTGTGCCCCTCTTCCTGTGCTTTACAGGCGATTCCAACGTACCTCTTGAAATCTGTTTCCTGCTATTTTGCCTCACTTTCAAGTCCGCCTCGTTGACTTCCCTCAACAGATTTTTGGACGATAGTTGTCCTTTATCACTCTGCCAGTTTGTGAATTGCTGTGCCCCTGAGCTCCATTTCTCAACTCGTTTTTTGTGAGCTGAACGCAAGTCCAAAATTTTGGATCCTGTCCTATACTGGTTCCCGGTGGGTGGCTGAGACTTTGGTTAATTCTTCTTCCTGCCGGGAAATTAGAGTGACATGTGCCCGTCCAAATGCCTAACAGCTACTCTCTCATGGGTTCTCCCTCGTCCCTTCCATCCTCTGGCAAATTGGGAACCTGTGCAAACCAGGAGGTTAAAGGGCCTGTCTCTCCAAGTTGGGAGATTGATAGTAAGGCAGTTGGAAAGTCAAACTGGAGCACCAGGAGAGGGACTATTCGTTGAGTTTTAGAAACCTTTCGTATTCACAGTGTGTCCATTCTCTAGGTTTCCTGTACATGTTATAGCTGTAGTAATATTCCCTTGAACCTGGAGAGTTGGGACCCATGGAATGGGGGCCATGCATTATTGCTTGAAAGGGTCTGCATTTGCTCACCCAATCTCACCAATCCTCTCAGTCCCAAGTGTCCAGCCTTATGCCACATCCAGCTGTCATTGTAGATAGGGTCTTTCCAGGTTTCCTCAGACACCCTGAAGGAATTGTAAAGAATTTCCCTGTTTTTTGGTTTTGCTTTTGAAATTCCTTTTTATAGTGGGTTTGAGCTGATTCTCGCTGCCATGTTTATGCCACTCTAGACACACTTGATTCCCTTATGGAGACATATCAATACATAGGATTTAAGATTCTTACTAGTCAGATATATTCCTCTGTGGGAAATATGGGGTTTTGAGTCTCTTTCACTGAGGAAGGTGTAGGTCTTGTCTATTCCAAAGTTGGTTTTTGGAACGGTCCATGTGCTTATATCAAACTCTGGTTTTATGCATCTCCCCACCTCTCCTTCCTCTTTATGCAGGCATAAGAGTGTTTTCTAAATGTGAGACTCTGTTCTCTTTCCTAACTCAGTTCACGTGTAGCCATGTTTACAGGATCTTCATAAGTGATATCTTATGATAAGTTTCTTTTTCTGTGTGACTTATTTCACTTAGAATCATCGTACCTGAATCCACTCACTTTGCTGCTACTGGTCGTATGACATTGATTTCATGGCTGAGGGATATTCCATCGTACGTAAGTACCACAATGTTTTGAACCATTTTTATATTTCCTGGGATATTTAAGGTGTACCCAAGTTGAGGTTCTTGTAGTCAGTGCAGCCCTAAATTTGGAGGTGGCTCTTTCTTATTGATTTTCAGTTTTCCCAAGGTATATTCCCTAGACTGGAAGTGGCCTTGGCTCTGTAGCTCTGTTGTTTACTTGTTTTAGGGAACACAATGCACTCCTCCAGTGAGGCAGTTGGCAATTTACATCCCGCCCATCAGCATAACAAGGCTCCCAGTTCTCCAGGGCCTGTCTTGCCTTTCTGGTTTTTACACATTTTGTGGATGTCCCTTTTGACCAGTGGGAAGTGATACTTCTTTGTAGTGCAGATTTGCATTGCCCGCTTGCTTGCTTGGCCAAAAAGGGCGTATGCGTTTTCTCCTGAATATATTCAGGAGAAAACGCATACGCCCTTTTTGGCCAAGTGCACCATTGTCCAAGTTGTGCCCCTCTTCCTGTGCTTTACAGGCGATTCCAAGGTACCTCTTGAAATCTGTTTCCTGATATTTTGCCTCGCTTTCAAGTCCGCCTCGTTGACTTCCCTCAACAGATTTTTGGACGATAGTTGTCCTTTATCACTCTGCCAGTTTGTGAATTGCTGTGCCCCTGAGCTTCATTTCTCAACTCGTTTTTTGTGAGCTGAACGCAAGTCCAAAATTTTGGATCCTGTCCTATACTGGTTCCCGGTGGGTGGCTGAGACTTTGGTTAATTCTTCTTCCTGCCGGGAAATTAGAGTGACATGTGCCCGTCCAAATGCCTAACAGCTACTCTCTCATGGGTTCTCCCTCGTCCCTTCCATCCTCTGGCAAATTGGGAACCTGTGCAAACCAGGAGGTTAAAGGGCCTGTCTCTCCAAGTTGGGAGATTGATAGTAAGGCAGTTGGAAAGTCAAACTGGAGCACCAGGAGAGGGACTATTCGTTGAGTTTTAGAAACCTTTCGTATTCACAGTGTGTCCATTCTCTAGGTTTCCTGTACATGTTATAGCTGTAGTAATATTCCCTTGAACCTGGAGAGTTGGGACCCATGGAATGGGGGCCATGCATTATTGCTTGAAAGGGTCTGCATTTGCTCACCCAATCTCACCAATCCTCTCAGTCCCAAGTGTCCAGCCTTATGCCACATCCAGCTGTCATTGTAGATAGGGTCTTTCCAGGTTTCCTCAGACACCCTGAAGGAATTGTAAAGAATTTCCCTGTTTTTTGGTTTTGCTTTTGAAATTCCTTTTTATAGTGGGTTTGAGCTGATTCTCGCTGCCATGTTTATGCCACTCTAGACACACTTGATTCCCTTATGGAGACATATCAATACATAAGATTTAAGATTCTTACTAGTCAGATATATTCCTCTGTGGGAAATATGGGGTTTTGAGTCTCTTTCACTGAGGAAGGTGTAGGTCTTGTCTATTCCAAAGTTGGTTTTTGGAACGGTCCATGTGCTTATATCAAACTCTGGTTTTATGCATCTCCCCACCTCTCCTTCCTCTTTATGCAGGCATAAGAGTGTTTTCTAAATGTGAGACTCTGTTCTCTTTCCTAACTCAGTTCACGTGTAGCCATGTTTACAGGATCTTCATAAGTGATATCTTATGATAAGTTTCTTTTTCTGTGTGACTTATTTCACTTAGAATCATCGTACCTGAATCCACTCACTTTGCTGCTACTGGTCTTATGACATTGATTTCATCGCTGAGGGATATTCCATCATACGTAAGTACCACAATGTTTTGAACCATTTTTATATTTCCTGGGATATTTAAGGTGTACCCAAGTTGAGGTTCTTGTAGTCAGTGCAGCCCTAAATTTGGAGGTGGCTCTTTCTTATTGATTTTCAGTTTTCCCAAGGTATATTCCCTAGACTGGAAGTGGCCTTGGCTCTGTAGCTCTGTTGTTTACTTGTTTTAGGGAACACAATGCACTCCTCCAGTGAGGCAGTTGGCAGTTTACATCCCGCCCATCAGCATAACAAGGCTCCCAGTTCTCCAGGGCCTGTCTTGCCTTTCTGGTTTTTACACATTTTGTGGATGTCCCTTTTGACCGGTGGGAAGTGATACTTCTTTGTAGTGCAGATTTGCATTGCCCGATTGCTTGCTTGGCCAAAAAGGGCGTATGCATTTTCTCCTGAATATATTCAGGAGAAAACGCATACGCCCTTTTTGGCCAAGTGCACCATTGTCCAAGTTGTGCCCCTCTTCCTGTGCTTTACAGGCGATTCCAACGTACCTCTTGAAATCTGTTTCCTGCTATTTTGCCTCACTTTCAAGTCCGCCTCGTTGACTTCCCTCAACAGATTTTTGGACGATAGTTGTCCTTTATCACTCTGCCAGTTTGTGAATTGCTGTGCCCCTGAGCTCCATTTCTCAACTCGTTTTTTGTGAGCTGAACGCAAGTCCAAAATTTTGGATCCTGTCCTATACTGGTTCCCGGTGGGTGGCTGAGACTTTGGTTAATTCTTCTTCCTGCCGGGAAATTAGAGTGACATGTGCCCGTCCAAATGCCTAACAGCTACTCTCTCATGGGTTCTCCCTCGTCCCTTCCATCCTCTGGCAAATTGGGAACCTGTGCAAACCAGGAGGTTAAAGGGCCTGTCTCTCCAAGTTGGGAGATTGATAGTAAGGCAGTTGGAAAGTCAAACTGGAGCACCAGGAGAGGGACTATTCGTTGAGTTTTAGAAACCTTTCGTATTCACAGTGTGTCCATTCTCTAGGTTTCCTGTACATGTTATAGCTGTAGTAATATTCCCTTGAACCTGGAGAGTTGGGACACATGGAATGGGGGCCATGCATTATTGCTTGAAAGGGTCTGCATTTGCTCACCCAATCTCACCAATCCTCTCAGTCCCAAGTGTCCAGCCTTATGCCACATCCAGCTGTCATTGTAGATAGGGTCTTTCCAGGTTTCCTCAGACACCCTGAAGGAATTGTAAAGAATTTCCCTGTTTTTTGGTTTTGCTTTTGAAATTCCTTTTTATAGTGGGTTTGAGCTGATTCTCGCTGCCATGTTTATGCCACTCTAGACACACTTGATTCCCTTATGGAGACATATCAATACATAGTTTTTAAGATTCTTACTAGTCAGATATATTCCTCTGTGGGAAATATGGGGTTTTGAGTCTCTTTCACTAAGGAAGGTGTCGGTCTTGTCAATTCCAAAGTTGGTTTTTGAAACGGTCCCTGTGCTTATATCAAACTCTGGTTTTATGCATCACCCCACCTCTCCTTCCCCTTTATGCAGGCATAAGAGTGTTTTCTAAATGTGAGACTCTGTTCTCTTTCCTAACTCAGTTCACGTGTAGCCATGTTTACAGGATCTTCATAAGTGATATCTTATGATAAGTTTCTTTTTCTGTGTGACTTATTTCACTTAGAATCATCGTACCTGAATCCACTCACTTTGCTGCTACTGGTCGTATGACATTGATTTCATGGCTGAGGGATATTCCATCGTACGTAAGTACCACAATGTTTTGAACCATTTTTATATTTCCTGGGATATTTAAGGTGTACCCAAGTTGAGGTTCTTGTAGTCAGTGCAGCCCTAAATTTGGAGGTGGCTCTTTCTTATTGATTTTCAGTTTTCCCAAGGTATATTCCCTAGACTGGAAGTGGCCTTGGCTCTGTAGCTCTGTTGTTTACTTGTTTTAGGGAACACAATGCACTCCTCCAGTGAGGCAGTTGGCAATTTACATCCCGCCCATCAGCATAACAAGGCTCCCAGTTCTCCAGGGCCTGTCTTGCCTTTCTGGTTTTTACACATTTTGTGGATGTCCCTTTTGACCAGTGGGAAGTGATACTTCTTTGTAGTGCAGATTTGCATTGCCCGCTTGCTTGCTTGGCCAAAAAGGGCGTATGCGTTTTCTCCTGAATATATTCAGGAGAAAACGCATACGCCCTTTTTGGCCAAGTGCACCATTGTCCAAGTTGTGCCCCTCTTCCTGTGCTTTACAGGCGATTCCAAGGTACCTCTTGAAATCTGTTTCCTGATATTTTGCCTCGCTTTCAAGTCCGCCTCGTTGACTTCCCTCAACAGATTTTTGGACGATAGTTGTCCTTTATCACTCTGCCAGTTTGTGAATTGCTGTGCCCCTGAGCTTCATTTCTCAACTCGTTTTTTGTGAGCTGAACGCAAGTCCAAAATTTTGGATCCTGTCCTATACTGGTTCCCGGTGGGTGGCTGAGACTTTGGTTAATTCTTCTTCCTGCCGGGAAATTAGAGTGACATGTGCCCGTCCAAATGCCTAACAGCTACTCTCTCATGGGTTCTCCCTCGTCCCTTCCATCCTCTGGCAAATTGGGAACCTGTGCAAACCAGGAGGTTAAAGGGCCTGTCTCTCCAAGTTGGGAGATTGATAGTAAGGCAGTTGGAAAGTCAAACTGGAGCACCAGGAGAGGGACTATTCGTTGAGTTTTAGAAACCTTTCGTATTCACAGTGTGTCCATTCTCTAGGTTTCCTGTACATGTTATAGCTGTAGTAATATTCCCTTGAACCTGGAGAGTTGGGACCCATGGAATGGGGGCCATGCATTATTGCTTGAAAGGGTCTGCATTTGCTCACCCAATCTCACCAATCCTCTCAGTCCCAAGTGTCCAGCCTTATGCCACATCCAGCTGTCATTGTAGATAGGGTCTTTCCAGGTTTCCTCAGACACCCTGAAGGAATTGTAAAGAATTTCCCTGTTTTTTGGTTTTGCTTTTGAAATTCCTTTTTATAGTGGGTTTGAGCTGATTCTCGCTGCCATGTTTATGCCACTCTAGACACACTTGATTCCCTTATGGAGACATATCAATACATAGGATTTAAGATTCTTACTAGTCAGATATATTCCTCTGTGGGAAATATGGGGTTTTGAGTCTCTTTCACTGAGGAAGGTGTAGGTCTTGTCTATTCCAAAGTTGGTTTTTGGAACGGTCCATGTGCTTATATCAAACTCTGGTTTTATGCATCTCCCCACCTCTCCTTCCTCTTTATGCAGGCATAAGAGTGTTTTCTAAATGTGAGACTCTGTTCTCTTTCCTAACTCAGTTCACGTGTAGCCATGTTTACAGGATCTTCATAAGTGATATCTTATGATAAGTTTCTTTTTCTGTGTGACTTATTTCACTTAGAATCATCGTACCTGAATCCACTCACTTTGCTGCTACTGGTCTTATGACATTGATTTCATCGCTGAGGGATATTCCATCATACGTAAGTACCACAATGTTTTGAACCATTTTTATATTTCCTGGGATATTTAAGGTGTACCCAAGTTGAGGTTCTTGTAGTCAGTGCAGCCCTAAATTTGGAGGTGGCTCTTTCTTATTGATTTTCAGTTTTCCCAAGGTATATTCCCTAGACTGGAAGTGGCCTTGGCTCTGTAGCTCTGTTGTTTACTTGTTTTAGGGAACACAATGCACTCCTCCAGTGAGGCAGTTGGCAGTTTACATCCCGCCCATCAGCATAACAAGGCTCCCAGTTCTCCAGGGCCTGTCTTGCCTTTCTGGTTTTTACACATTTTGTGGATGTCCCTTTTGACCGGTGGGAAGTGATACTTCTTTGTAGTGCAGATTTGCATTGCTCGCTTGCTTGCTTGGCCAAAATGGGCGTATGCGTTTTCTCCTGAATATATTCAGGAGAAAACGCATACGCCCTTTTTGGCCAAGTGCACCATTGTCCAAGTTGTGCCCCTCTTCCTGTGCTTTACAGGCGATTCCAAGGTACCTCTTGAAATCTGTTTCCTGCTATTTTGCCTCACTTTCAAGTCCGCCTCGTTGACTTCCCTCAACAGATTTTTGGACGATAGTTGTCCTTTATCACTCTGCCAGTTTGTGAATTGCTGTGCCCCTGAGCTCCATTTCTCAACTCGTTTTTTGTGAGCTGAACGCAAGTCCAAAATTTTGGATCATGTCCTATACTGGTTCCCGGTGGGTGGCTGAGACTTTGGTTAATGCTTCTTCCTGCCGGGAAATTAGAGTGACATGTGCCCGTCCAAATGCCTAACAGCTACTCTCTCATGGGTTCTCCCTCGTCCCTTCCATCCTCTGGCAAATTGGGAACCTGTGCAAACCAGGAGGTTAAAGGGCCTGTCTCTCCAAGTTGGGAGATTGATAGTAAGGCAGTTGGAAAGTCAAACTGGAGCACCAGGAGAGGGACTATTCGTTGAGTTTTAGAAACCTTTCGTATTCACAGTGTGTCCATTCTCTAGGTTTCCTGTACATGTTATAGCTGTAGTAATATTCCCTTGAACCTGGAGAGTTGGGACCCATGGAATGGGGGCCATGCATTATTGCTTGAAAGGGTCTGCATTTGCTCACCCAATCTCACCAATCCTCTCAGTCCCAAGTGTCCAGCCTTATGCCACATCCAGCTGTCATTGTAGATAGGGTCTTTCCAGGTTTCCTCAGACACCCTGAAGGAATTGTAAAGAATTTCCCTGTTTTTTGGTTTTGCTTTTGAAATTCCTTTTTATAGTGGGTTTGAGCTGATTCTCGCTGCCATGTTTATGCCACTCTAGACACACTTGATTCCCTTATGGAGTCATATCAATACATAGGTTTTAAGATTCTTACTAGTCAGATATATTCCTCTGCGGGAAATATGGGGTTTTGAGTCTCTTTCACTGAGGAAGGTGTAGGTCTTGTCAATTCCAAAGTTGGTTTTTGAAACGGTCCCTGTGCTTATATCAAACTCTGGTTTTATGCATCACCCCACCTCTCCTTCCCCTTTATGCAGGCATAAGAGTGTTTTCTAAATGTGAGACTCTGTTCTCTTTCCTAACTCAGTTCACGTGTAGCCATGTTTACAGGATCTTCATAAGTGATATCTTATGATAAGTTTCTTTTTCTGTGTGACTTATTTCACTTAGAATCATCGTACCTGAATCCACTCACTTTGCTGCTACTGGTCTTATGACATTGATTTCATGGCTGAGGGATATTCCATCGTACGTAAGTACCACAATGTTTTGAACCATTTTTATATTTCCTGGGATATTTAAGGTGTACCCAAGTTGAGGTTCTTGTAGTCAGTGCAGCCCTAAATTTGGAGGTGGCTCTTTCTTATTGATTTTCAGTTTTCCCAAGGTATATTCCCTAGACTGGAAGTGGCCTTGGCTCTGTAGCTCTGTTGTTTACTTGTTTTAGGGAACACAATGCACTCCTCCAGTGAGGCAGTTGGCAATTTACATCCCGCCCATCAGCATAACAAGGCTCCCAGTTCTCCAGGGCCTGTCTTGCCTTTCTGGTTTTTACACATTTTGTGGATGTCCCTTTTGACCGGTGGGAAGTGATACTTCTTTGTAGTGCAGATTTGCATTGCCCGCTTGCTTGCTTGGCCAAAAAGGGCGTATGCGTTTTCTCCTGAATATATTCAGGAGAAAACGCATACGCCCTTTTTGGCCAAGTGCACCATTGTCCAAGTTGTGCCCCTCTTCCTGTGCTTTACAGGCGATTCCAAGGTACCTCTTGAAATCTGTTTCCTGCTATTTTGCCTCGCTTTCAAGTCCGCCTCGTTGACTTCCCTCAACAGATTTTTGGACGATAGTTGTCCTTTATCACTCTGCCAGTTTGTGAATTGCTGTGCCCCTGAGCTCCATTTCTCAACTCGTTTTTTGTGAGCTGAACGCAAGTCCAAAATTTTGGATCATGTCCTATACTGGTTCCCGGTGGGTGGCTGAGACTTTGGTTAATTCTTCTTCCTGCCGGGAAATTAGAGTGACATGTGCCCGTCCAAATGCCTAACAGCTACTCTCTCATGGGTTCTCCCTCGTCCCTTCCATCCTCTGCCAAATTGGGAACCTGTGCAAACCAGGAGGTTAAAGGGCCTGTCTCTCCAAGTTGGGAGATTGATAGTAAGGCAGTTGGAAAGTCAAACTGGAGCACCAGGAGAGGGACTATTCGTTGAGTTTTAGAAACCTTTCGTATTCACAGTGTGTCCATTCTCTAGGTTTCCTGTACATGTTATAGCTGTAGTAATATTCCCTTGAACCTGGAGAGTTGGGACCCATGGAATGGGGGCCATGCATTATTGCTTGAAAGGGTCTGCATTTGCTCACCCAATCTCACCAATCCTCTCAGTCCCAAGTGTCCAGCCTTATGCCACATCCAGCTGTCATTGTAGACAGGGTCTTTCCAGGTTTCCTCAGACACCCTGAAGGAATTGTAAAGAATTTCCCTGTTTTTTGGTTTTGCTTTTGAAATTCCTTTTTATAGTGGGTTTGAGCTGATTCTCGCTGCCATGTTTATGCCACTCTAGACACACTTGATTCCCTTATGGAGTCATATCAATAAATAGGTTTTAAGATTCTTACTAGTCAGATATATTCCTCTGTGGGAAATATGGGGTTTTAGTCTCTTTCACTGAGGAAGGTGTAGGTCTTGTCTATTCCAAAGTTGGTTTTTGGAACGGTCCCTGTGCTTATATCAAACTCTGGTTTTATGCATCACCCCACCTCTCCTTCCCCTTTATGCAGGCATAAGAGTGTTTTCTAAATGTGAGACTCTGTTCTCTTTCCTAACTCAGTTCACGTGTAGCCATGTTTACAGGATCTTCATAAGTGATATCTTATGATAAGTTTCTTTTTCTGTGTGACTTATTTCACTTAGAATCATCGTACCTGAATCCACTCACTTTGCTGCTACTGGTCTTATGACATTGATTTCATGGCTGAGGGATATTCCATCGTACGTAAGTACCACAATGTTTTGAACCATTTTTATATTTCCTGGGATATTTAAGGTGTACCCAAGTTGAGGTTCTTGTAGTCAGTGCAGCCCTAAATTTGGAGGTGGCTCTTTCTTATTGATTTTCAGTTTTCCCAAGGTATATTCCCTAGACTGGAAGTGGCCTTGGCTCTGTAGCTCTGTTGTTTACTTGTTTTAGGGAACACAATGCACTCCTCCAGTGAGGCAGTTGGCAATTTACATCCCGCCCATCAGCATAACAAGGCTCCCAGTTCTCCAGGGCCTGTCTTGCCTTTCTGGTTTTTACACATTTTGTGGATGTCCCTTTTGACTGGTGGGAAGTGATACTTCTTTGTAGTGCAGATTTGCATTGCCCGCTTGCTTGCTTGGCCAAAAAGGGCGTATGCGTTTTCTCCTGAATATATTCAGGAGAAAACGCATACGCCCTTTTTGGCCAAGTGCACCATTGTCCAAGTTGTGCCCCTCTTCCTGTGCTTTACAGGCGATTCCAAGGTACCTCTTGAAATCTGTTTCCTGCTATTTTGCCTCGCTTTCAAGTCCGCCTCGTTGACTTCCCTCAACAGATTTTTGGACGATAGTTGTCCTTTATCACTCTGCCAGTTTGTGAATTGCTGTGCCCCTGAGCTCCATTTCTCAACTCGTTTTTTGTGAGCTGAACGCAAGTCCAAAATTTTGGATCATGTCCTATACTGGTTCCCGGTGGGTGGCTGAGACTTTGGTTAATTCTTCTTCCTGCCGGGAAATTAGAGTGACATGTGCCCGTCCAAATGCCTAACAGCTACTCTCTCATGGGTTCTCCCTCGTCCCTTCCATCCTCTGGCAAATTGGGAACCTGTGCAAACCAGGAGGTTAAAGGGCCTGTCTCTCCAAGTTGGGAGATTGATAGTAAGGCAGTTGGAAAGTCAAACTGGAGCACCAGGAGAGGGACTATTCGTTGAGTTTTAGAAACCTTTCGTATTCACAGTGTGTCCATTCTCTAGGTTTCCTGTACATGTTATAGCTGTAGTAATATTCCCTTGAACCTGGAGAGTTGGGACCCATGGAATGGGGGCCATGCATTATTGCTTGAAAGGGTCTGCATTTGCTCACCCAATCTCACCAATCCTCTCAGTCCCAAGTGTCCAGCCTTATGCCACATCCAGCTGTCATTGTAGACAGGGTCTTTCCAGGTTTCCTCAGACACCCTGAAGGAATTGTAAAGAATTTCCCTGTTTTTTGGTTTTGCTTTTGAAATTCCTTTTTATAGTGGGTTTGAGCTGATTCTCGCTGCCATGTTTATGCCACTCTAGACACACTTGATTCCCTTATGGAGTCATATCAATACATAGGTTTTAAGATTCTTACTAGTCAGATATATTCCTCTGTGGGAAATATGGGGTTTTGAGTCTCTTTCACTGAGGAAGGTGTAGGTCTTGTCTATTCCAAAGTTGGTTTTTGGAACGGTCCCTGTGCTTATATCAAACTCTGGTTTTATGCATCACCCCACCTCTCCTTCCCCTTTATGCAGGCATAAGAGTGTTTTCTAAATGTGAGACTCTGTTCTCTTTCCTAACTCAGTTCACGTGTAGCCATGTTTACAGGATCTTCATAAGTGATATCTTATGATAAGTTTCTTTTTCTGTGTGACTTATTTCACTTAGAATCATCGTACCTGAATCCACTCACTTTGCTGCTACTGGTCTTATGACATTGATTTCATGGCTGAGGGATATTCCATCGTACGTAAGTACCACAATGTTTTGAACCATTTTTATATTTCCTGGGATATTTAAGGTGTACCCAAGTTGAGGTTCTTGTAGCCAGTGCAGCCCTAAATTTGGAGGTGGCTCTTTCTTATTGATTTTCAGTTTTCCCCAGGTATATTCCCTAGACTGGAAGTGGCCTTGGCTCTGTAGCTCTGTTGTTTACTTGTTTTAGGGAACACAATGCACTCCTCCAGTGAGGCAGTTGGCAATTTACATCCCGCCCATCAGCATAACAACGCTCCCTGTTCTCCAGGGCCTGTCTTGCCTTTCTGGTTTTTACACATTTTGTGGATGTCCCTTTTGACCGGTGGGAAGTGATACTTCTTTGTAGTGCAGATTTGCATTGCCCGCTTGCTTGCTTGGCCAAAAAGGGCGTATGCGTTTTCTCCTGAATATATTCAGGAGAAAACGCATACGCCCTTTTTGGCCAAGTGCACCATTGTCCAAGTTGTGCCCCTCTTCCTGTGCTTTACAGGTGATTCCAACGTACCTCTTGAAATCTGTTTCCTGCTATTTTGCCTCACTTTCAAGTCCGCCTCGTTGACTTCCCTCAACAGATTTTTGGACGATAGTTGTCCTTTATCACTCTGCCAGTTTGTGAATTGCTGTGCCCCTGAGCTCCATTTCTCAACTCGTTTTTTGGGAGCTGAACGCAAGTCCAAAATTTTGGATCATGTCCTATACTGGTTCCCGGTGGGTGGCTGAGACTTTGGTTAATTCTTCTTCCTGCCGGGAAATTAGAGTGACATGTGCCCGTCCAAATGCCTAACAGCTACTCTCTCATGGGTTCTCCCTCGTCCCTTCCATCCTCTGGCAAATTGGGAACCTGTGCAAACCAGGAGGTTAAAGGGCCTGTCTCTCCAAGTTGGGAGATTGATAGTAAGGCAGTTGGAAAGTCAAACTGGAGCACCAGGAGAGGGACTATTCGTTGAGTTTTAGAAACCTTTCGTATTCACAGTGTGTCCATTCTCTAGGTTTCCTGTACATGTTATAGCTGTAGTAATATTCCCTTGAACCTGGAGAGTTGGGACCCATGGAATGGGGGCCATGCATTATTGCTTGAAAGGGTCTGCATTTGCTCACCCAATCTCACCAATCCTCTCAGTCCCAAGTGTCCAGCCTTATGCCACATCCAGCTGTCATTGTAGATAGGGTCTTTCCAGGTTTCCTCAGACACCCTGAAGGAATTGTAAAGAATTTCCCTGTTTTTTGGTTTTGCTTTTGAAATTCCTTTTTATAGTGGGTTTGAGCTGATTCTCGCTGCCATGTTTATGCCACTCTAGACACACTTGATTCCCTTATGGAGTCATATCAATACATAGGTTTTAAGATTCTTACTAGTCAGATATATTCCTCTGCGGGAAATATGGGGTTTTGAGTCTCTTTCACTGAGGAAGGTGTAGGTCTTGTCTATTCCAAAGTTGGTTTTTGAAACGGTCCCTGTGCTTATATCAAACTCTGGTTTTATGCATCACCCCACCTCTCCTTCCCCTTTATGCAGGCATAAGAGTGTTTTCTAAATGTGAGACTCTGTTCTCTTTCCTAACTCAGTTCACGTGTAGCCATGTTTACAGGATCTTCATAAGTGATATCTTATGATAAGTTTCTTTTTCTGTGTGACTTATTTCACTTAGAATCATCGTACCTGAATCCACTCACTTTGCTGCTACTGGTCTTATGACATTGATTTCATGGCTGAGGGATATTCCATCGTACGTAAGTACCACAATGTTTTGAACCATTTTTATATTTCCTGGGATATTTAAGGTGTACCCAAGTTGAGGTTCTTGTAGTCAGTGCAGCCCTAAATTTGGAGGTGGCTCTTTCTTATTGATTTTCAGTTTTCCCAAGGTATATTCCCTAGACTGGAAGTGGCCTTGGCTCTGTAGCTCTGTTGTTTACTTGTTTTAGGGAACACAATGCACTCCTCCAGTGAGGCAGTTGGCAATTTACATCCCGCCCATCAGCATAACAAGGCTCCCAGTTCTCCAGGGCCTGTCTTGCCTTTCTGGTTTTTACACATTTTGTGGATGTCCCTTTTGACCGGTGGGAAGTGATACTTCTTTGTAGTGCAGATTTGCATTGCCCGCTTGCTTGCTTGGCCAAAAAGGGCGTATGCGTTTTCTCCTGAATATATTCAGGAGAAAACGCATACACCCTTTTTGGCCAAGTGCACCATTGTCCAAGTTGTGCCCCTCTTCCTGTGCTTTACAGGCGATTCCAAGGTACCTCTTGAAATCTGTTTCCTGCTATTTTGCCTCGCTTTCAAGTCCGCCTCGTTGACTTCCCTCAACAGATTTTTGGACGATAGTTGTCCTTTATCACTCTGCCAGTTTGTGAATTGCTGTGCCCCTGAGCTCCATTTCTCAACTCGTTTTTTGTGAGCTGAACGCAAGTCCAAAATTTTGGATCATGTCCTATACTGGTTCCCGGTGGGTGGCTGAGACTTTGGTTAATTCTTCTTCCTGCCGGGAAATTAGAGTGACATGTGCCCGTCCAAATGCCTAACAGCTACTCTCTCATGGGTTCTCCCTCGTCCCTTCCATCCTCTGCCAAATTGGGAACCTGTGCAAACCAGGAGGTTAAAGGGCCTGTCTCTCCAAGTTGGGAGATTGATAGTAAGGCAGTTGGAAAGTCAAACTGGAGCACCAGGAGAGGGACTATTCGTTGAGTTTTAGAAACCTTTCGTATTCACAGTGTGTCCATTCTCTAGGTTTCCTGTACATGTTATAGCTGTAGTAATATTCCCTTGAACCTGGAGAGTTGGGACCCATGGAATGGGGGCCATGCATTATTGCTTGAAAGGGTCTGCATTTGCTCACCCAATCTCACCAATCCTCTCAGTCCCAAGTGTCCAGCCTTATGCCACATCCAGCTGTCATTGTAGATAGGGTCTTTCCAGGTTTCCTCAGACACCCTGAAGGAATTGTAAAGAATTTCCCTGTTTTTTGGTTTTGCTTTTGAAATTCCTTTTTATAGTGGGTTTGAGCTGATTCTCGCTGCCATGTTTATGCCACTCTAGACACACTTGATTCCCTTATGGAGACATATCAATACATAGGTTTTAAGATTCTTACTAGTCAGATATATTCCTCTGTGGGAAATATGGGGTTTTGAGTCTCTTTCACTGAGGAAGGTGTAGGTCTTGTCTATTCCAAAGTTGGTTTTTAAAACGGTCCCTGTGCTTATATCAAACTCTGGTTTTATGCATCACCCCACCTCTCCTTCCCCTTTATGCAGGCATAAGAGTGTTTTCTAAATGTGAGACTCTGTTCTCTTTCCTAACTCAGTTCACGTGTAGCCATGTTTACAGGATCTTCATAAGTGATATCTTATGATAAGTTTCTTTTTCTGTGTGACTTATTTCACTTAGAATCATCGTACCTGAATCCACTCACTTTGCTGCTACTGGTCTTATGACATTGATTTCATGGCTGAGGGATATTCCATCGTACGTAAGTACCACAAAGTTTTGAACCATTTTTATATTTCCTGGGATATTTAAGGTGTACCCAAGTTGAGGTTCTTGTAGTCAGTGCAGCCCTAAATTTGGATGTGGCTCTTTCTTATTGATTTTCAGTTTTCCCAAGGTATATTCCCTAGACTGGAAGTGGCCTTGGCTCTGTAGCTCTGTTGTTTACTTGTTTTAGGGAACACAATGCACTCCTCCAGTGAGGCAGTTGGCAATTTACATCCCGCCCATCAGCATAACAAGGCTCCCAGTTCTCCAGGGCCTGTCTTGCCTTTCTGGTTTTTACACATTTTGTGGATGTCCCTTTTGACCGGTGGGAAGTGATACTTCTTTGTAGTGCAGATTTGCATTGCCCGCTTGCTTGCTTGGCCAAAAAGGGCGTATGCGTTTTCTCCTGAATATATTCAGGAGAAAACGCATACGCCCTTTTTGGCCAAGTGCACCATTGTCCAAGTTGTGCCCCTCTTCCTGTGCTTTACAGGCGATTCCAAGGTACCTCTTGAAATCTGTTTCCTGCTATTTTGCCTCGCTTTCAAGTCCGCCTCGTTGACTTCCCTCAACAGATTTTTGGACGATAGTTGTCCTTTATCACTCTGCCAGTTTGTGAATTGCTGTGCCCCTGAGCTCCATTTCTCAACTCGTTTTTTGTGAGCTGAACGCAAGTCCAAAATTTTGGATCATGTCCTATACTGGTTCCCGGTGGGTGGCTGAGACTTTGGTTAATTCTTCTTCCTGCCGGGAAATTAGAGTGACATGTGCCCGTCCAAATGCCTAACAGCTACTCTCTCATGGGTTCTCCCTCGTCCCTTCCATCCTCTGGCAAATTGGGAACCTGTGCAAACCAGGAGGTTAAAGGGCCTGTCTCTCCAAGTTGGGAGATTGATAGTAAGGCAGTTGGAAAGTCAAACTGGAGCACCAGGAGAGGGACTATTCGTTGAGTTTTAGAAACCTTTCGTATTCACAGTGTGTCCATTCTCTAGGTTTCCTGTACATGTTATAGCTGTAGTAATATTCCCTTGAACCTGGAGAGTTGGGACCCATGGAATGGGGGCCATGCATTATTGCTTGAAAGGGTCTGCATTTGCTCACCCAATCTCACCAATCCTCTCAGTCCCAAGTGTCCAGCCTTATGCCACATCCAGCTGTCATTGTAGACAGGGTCTTTCCAGGTTTCCTCAGACACCCTGAAGGAATTGTAAAGAATTTCCCTGTTTTTTGGTTTTGCTTTTGAAATTCCTTTTTATAGTGGGTTTGAGCTGATTCTCGCTGCCATGTTTATGCCACTCTAGACACACTTGATTCCCTTATGGAGTCATATCAATACATAGGTTTTAAGATTCTTACTAGTCAGATATATTCCTCTGTGGGAAATATGGGGTTTTGAGTCTCTTTCACTGAGGAAGGTGTAGGTCTTGTCTATTCCAAAGTTGGTTTTTGGAACGGTCCCTGTGCTTATATCAAACTCTGGTTTTATGCATCACCCCACCTCTCCTTCCCCTTTATGCAGGCATAAGAGTGTTTTCTAAATGTGAGACTCTGTTCTCTTTCCTAACTCAGTTCACGTGTAGCCATGTTTACAGGATCTTCATAAGTGATATCTTATGATAAGTTTCTTTTTCTGTGTGACTTATTTCACTTAGAATCATCGTACCTGAATCCACTCACTTTGCTGCTACTGGTCTTATGACATTGATTTCATGGCTGAGGGATATTCCATCGTACGTAAGTACCACAATGTTTTGAACCATTTTTATATTTCCTGGGATATTTAAGGTGTACCCAAGTTGAGGTTCTTGTAGCCAGTGCAGCCCTAAATTTGGAGGTGGCTCTTTCTTATTGATTTTCAGTTTTCCCCAGGTATATTCCCTAGACTGGAAGTGGCCTTGGCTCTGTAGCTCTGTTGTTTACTTGTTTTAGGGAACACAATGCACTCCTCCAGTGAGGCAGTTGGCAATTTACATCCCGCCCATCAGCATAACAACGCTCCCTGTTCTCCAGGGCCTGTCTTGCCTTTCTGGTTTTTACACATTTTGTGGATGTCCCTTTTGACCGGTGGGAAGTGATACTTCTTTGTAGTGCAGATTTGCATTGCCCGCTTGCTTGCTTGGCCAAAAAGGGCGTATGCGTTTTCTCCTGAATATATTCAGGAGAAAACGCATACGCCCTTTTTGGCCAAGTGCACCATTGTCCAAGTTGTGCCCCTCTTCCTGTGCTTTACAGGTGATTCCAACGTACCTCTTGAAATCTGTTTCCTGCTATTTTGCCTCACTTTCAAGTCCGCCTCGTTGACTTCCCTCAACAGATTTTTGGACGATAGTTGTCCTTTATCACTCTGCCAGTTTGTGAATTGCTGTGCCCCTGAGCTCCATTTCTCAACTCGTTTTTTGGGAGCTGAACGCAAGTCCAAAATTTTGGATCATGTCCTATACTGGTTCCCGGTGGGTGGCTGAGACTTTGGTTAATTCTTCTTCCTGCCGGGAAATTAGAGTGACATGTGCCCGTCCAAATGCCTAACAGCTACTCTCTCATGGGTTCTCCCTCGTCCCTTCCATCCTCTGGCAAATTGGGAACCTGTGCAAACCAGGAGGTTAAAGGGCCTGTCTCTCCAAGTTGGGAGATTGATAGTAAGGCAGTTGGAAAGTCAAACTGGAGCACCAGGAGAGGGACTATTCGTTGAGTTTTAGAAACCTTTCGTATTCACAGTGTGTCCATTCTCTAGGTTTCCTGTACATGTTATAGCTGTAGTAATATTCCCTTGAACCTGGAGAGTTGGGACCCATGGAATGGGGGCCATGCATTATTGCTTGAAAGGGTCTGCATTTGCTCACCCAATCTCAACAATCCTCTCAGTCCCAAGTGTCCAGCCTTATGCCACATCCAGCTGTCATTGTAGATAGGGTCTTTCCAGGTTTCCTCAGACACCCTGAAGGAATTGTAAAGAATTTCCCTGTTTTTTGGTTTTGCTTTTGAAATTCCTTTTTATAGTGGGTTTGAGCTGATTCTCGCTGCCATGTTTATGCCACTCTAGACACACTTGATTCCCTTATGGAGTCATATCAATACATAGGTTTTAAGATTCTTACTAGTCAGATATATTCCTCTGCGGGAAATATGGGGTTTTGAGTCTCTTTCACTGAGGAAGGTGTAGGTCTTGTCTATTCCAAAGTTGGTTTTTGAAACGGTCCCTGTGCTTATATCAAACTCTGGTTTTATGCATCACCCCACCTCTCCTTCCCCTTTATGCAGGCATAAGAGTGTTTTCTAAATGTGAGACTCTGTTCTCTTTCCTAACTCAGTTCACGTGTAGCCATGTTTACAGGATCTTCATAAGTGATATCTTATGATAAGTTTCTTTTTCTGTGTGACTTATTTCACTTAGAATCATCGTACCTGAATCCACTCACTTTGCTGCTACTGGTCTTATGACATTGATTTCATGGCTGAGGGATATTCCATCGTACGTAAGTACCACAATGTTTTGAACCATTTTTATATTTCCTGGGATATTTAAGGTGTACCCAAGTTGAGGTTCTTGTAGTCAGTGCAGCCCTAAATTTGGAGGTGGCTCTTTCTTATTGATTTTCAGTTTTCCCAAGGTATATTCCCTAGACTGGAAGTGGCCTTGGCTCTGTAGCTCTGTTGTTTACTTGTTTTAGGGAACACAATGCACTCCTCCAGTGAGGCAGTTGGCAATTTACATCCCGCCCATCAGCATAACAAGGCTCCCAGTTCTCCAGGGCCTGTCTTGCCTTTCTGGTTTTTACACATTTTGTGGATGTCCCTTTTGACCGGTGGGAAGTGATACTTCTTTGTAGTGCAGATTTGCATTGCCCGCTTGCTTGCTTGGCCAAAAAGGGCGTATGCGTTTTCTCCTGAATATATTCAGGAGAAAACGCATACACCCTTTTTGGCCAAGTGCACCATTGTCCAAGTTGTGCCCCTCTTCCTGTGCTTTACAGGCGATTCCAAGGTACCTCTTGAAATCTGTTTCCTGCTATTTTGCCTCGCTTTCAAGTCCGCCTCGTTGACTTCCCTCAACAGATTTTTGGACGATAGTTGTCCTTTATCACTCTGCCAGTTTGTGAATTGCTGTGCCCCTGAGCTCCATTTCTCAACTCGTTTTTTGTGAGCTGAACGCAAGTCCAAAATTTTGGATCATGTCCTATACTGGTTCCCGGTGGGTGGCTGAGACTTTGGTTAATTCTTCTTCCTGCCGGGAAATTAGAGTGACATGTGCCCGTCCAAATGCCTAACAGCTACTCTCTCATGGGTTCTCCCTCGTCCCTTCCATCCTCTGCCAAATTGGGAACCTGTGCAAACCAGGAGGTTAAAGGGCCTGTCTCTCCAAGTTGGGAGATTGATAGTAAGGCAGTTGGAAAGTCAAACTGGAGCACCAGGAGAGGGACTATTCGTTGAGTTTTAGAAACCTTTCGTATTCACAGTGTGTCCATTCTCTAGGTTTCCTGTACATGTTATAGCTGTAGTAATATTCCCTTGAACCTGGAGAGTTGGGACCCATGGAATGGGGGCCATGCATTATTGCTTGAAAGGGTCTGCATTTGCTCACCCAATCTCACCAATCCTCTCAGTCCCAAGTGTCCAGCCTTATGCCACATCCAGCTGTCATTGTAGATAGGGTCTTTCCAGGTTTCCTCAGACACCCTGAAGGAATTGTAAAGAATTTCCCTGTTTTTTGGTTTTGCTTTTGAAATTCCTTTTTATAGTGGGTTTGAGCTGATTCTCGCTGCCATGTTTATGCCACTCTAGACACACTTGATTCCCTTATGGAGACATATCAATACATAGGTTTTAAGATTCTTACTAGTCAGATATATTCCTCTGTGGGAAATATGGGGTTTTGAGTCTCTTTCACTGAGGAAGGTGTAGGTCTTGTCTATTCCAAAGTTGGTTTTTAAAACGGTCCCTGTGCTTATATCAAACTCTGGTTTTATGCATCACCCCACCTCTCCTTCCCCTTTATGCAGGCATAAGAGTGTTTTCTAAATGTGAGACTCTGTTCTCTTTCCTAACTCAGTTCACGTGTAGCCATGTTTACAGGATCTTCATAAGTGATATCTTATGATAAGTTTCTTTTTCTGTGTGACTTATTTCACTTAGAATCATCGTACCTGAATCCACTCACTTTGCTGCTACTGGTCTTATGACATTGATTTCATGGCTGAGGGATATTCCATCGTACGTAAGTACCACAAAGTTTTGAACCATTTTTATATTTCCTGGGATATTTAAGGTGTACCCAAGTTGAGGTTCTTGTAGTCAGTGCAGCCCTAAATTTGGATGTGGCTCTTTCTTATTGATTTTCAGTTTTCCCAAGGTATATTCCCTAGACTGGAAGTGGCCTTGGCTCTGTAGCTCTGTTGTTTACTTGTTTTAGGGAACACAATGCACTCCTCCAGTGAGGCAGTTGGCAATTTACATCCCGCCCATCAGCATAACAAGGCTCCCAGTTCTCCAGGGCCTGTCTTGCCTTTCTGGTTTTTACACATTTTGTGGATGTCCCTTTTGACCGGTGGGAAGTGATACTTCTTTGTAGTGCAGATTTGCATTGCCCGCTTGCTTGCTTGGCCAAAAAGGGCGTATGCGTTTTCTCCTGAATATATTCAGGAGAAAACGCATACGCCCTTTTTGGCCAAGTGCACCATTGTCCAAGTTGTGCCCCTCTTCCTGTGCTTTACAGGCGATTCCAAGGTACCTCTTGAAATCTGTTTCCTGCTATTTTGCCTCGCTTTCAAGTCCGCCTCGTTGACTTCCCTCAACAGATTTTTGGACGATAGTTGTCCTTTATCACTCTGCCAGTTTGTGAATTGCTGTGCCCCTGAGCTCCATTTCTCAACTCGTTTTTTGTGAGCTGAACGCAAGTCCAAAATTTTGGATCATGTCCTATACTGGTTCCCGGTGGGTGGCTGAGACTTTGGTTAATTCTTCTTCCTGCCGGGAAATTAGAGTGACATGTGCCCGTCCAAATGCCTAACAGCTACTCTCTCATGGGTTCTCCCTCGTCCCTTCCATCCTCTGGCAAATTGGGAACCTGTGCAAACCAGGAGGTTAAAGGGCCTGTCTCTCCAAGTTGGGAGATTGATAGTAAGGCAGTTGGAAAGTCAAACTGGAGCACCAGGAGAGGGACTATTCGTTGAGTTTTAGAAACCTTTCGTATTCACAGTGTGTCCATTCTCTAGGTTTCCTGTACATGTTATAGCTGTAGTAATATTCCCTTGAACCTGGAGAGTTGGGACCCATGGAATGGGGGCCATGCATTATTGCTTGAAAGGGTCTGCATTTGCTCACCCAATCTCACCAATCCTCTCAGTCCCAAGTGTCCAGCCTTATGCCACATCCAGCTGTCATTGTAGACAGGGTCTTTCCAGGTTTCCTCAGACACCCTGAAGGAATTGTAAAGAATTTCCCTGTTTTTTGGTTTTGCTTTTGAAATTCCTTTTTATAGTGGGTTTGAGCTGATTCTCGCTGCCATGTTTATGCCACTCTAGACACACTTGATTCCCTTATGGAGTCATATCAATACATAGGTTTTAAGATTCTTACTAGTCAGATATATTCCTCTGTGGGAAATATGGGGTTTTGAGTCTCTTTCACTGAGGAAGGTGTAGGTCTTGTCTATTCCAAAGTTGGTTTTTGGAACGGTCCCTGTGCTTATATCAAACTCTGGTTTTATGCATCACCCCACCTCTCCTTCCCCTTTATGCAGGCATAAGAGTGTTTTCTAAATGTGAGACTCTGTTCTCTTTCCTAACTCAGTTCACGTGTAGCCATGTTTACAGGATCTTCATAAGTGATATCTTATGATAAGTTTCTTTTTCTGTGTGACTTATTTCACTTAGAATCATCGTACCTGAATCCACTCACTTTGCTGCTACTGGTCTTATGACATTGATTTCATGGCTGAGGGATATTCCATCGTACGTAAGTACCACAATGTTTTGAACCATTTTTATATTTCCTGGGATATTTAAGGTGTACCCAAGTTGAGGTTCTTGTAGCCAGTGCAGCCCTAAATTTGGAGGTGGCTCTTTCTTATTGATTTTCAGTTTTCCCCAGGTATATTCCCTAGACTGGAAGTGGCCTTGGCTCTGTAGCTCTGTTGTTTACTTGTTTTAGGGAACACAATGCACTCCTCCAGTGAGGCAGTTGGCAATTTACATCCCGCCCATCAGCATAACAACGCTCCCTGTTCTCCAGGGCCTGTCTTGCCTTTCTGGTTTTTACACATTTTGTGGATGTCCCTTTTGACCGGTGGGAAGTGATACTTCTTTGTAGTGCAGATTTGCATTGCCCGCTTGCTTGCTTGGCCAAAAAGGGCGTATGCGTTTTCTCCTGAATATATTCAGGAGAAAACGCATACGCCCTTTTTGGCCAAGTGCACCATTGTCCAAGTTGTGCCCCTCTTCCTGTGCTTTACAGGTGATTCCAACGTACCTCTTGAAATCTGTTTCCTGCTATTTTGCCTCACTTTCAAGTCCGCCTCGTTGACTTCCCTCAACAGATTTTTGGACGATAGTTGTCCTTTATCACTCTGCCAGTTTGTGAATTGCTGTGCCCCTGAGCTCCATTTCTCAACTCGTTTTTTGGGAGCTGAACGCAAGTCCAAAATTTTGGATCATGTCCTATACTGGTTCCCGGTGGGTGGCTGAGACTTTGGTTAATTCTTCTTCCTGCCGGGAAATTAGAGTGACATGTGCCCGTCCAAATGCCTAACAGCTACTCTCTCATGGGTTCTCCCTCGTCCCTTCCATCCTCTGGCAAATTGGGAACCTGTGCAAACCAGGAGGTTAAAGGGCCTGTCTCTCCAAGTTGGGAGATTGATAGTAAGGCAGTTGGAAAGTCAAACTGGAGCACCAGGAGAGGGACTATTCGTTGAGTTTTAGAAACCTTTCGTATTCACAGTGTGTCCATTCTCTAGGTTTCCTGTACATGTTATAGCTGTAGTAATATTCCCTTGAACCTGGAGAGTTGGGACCCATGGAATGGGGGCCATGCATTATTGCTTGAAAGGGTCTGCATTTGCTCACCCAATCTCAACAATCCTCTCAGTCCCAAGTGTCCAGCCTTATGCCACATCCAGCTGTCATTGTAGATAGGGTCTTTCCAGGTTTCCTCAGACACCCTGAAGGAATTGTAAAGAATTTCCCTGTTTTTTGGTTTTGCTTTTGAAATTCCTTTTTATAGTGGGTTTGAGCTGATTCTCGCTGCCATGTTTATGCCACTCTAGACACACTTGATTCCCTTATGGAGTCATATCAATACATAGGTTTTAAGATTCTTACTAGTCAGATATATTCCTCTGCGGGAAATATGGGGTTTTGAGTCTCTTTCACTGAGGAAGGTGTAGGTCTTGTCTATTCCAAAGTTGGTTTTTGAAACGGTCCCTGTGCTTATATCAAACTCTGGTTTTATGCATCACCCCACCTCTCCTTCCCCTTTATGCAGGCATAAGAGTGTTTTCTAAATGTGAGACTCTGTTCTCTTTCCTAACTCAGTTCACGTGTAGCCATGTTTACAGGATCTTCATAAGTGATATCTTATGATAAGTTTCTTTTTCTGTGTGACTTATTTCACTTAGAATCATCGTACCTGAATCCACTCACTTTGCTGCTACTGGTCTTATGACATTGATTTCATGGCTGAGGGATATTCCATCGTACGTAAGTACCACAATGTTTTGAACCATTTTTATATTTCCTGGGATATTTAAGGTGTACCCAAGTTGAGGGTCTTGTAGTCAGTGCAGCCCTAAATTTGGAGGTGGCTCTTTCTTATTGATTTTCAGTTTTCCCAAGGTATATTCCCTAGACTGGAAGTGGCCTTGGCTCTGTAGCTCTGTTGTTTACTTGTTTTAGGGAACACAATGCACTCCTCCAGTGAGGCAGTTGGCAATTTACATCCCGCCCATCAGCATAACAAGGCTCCCAGTTCTCCAGGGCCTGTCTTGCCTTTCTGGTTTTTACACATTTTGTGGATGTCCCTTTTGACCGGTGGGAAGTGATACTTCTTTGTAGTGCAGATTTGCATTGCCCGCTTGCTTGCTTGGCCAAAAAGGGCGTATGCGTTTTCTCCTGAATATATTCAGGAGAAAACGCATACGCCCTTTTTGGCCAAGTGCACCATTGTCCAAGTTGTGCCCCTCTTCCTGTGCTTTACAGGCGATTCCAAGGTACCTCTTGAAATCTGTTTCCTGCTATTTTGCCTCGCTTTCAAGTCCGCCTCGTTGACTTCCCTCAACAGATTTTTGGACGATAGTTGTCCTTTATCACTCTGCCAGTTTGTGAATTGCTGTGCCCCTGAGCTCCATTTCTCAACTCGTTTTTTGTGAGCTGAACGCAAGTCCAAAATTTTGGATCATGTCCTATACTGGTTCCCGGTGGGTGGCTGAGACTTTGGTTAATACTTCTTCCTGCCGGGAAATTAGAGTGACATGTGCCCGTCCAAATGCCTAACAGCTACTCTCTCATGGGTTCTCCCTCCTCCCTTCCATCCTCTGCCAAATTGGGAACCTGTGCAAACCAGGAGGTTAAAGGGCCTGTCTCTCCAAGTTGGGAGATTGATAGTAAGGCAGTTGGAAAGTCAAACTGGAGCACCAGGAGAGGGACTATTCGTTGAGTTTTAGAAACCTTTCGTATTCACAGTGTGTCCATTCTCTAGGTTTCCTGTACATGTTATAGCTGTAGTAATATTCCCTTGAACCTGGAGAGTTGGGACCCATGGAATGGGGGCCATGCATTATTGCTTGAAAGGGTCTGCATTTGCTCACCCAATCTCACCAATCCTCTCAGTCCCAAGTGTCCAGCCTTATGCCACATCCAGCTGTCATTGTAGATAGGGTCTTTCCAGGTTTCCTCAGACACCCTGAAGGAATTGTAAAGAATTTCCCTGTTTTTTGGTTTTGCTTTTGAAATTCCTTTTTATAGTGGGTTTGAGCTGATTCTCGCTGCCATGTTTATGCCACTCTAGACACACTTGATTCCCTTATGGAGACATATCAATACATAGGTTTTAAGATTCTTACTAGTCAGATATATTCCTCTGTGGGAAATATGGGGTTTTGAGTCTCTTTCACTGAGGAAGGTGTAGGTCTTGTCTATTCCAAAGTTGGTTTTTGAAACGGTCCCTGTGCTTATATCAAACTCTGGTTTTATGCATCACCCCACCTCTCCTTCCCCTTTATGCAGGCATAAGAGTGTTTTCTAAATGTGAGACTCTGTTCTCTTTCCTAACTCAGTTCACGTGTAGCCATGTTTACAGGATCTTCATAAGTGATATCTTATGATAAGTTTCTTTTTCTGTGTGACTTATTTCACTTAGAATCATCGTACCTGAATCCACTCACTTTGCTGCTACTGGTCTTATGACATTGATTTCATGGCTGAGGGATATTCCATCGTACGTAAGTACCACAATGTTTTGAACCATTTTTATATTTCCTGGGATATTTAAGGTGTACCCAAGTTGAGGTTCTTGTAGTCAGTGCAGCCCTAAATTTGGAGGTGGCTCTTTCTTATTGATTTTCAGTTTTCCCAAGGTATATTCCCTAGACTGGAAGTGGCCTTGGCTCTGTAGCTCTGTTGTTTACTTGTTTTAGGGAACACAATGCACTCCTCCAGTGAGGCAGTTGGCAATTTACATCCCGCCCATCAGCATAACAAGGCTCCCAGTTCTCCAGGGCCTGTCTTGCCTTTCTGGTTTTTACACATTTTGTGGATGTCCCTTTTGACCGGTGGGAAGTGATACTTCTTTGTAGTGCAGATTTGCATTGCCCGCTTGCTTGCTTGGCCAAAAAGGGCGTATGCGTTTTCTCCTGAATATATTCAGGAGAAAACGCATACGCCCTTTTTGGCCAAGTGCACCATTGTCCAAGTTGTGCCCCTCTTCCTGTGCTTTACAGGCGATTCCAAGGTACCTCTTGAAATCTGTTTCCTGCTATTTTGCCTCGCTTTCAAGTCCGCCTCGTTGACTTCCCTCAACAGATTTTTGGACGATAGTTGTCCTTTATCACTCTGCCAGTTTGTGAATTGCTGTGCCCCTGAGCTCCATTTCTCAACTCGTTTTTTGTGAGCTGAACGCAAGTCCAAAATTTTGGATCATGTCCTATACTGGTTCCCGGTGGGTGGCTGAGACTTTGGTTAATTCTTCTTCCTGCCGGGAAATTAGAGTGACATGTGCCCGTCCAAATGCCTAACAGCTACTCTCTCATGGGTTCTCCCTCGTCCCTTCCATCCTCTGCCAAATTGGGAACCTGTGCAAACCAGGAGGTTAAAGGGCCTGTCTCTCCAAGTTGGGAGATTGATAGTAAGGCAGTTGGAAAGTCAAACTGGAGCACCAGGAGAGGGACTATTCGTTGAGTTTTAGAAACCTTTCGTATTCACAGTGTGTCCATTCTCTAGGTTTCCTGTACATGTTATAGCTGTAGTAATATTCCCTTGAACCTGGAGAGTTGGGACCCATGGAATGGGGGCCATGCATTATTGCTTGAAAGGGTCTGCATTTGCTCACCCAATCTCACCAATCCTCTCAGTCCCAAGTGTCCAGCCTTATGCCACATCCAGCTGTCATTGTAGACAGGGTCTTTCCAGGTTTCCTCAGACACCCTGAAAGAATTGTAAAGAATTTCCCTGTTTTTTGGTTTTGCTTTTGAAATTCCTTTTTATAGTGGGTTTGAGCTGATTCTCGCTGCCATGTTTATGCCACTCTAGACACACTTGATTCCCTTATGGAGTCATATCAATACATAGGTTTTAAGATTCTTACTAGTCAGATATATTCCTCTGTGGGAAATATGGGGTTTTAGTCTCTTTCACTGAGGAAGGTGTAGGTCTTGTCTATTCCAAAGTTGGTTTTTGGAATGGTCCCTGTGCTTATATCAAACTCTGGTTTTATGCATCACCCCACCTCTCCTTCCCCTTTATGCAGGCATAAGAGTGTTTTCTAAATGTGAGACTCTGTTCTCTTTCCTAACTCAGTTCACGTGTAGCCATGTTTACAGGATCTTCATAAGTGATATCTTATGATAAGTTTCTTTTTCTGTGTGACTTATTTCACTTAGAATCATCGTACCTGAATCCACTCACTTTGCTGCTACTGGTCTTATGACATTGATTTCATGGCTGAGGGATATTCCATCGTACGTAAGTACCACAATGTTTTGAACCATTTTTATATTTCCTGGGATATTTAAGGTGTACCCAAGTTGAGGTTCTTGTAGTCAGTGCAGCCCTAAATTTGGAGGTGGCTCTTTCTTATTGATTTTCAGTTTTCCCAAGGTATATTCCCTAGACTGGAAGTGGCCTTGGCTCTGTAGCTCTGTTGTTTACTTGTTTTAGGGAACACAATGCACTCCTCCAGTGAGGCAGTTGGCAATTTACATCCCGCCCATCAGCATAACAAGGCTCCCAGTTCTCCAGGGCCTGTCTTGCCTTTCTGGTTTTTACACATTTTGTGGATGTCCCTTTTGACCGGTGGGAAGTGATACTTCTTTGTAGTGCAGATTTGCATTGCCCGCTTGCTTGCTTGGCCAAAAAGGGCGTATGCGTTTTCTCCTGAATATATTCAGGAGAAACCGCATACGCCCTTTTTGGCCAAGTGCACCATTGTCCAAGTTGTGCCCCTCTTCCTGTGCTTTACAGGCGATTCCAAGGTACCTCTTGAAATCTGTTTCCTGCTATTTTGCCTCGCTTTCAAGTCCGCCTCGTTGACTTCCCTCAACAGATTTTTGGACGATAGTTGTCCTTTATCACTCTGCCAGTTTGTGAATTGCTGTGCCCCTGAGCTCCATTTCTCAACTCGTTTTTTGTGAGCTGAACGCAAGTCCAAAATTTTGGATCATGTCCTATACTGGTTCCCGGTGGGTGGCTGAGACTTTGGTTAATTCTTCTTCCTGCCGGGAAATTAGAGTGACATGTGCCCGTCCAAATGCCTAACAGCTACTCTCTCATGGGTTCTCCCTCGTCCCTTCCATCCTCTGGCAAATTGGGAACCTGTGCAAACCAGGAGGTTAAAGGGCCTGTCTCTCCAAGTTGGGAGATTGATAGTAAGGCAGTTGGAAAGTCAAACTGGAGCACCAGGAGAGGGACTATTCGTTGAGTTTTAGAAACCTTTCGTATTCACAGTGTGTCCATTCTCTAGGTTTCCTGTACATGTTATAGCTGTAGTAATATTCCCTTGAACCTGGAGAGTTGGGACCCATGGAATGGGGGCCATGCATTATTGCTTGAAAGGGTCTGCATTTGCTCACCCAATCTCACCAATCCTCTCAGTCCCAAGTGTCCAGCCTTATGCCACATCCAGCTGTCATTGTAGACAGGGTCTTTCCAGGTTTCCTCAGACACCCTGAAGGAATTGTAAAGAATTTCCCTGTTTTTTGGTTTTGCTTTTGAAATTCCTTTTTATAGTGGGTTTGAGCTGATTCTCGCTGCCATGTTTATGCCACTCTAGACACACTTGATTCCCTTATGGAGTCATATCAATACATAGGTTTTAAGATTCTTACTAGTCAGATATATTCCTCTGTGGGAAATATGGGGTTTTGAGTCTCTTTCACTGAGGAAGGTGTAGGTCTTGTCTATTCCAAAGTTGGTTTTTGGAACGGTCCCTGTGCTTATATCAAACTCTGGTTTTATGCATCACCCCACCTCTCCTTCCCCTTTATGCAGGCATAAGAGTGTTTTCTAAATGTGAGACTCTGTTCTCTTTCCTAACTCAGTTCACGTGTAGCCATGTTTACAGGATCTTCATAAGTGATATCTTATGATAAGTTTCTTTTTCTGTGTGACTTATTTCACTTAGAATCATCGTACCTGAATCCACTCACTTTGCTGCTACTGGTCTTATGACATTGATTTCATGGCTGAGGGATATTCCATCGTACGTAAGTACCACAATGTTTTGAACCATTTTTATATTTCCTGGGATATTTAAGGTGTACCCAAGTTGAGGTTCTTGTAGCCAGTGCAGCCCTAAATTTGGAGGTGGCTCTTTCTTATTGATTTTCAGTTTTCCCCAGGTATATTCCCTAGACTGGAAGTGGCCTTGGCTCTGTAGCTCTGTTGTTTACTTGTTTTAGGGAACACAATGCACTCCTCCAGTGAGGCAGTTGGCAATTTACATCCCGCCCATCAGCATAACAACGCTCCCTGTTCTCCAGGGCCTGTCTTGCCTTTCTGGTTTTTACACATTTTGTGGATGTCCCTTTTGACCGGTGGGAAGTGATACTTCTTTGTAGTGCAGATTTGCATTGCCCGCTTGCTTGCTTGGCCAAAAAGGGCGTATGCGTTTTCTCCTGAATATATTCAGGAGAAAACGCATACGCCCTTTTTGGCCAAGTGCACCATTGTCCAAGTTGTGCCCCTCTTCCTGTGCTTTACAGGTGATTCCAACGTACCTCTTGAAATCTGTTTCCTGCTATTTTGCCTCACTTTCAAGTCCGCCTCGTTGACTTCCCTCAACAGATTTTTGGACGATAGTTGTCCTTTATCACTCTGCCAGTTTGTGAATTGCTGTGCCCCTGAGCTCCATTTCTCAACTCGTTTTTTGGGAGCTGAACGCAAGTCCAAAATTTTGGATCATGTCCTATACTGGTTCCCGGTGGGTGGCTGAGACTTTGGTTAATTCTTCTTCCTGCCGGGAAATTAGAGTGACATGTGCCCGTCCAAATGCCTAACAGCTACTCTCTCATGGGTTCTCCCTCGTCCCTTCCATCCTCTGGCAAATTGGGAACCTGTGCAAACCAGGAGGTTAAAGGGCCTGTCTCTCCAAGTTGGGAGATTGATAGTAAGGCAGTTGGAAAGTCAAACTGGAGCACCAGGAGAGGGACTATTCGTTGAGTTTTAGAAACCTTTCGTATTCACAGTGTGTCCATTCTCTAGGTTTCCTGTACATGTTATAGCTGTAGTAATATTCCCTTGAACCTGGAGAGTTGGGACCCATGGAATGGGGGCCATGCATTATTGCTTGAAAGGGTCTGCATTTGCTCACCCAATCTCACCAATCCTCTCAGTCCCAAGTGTCCAGCCTTATGCCACATCCAGCTGTCATTGTAGATAGGGTCTTTCCAGGTTTCCTCAGACACCCTGAAGGAATTGTAAAGAATTTCCCTGTTTTTTGGTTTTGCTTTTCAAATTCCTTTTTATAGTGGGTTTGAGCTGATTCTCGCTGCCATGTTTATGCCACTCTAGACACACTTGATTCCCTTATGGAGACATATAAATACATAGGTTTTAAGATTCTTTCTAGTCAGATATATTCCTCTGTGGGAAATATGGTGTTTTGAGTCTCTTTCACTGAGGAAGGTGTCGGTCTTGTCAATTCCAAAGTAGGTTTTTGAAACGGTCCCTGTGCTTATATCAAACTCTGGTTTTATGCATCACCCCACCTCTCCTTACCCTTTATGCAGGCATAAGAGTGTTTTCTAAATGTGAGACTCTGTTCTCTTTCCTAACTCAGTTCACGTGTAGCCATGTTTACAGGATCTTCATAAGTGATATCTTATGATAAGTTTCTTTTTCTGTGTGACTTATTTCACTTAGAATCATCGTACCTGAATCCACTCACTTTGCTGCTACTGGTCTTATGACATTGATTTCATGGCTGAGGGATATTCCATCGTACGTAAGTACCACAATGTTTTGAACCATTTTTATATTTCCTGGGATATTTAAGGTGTACCCAAGTTGAGGTTCTTGTAGCCAGTGCAGCCCTAAATTTGGAGGTGGCTCTTTCTTATTGATTTTCAGTTTTCCCCAGGTATATTCCCTAGACTGGAAGTCGCCTTGGCTCTGTATCTCTGTTTACCTGTTTTAGGGAACACAATGCACTCCTCCAGTGAGGCAGTTGGCAATTTACATCCCGCCCATCAGCATAACAAGGCTCCCTGTTCTCCAGGGCCTGTCTTGCCTTTCTGGTTTTTACACATTTTGTGGATGTCCCTTTTGACCGGTGGGAAGTGATACTTCTTTGTAGTGCAGATTTGCATTGCCCGCTTGCTTGCTTGGCCAAAAAGGGCGTATGCGTTTTCTCCTGAATATATTCAGGAGAAAACGCATACGCCCTTTTTGGCCAAGTGCACCATTGTCCAAGTTGTGCCCCTCTTCCTGTGCTTTACAGGCGATTCCAACGTACCTCTTGAAATCTGTTTCCTGCTATTTTGCCTCACTTTCAAGTCCGCCTCGTTGACTTCCCTCAACAGATTTTTGGACGATAGTTGTCCTTTATCACTCTGCCAGTTTGTGAATTGCTGTGCCCCTGAGCTCCATTTCTCAACTCGTTTTTTGTGAGCTGAACGCAAGTCCAAAATTTTGGATCATGTCCTATACTGGTTCCCGGTGGGTGGCTGAGACTTTGGTTAATTCTTCTTCCTGCCGGGAAATTAGAGTGACATGTGCCCGTCCAAATGCCTAACAGCTACTCTCTCATGGGTTCTCCCTCGTCCCTTCCATCCTCTGCCAAATTGGGAACCTGTGCAAACCAGGAGGTTAAAGGGCCTGTCTGTCCAAGTTGGGAGATTGATAGTAAGGCAGTTGGAAAGTCAAACTGGAGCACCAGGAGAGGGACTATTCGTTGAGTTTTAGAAACCTTTCGTATTCACAGTGTGTCCATTCTCTAGGTTTCCTGTACATGTTATAGCTGTAGTAATATTCCCTTGAACCTGGAGAGTTGGGACCCATGGAATGGGGGCCATGCATTATTGCTTGAAAGGGTCTGCATTTGCTCACCCAATCTCACCAATCCTCTCAGTCCCAAGTGTCCAGCCTTATGCCACATCCAGCTGTCATTGTAGATAGGGTCTTTCCAGGTTTCCTCAGACACCCTGAAGGAATTGTAAAGAATTTCCCTGTTTTTTGGTTTTGCTTTTGAAATTCCTTTTTATAGTGGGTTTGAGCTGATTCTCGCTGCCATGTTTATGCCACTCTAGACACACTTGATTCCCTTATGGAGACATATCAATACATAGGTTTTAAGATTCTTACTAGTCAGATATATTCCTCTGTGGGAAATATGGGGTTTTGAGTCTCTTTCACTAAGGAAGGTGTCGGTCTTGTCAATTCCAAAGTTGGTTTTTGAAACGGTCCCTGTGCTTATATCAAACTCTGGTTTTATGCATCACCCCACCTCTCCTTCCCCTTTATGCAGGCATAAGAGTGTTTTCTAAATGTGAGACTCTGTTCTCTTTCCTAACTCAGTTCACGTGTAGCCATGTTTACAGGATCTTCATAAGTGATATCTTATGATAAGTTTCTTTTTCTGTGTGACTTATTTCACTTAGAATCATCGTACCTGAATCCACTCACTTTGCTGCTACTGGTCGTATGACATTGATTTCATGGCTGAGGGATATTCCATCGTACGTAAGTACCACAATGTTTTGAACCATTTTTATATTTCCTGGGATATTTAAGGTGTACCCAAGTTGAGGTTCTTGTAGTCAGTGCAGCCCTAAATTTGGAGGTGGCTCTTTCTGATTGATTTTCAGTTTTCCCCAGGTATATTCCCTAGACTGGAAGTGGCCTTTGCTCTGTAGCTCTGTTGTTTACTTGTTTTAGGGAACACAATGCACTCCTCCAGTGAGGCAGTTGGCAATTTACATCCCGCCCATCAGCATAACAAGGCTCCCAGTTCTCCAGGGCCTGTCTTGCCTTTCTGGTTTTTACACATTTTGTGGATGTCCCTTTTGACCGGTGGGAAGTGATACTTCTTTGTAGTGCAGAGTTGCATTGCCCGCTTGCTTGCTTGGCCAAAAAGGGCGTGTGCGTTTTCTCCTGAATATATTCAGGAGAAAACGCATATGCCCTTTTTGGCCAAGTGCACCATTGTCCAAGTTGTGCCCCTCTTCCTGTGCTTTACAGGCGATTCCAAGGTACCTCTTGAAATCTGTTTCCTGCTATTTTGCCTCACTTTCAAGTCCGCCTCGTTGACTTCCCTCAACAGATTTTTGGACGATAGTTGTCCTTTATCACTCTGCCAGTTTGTGAATTGCTGTGCCCCTGAGCTCCATCTCTCAACTCGTTTTTTGTGAGCTGAACGCAAGTCCAAAATTTTGGATCATGTCCTATACTGGTTCCCGGTGGGTGGCTGAGACTTTGGTTAATTCTTCTTCCTGCCGGGAAATTAGAGTGACATGTGCCCGTCCAAATGCCTAACAGCTACTCTCTCATGGGTTCTCCCTCGTCCCTTCCATCCTCTGCCAAATTGGGAACCTGTGCAAACCAGGAGGTTAAAGGGCCTGTCTCTCCAAGTTGGGAGATTGATAGTAAGGCAGTTGGAAAGTCAAACTGGAGCACCAGGAGAGGGACTATTCGTTGAGTTTTAGAAACCTTTCGTATTCACAGTGTGTCCATTCTCTAGGTTTCCTGTACATGTTATAGCTGTAGTAATATTCCCTTGAACCTGGAGAGTTGGGACCCATGGAATGGGGGCCATGCATTATTGCTTGAAAGGGTCTGCATTTGCTCACCCAATCTCACCAATCCTCTCAGTCCCAAGTGTCCAGCCTTAAGCCACATCCAGCTGTCATTGTAGATAGGGTCTTTCCAGGTTTCCTCAGACACCCTGAAGGAATTGTAAAGAATTTCCCTGTTTTTTGGTTTTGCTTTTGAAATTCCTTTTTATAGTGGGTTTGAGCTGATTCTCGCTGCCATGTTTATGCCACTCTAGACACACTTGATTCCCTTATGGAGACACATCAATACATAGGTTTTAAGATTCTTACTAGTCAGATATATTCCTCTGTGGGAAATATGAGGTTTTGAGTCTCTTTCACTGAGGAAGGTGTAGGTCTTGTCTATTCCAAAGTTGGTTTTTGAAACGGTCCCTGTGCTTATATCAAACTCTGGTTTTATGCATCACCCCACCTCTCCTTCCCCTTTATGCAGGCATAAGAGTGTTTTCTAAATGTGAGACTCTGTTCTCTTTCCTAACTCAGTTCACGTGTAGCCATGTTTACAGGATCTTCATAAGTGATATCTTATGATAAGTTTCTTTTTCTGTGTGACTTATTTCACTTAGAATCATCGTACCTGAATCCACTCACTTTGCTGCTACTGGTCTTATGACATTGATTTCATGGCTGAGGGATATTCCATCGTACGTAAGTACCACAATGTTTTGAACCATTTTTATATTTCCTGGGATATTTAAGGTGTACCCAAGTTGAGGTTCTTGTAGTCAGTGCAGCCCTAAATTTGGAGGTGGCTCTTTCTTATTGATTTTCAGTTTTCCCAAGGTATATTCCCTAGACTGGAAGTGGCCTTGGCTCTGTAGCTCTGTTGTTTACTTGTTTTAGGGAACACAATGCACTCCTCCAGTGAGGCAGTTGGCAATTTACATCCCGCCCATCAGCATAACAAGGCTCCCAGTTCTCCAGGGCCTGTCTTGCCTTTCTGGTTTTTACACATTTTGTGGATGTCCCTTTTGACCGGTGGGAAGTGATACTTCTTTGTAGTGCAGATTTGCATTGCCCGCTTGCTTGCTTGGCCAAAAAGGGCGTATGCGTTTTCTCCTGAATATATTCAGGAGAAAACGCATACGCCCTTTTTGGCCAAGTGCACCATTGTCCAAGTTGTGCCCCTCTTCCTGTGCTTTACAGGCGATTCCAAGGTACCTCTTGAAATCTGTTTCCTGCTATTTTGCCTCGCTTTCAAGTCCGCCTCGTTGACTTCCCTCAACAGATTTTTGGACGATAGTTGTCCTTTATCACTCTGCCAGTTTGTGAATTGCTGTGCCCCTGAGCTCCATTTCTCAACTCGTTTTTTGTGAGCTGAACGCAAGTCCAAAATTTTGGATCATGTCCTATACTGGTTCCCGGTGGGTGGCTGAGACTTTGGTTAATTCTTCTTCCTGCCGGGAAATTAGAGTGACATGTGCCCGTCCAAATGCCTAACAGCTACTCTCTCATGGGTTCTCCCTCGTCCCTTCCATCCTCTGCCAAATTGGGAACCTGTGCAAACCAGGAGGTTAAAGGGCCTGTCTCTCCAAGTTGGGAGATTGATAGTAAGGCAGTTGGAAAGTCAAACTGGAGCACCAGGAGAGGGACTATTCGTTGAGTTTTAGAAACCTTTCGTATTCACAGTGTGTCCATTCTCTAGGTTTCCTGTACATGTTATAGCTGTAGTAATATTCCCTTGAACCTGGAGAGTTGGGACCCATGGAATGGGGGCCATGCATTATTGCTTGAAAGGGTCTGCATTTGCTCACCCAATCTCACCAATCCTCTCAGTCCCAAGTGTCCAGCCTTATGCCACATCCAGCTGTCATTGTAGACAGGGTCTTTCCAGGTTTCCTCAGACACCCTGAAGGAATTGTAAAGAATTTCCCTGTTTTTTGGTTTTGCTTTTGAAATTCCTTTTTATAGTGGGTTTGAGCTGATTCTCGCTGCCATGTTTATGCCACTCTAGACACACTTGATTCCCTTATGGAGACATATCAATACATAGGTTTTAAGATTCTTACTAGTCAGATATATTTCTCTGGGGGAAATATGGGGTTTTGAGTCTCTTTCACTGAGGAAGGTGTAGGTCTTGTCTATTCCAAAGTTGGTTTTTGGAACGGTCCCTGTGCTTATATCAAACTCTGGTTTTATGCATCACCCCACCTCTCCTTCCCCTTTATGCAGGCATAAGAGTGTTTTCTAAATGTGAGACTCTGTTCTCTTTCCTAACTCAGTTCACGTGTAGCCATGTTTACAGGATCTTCATAAGTGATATCTTATGATAAGTTTCTTTTTCTGTGTGACTTATTTCACTTAGAATCATCGTACCTGAATCCACTCACTTTGCTGCTACTGGTCTTATGACATTGATTTCATGGCTGAGGGATATTCCATCGTACGTAAGTACCACAATGTTTTGAACCATTTTTATATTTCCTGGGATATTTAAGGTGTACCCAAGTTGAGGTTCTTGTAGCCAGTGCAGCCCTAAATTTGGAGGTGGCTCTTCATTATTGATTTTCAGTTTTCCCAAGGTATATTCCCTAGACTGGAAGTGGCCTTGGCTCTGTAGCTCTGTTGTTTACTTGTTTTAGGGAACACAATGCACTCCTCCATTGAGGCAGTTGGCAATTTACATCCCGCCCATCAGCATAACAAGGCTCCCTGTTCTCCAGGGCCTGTCTTGCCTTTCTGGTTTTTACACATTTTGTGGATGTCCCTTTTGACCGGTGGGAAGTGATACTTCTTTGTAGTGCAGATTTGCATTGCCCGCTTGCTTGCTTGGCCAACAGGGGCGTATGCGTTTTCTCCTGAATATATTCAGGAGAAAACGCATAGGCCCTTTTTGGCCAAGTGCACCATTGTCCAAGTTGTGCCCCTCTTCCTGTGCTTTACAGGCGATTCCAACGTACCTCTTGAAATCTGTTTCCTGCTATTTTGCCTCACTTTCAAGTCCGCCTCGTTGACTTCCCTCAACAGATTTTTGGACGATAGTTGTCCTTTATCACTCTGCCAGTTTGTGAATTGCTGTGCCCCTGAGCTCCATTTCTCAACTCGTTTTTTGTGAGCTGAACGCAAGTCCAAAATTTTGGATCATGTCCTATACTGGTTCCCGGTGGGTGGCTGAGACTTTGGTTAATTCTTCTTCCTGCCGGGAAATTAGAGTGACATGTGCCCGTCCAAATGCCTAACAGCTACTCTCTCATGGGTTCTCCCTCGTCCCTTCCATCCTCTGCCAAATTGGGAACCTGTGCAAACCAGGAGGTTAAAGGGCCTGTCTCTCCAAGTTGGGAGATTGATAGTAAGGCAGTTGGAAAGTCAAACTGGAGCACCAGGAGAGGGACTATTCGTTGAGTTTTAGAAACCTTTCGTATTCACAGTGTGTCCATTCTCTAGGTTTCCTGTACATATTATAGCTGTAGTAATATTCCCTTGAACCTGGAGAGTTGGGACCCATGGAATGGGGGCCATGCATTATTGCTTGAAAGGGTCTGCATTTGCTCACCCAATCTCACCAATCCTCTCAGTCCCAAGTGTCCAGCCTTATGCCACATCCAGCTGTCATTGTAGATAGGGTCTTTCCAGGTTTCCTCAGACACCCTGAAGGAATTGTAAAGAATTTCCCTGTTTTTTGGTTTTGCTTTTGAAATTCCTTTTTATAGTGGGTTTGAGCTGATTCTCGCTGCCATGTTTATGCCACTCTAGACACACTTGATTTCCTTATGGAGACATATCAATACATAGGTTTTAAGATTCTTACTAGTCAGATATATTCCTTTGTGGGAAATATGGGGTTTTGAGTCTCTTTCACTGAGGAAGGTGTCGGTCTTGTCAATTCCAAAGTTGGTTTTTGAAACGGTCCCTGTGCTTATATCAAACTCTGGTTTTATGCATCACCCCACCTCTCCTTCCCCTTTATGCAGGCATAAGAGTGTTTTCTAAATGTGAGACTCTGTTCTCTTTCCTAATTCAGTTCACGTGTAGCCATGTTTACAGGATCTTCATAAGTGATATCTTATGATAAGTTTCTTTTTCTGTGTGACTTATTTCACTTAGAATCATCGTACCTGAATCCACTCACTTTGCTGCTACTGGTCTTATGACATTGATTTCATGGCTGAGGGATATTCCATCGTACGTAAGTACCACAATGTTTTGAACCATTTTTATATTTCCTGGGATATTTAAGGTGTACCCAAGTTGAGGTTCTTGTAGCCAGTGCAGCCCTAAATTTGGAGGTGGCTCTTTCTTATTGATTTTCAGTTTTCCCCAGGTATATTCCCTAGACTGGAAGTGGCCTTGGCTCTGTAGCTCTGTTGTTTACTTGTTTTAGGGAACACAATGCACTCCTCCAATGAGGCAGTTGGCAATTTACATCCCGCCCATCAGCATAACAAGGCTCCCTGTTCTCCAGGGCCTGTCTTGCCTTTCTGGTTTTTACACATTTTGTGGATGTCCCTTTTGACCGGTGGGAAGTGATACTTCTTTGTAGTGCAGATTTGCATTGCCCGCTTGCTTGCTTGGCCAAAAAGGGCGTATGCGTTTTCTCCTGAATATATTCAGGAGAAAACGCATACGCCCTTTTTGGCCAAGTGCACCATTGTCCAAGTTGTGCCCCTCTTCCTGTGCTTTACAGGCGATTCCAACGTACCTCTTGAAATCTGTTTCCTGCTATTTTGCCTCACTTTCAAGTCCGCCTCGTTGACTTCCCTCAACAGATTTTTGGACGATAGTTGTCCTTTATCACTCTGCCAGTTTGTGAATTGCTGTGCCCCTGAGCTCCATTTCTCAACTCGTTTTTTGTGAGCTGAACGCAAGTCCAAAATTTTGGATCCTGTCCTATACTGGTTTCCGGTGGGTGGCTGAGACTTTGGTTAATTCTTCTTCCTGCCGGGAAATTAGAGTGACATGTGCCCGTCCAAATGCCTAACAGCTACTCTCTCATGGGTTCTCCCTCGTCCCTTCCATCCTCTGCCAAATTGGGAACCTGTGCAAACCAGGAGGTTAAAGGGCCTGTCTCTCCAAGTTGGGAGATTGATAGTAAGGCAGTTGGAAAGTCAAACTGGAGCACCAGGAGAGGGACTATTCGTTGAGTTTTAGAAACCTTTCGTATTCACAGTGTGTCCATTCTCTAGGTTTCCTGTACATGTTATAGCTGTAGTAATATTCCCTTGAACCTGGAGAGTTGGGACCCATGGAATGGGGGCCATGCATTATTGCTTGAAAGGGTCTGCATTTGCTCACCCAATCTCACCAATCCTCTCAGTCCCAAGTGTCCAGCCTTATGCCACATCCAGCTGTCATTGTAGATAGGGTCTTTCCAGGTTTCCTCAGACACCCTGAAGGAATTGTAAAGAATTTCCCTGTTTTTTGGTTTTGCTTTTGAAATTCCTTTTTATAGTGGGTTTGAGCTGATTCTCGCTGCCATGTTTATGCCACTCTAGACACACTTGATTCCCTTATGGAGACATATCAATACATAGGTTTTAAGATTCTTACTAGTCAGATATATTCCTCTGTGGGAAATATGGGGTTTTGAGTCTCTTTCACTGAGGAAGGTGTCGGTCTTGTCAATTCCAAAGTTGGTTTTTGAAACGGTCCCTGTGCTTATATCAAACTCTGGTTTTATGCATCACCCCACCTCTCCTTCCCCTTTATGCAGGCATAAGAGTGTTTTCTAAATGTGAGACTCTGTTCTCTTTCCTAACTCAGTTCACGTGTAGCCATGTTTACAGGATCTTCATAAGTGATATCTTATGATAAGTTTCTTTTTCTGTGTGACTTATTTCACTTAGAATCATCGTACCTGAATCCACTCACTTTGCTGCTACTGGTCTTATGACATTGATTTCATGGCTGAGGGATATTCCATCGTACGTAAGTACCACAATGTTTTGAACCATTTTTATATTTCCTGGGATATTTAAGGTGTACCCAAGTTGAGGTTCTTGTAGCCAGTGCAGCCCTAAATTTGGAGGTGGCTCTTTCTTATTGATTTTCAGTTTTCCCCAGGTATATTCCCTAGACTGGAAGTGGCCTTGGCTCTGTAGCTCTGTTGTTTACTTGTTTTAGGGAACACAATGCACTCCTCCAGTGAGGCAGTTGGCAATTTACATCCCGCCCATCAGCATAACAAGGCTCCCTGTTCTCCAGGGCCTGTCTTGCCTTTCTGGTTTTTACACATTTTGTGGATGTCCCTTTTGACCGGTGGGAAGTGATACTTCTTTGTAGTGCAGATTTGCATTGCCCGCTTGCTTGCTTGGCCAAAAAGGGCGTATGCGTTTTCTCCTGAATATATTCAGGAGAAAACGCATACGCCCTTTTTGGCCAAGTGCACCATTGTCCAAGTTGTGCCCCTCTTCCTGTGCTTTACAGGCGATTCCAACGTACCTCTTGAAATCTGTTTCCTGCTATTTTGCCTCACTTTCAAGTCCGCCTCGTTGACTTCCCTCAACAGATTTTTGGACGATAGTTGTCCTTTATCACTCTGCCAGTTTGTGAATTGCTGTGCCCCTGAGCTCCATTTCTCAACTCGTTTTTTGTGAGCTGAACGCAAGTCCAAAATTTTGGATCCTGTCCTATACTGGTTTCCGGTGGGTGGCTGAGACTTTGGTTAATTCTTCTTCCTGCCGGGAAATTAGAGTGACATGTGCCCGTCCAAATGCCTAACAGCTACTCTCTCATGGGTTCTCCCTCGTCCCTTCCATCCTCTGGCAAATTGGGAACCTGTGCAAACCAGGAGGTTAAAGGGCCTGTCTCTCCAAGTTGGGAGATTGATAGTAAGGCAGTTGGAAAGTCAAACTGGAGCACCAGGAGAGGGACTATTCGTTGAGTTTTAGAAACCTTTCGTATTCACAGTGTGTCCATTCTCTAGGTTTCCTGTACATGTTATAGCTGTAGTAATATTCCCTTGAACCTGGAGAGTTGGGACCCATGGAATGGGGGCCATGCATTATTGCTTGAAAGGGTCTGCATTTGCTCACCCAATCTCACCAATCCTCTCAGTCCCAAGTGTCCAGCCTTATGCCACATCCAGCTGTCATTGTAGATAGGGTCTTTCCAGGTTTCCTCAGACACCCTGAAGGAATTGTAAAGAATTTCCCTGTTTTTTGGTTTTGCTTTTGAAATTCCTTTTTATAGTGGGTTTGAGCTGATTCTCGCTGCCATGTTTATGCCACTCTAGACACACTTGATTCCCTTATGGAGACATATCAATACATAGGTTTTAAGATTCTTACTAGTCAGATATATTCCTCTGTGGGAAATATGGGGTTTTGAGTCTCTTTCACTGAGGAAGGTGTCGGTCTTGTCAATTCCAAAGTTGGTTTTTGAAACGGTCCCTGTGCTTATATCAAACTCTGGTTTTATGCATCACCCCACCTCTCCTTCCCCTTTATGCAGGCATAAGAGTGTTTTCTAAATGTGAGACTCTGTTCTCTTTCCTAACTCAGTTCACGTGTAGCCATGTTTACAGGATCTTCATAAGTGATATCTTATGATAAGTTTCTTTTTCTGTGTGACTTATTTCACTTAGAATCATCGTACCTGAATCCACTCACTTTGCTGCTACTGGTCTTATGACATTGATTTCATGGCTGAGGGATATTCCATCGTACGTAAGTACCACAATGTTTTGAACCATTTTTATATTTCCTGGGATATTTAAGGTGTACCCAAGTTGAGGTTCTTGTAGCCAGTGCAGCCCTAAATTTGGAGGTGGCTCTTTCTTATTGATTTTCAGTTTTCCCCAGGTATATTCCCTAGACTGGAAGTGGCCTTGGCTCTGTAGCTCTGTTGTTTACTTGTTTTAGGGAACACAATGCACTCCTCCAGTGAGGCAGTTGGCAATTTACATCCCGCCCATCAGCATAACAAGGCTCCCTGTTCTCCAGGGCCTGTCTTGCCTTTCTGGTTTTTACACATTTTGTGGATGTCCCTTTTGACCGGTGGGAAGTGATACTTCTTTGTAGTGCAGATTTGCATTGCCCGCTTGCTTGCTTGGCCAAAAAGGACGTATGCGTTTTCTCCTGAATATATTCAGGAGAAAACGCATACGCCCTTTTTGGCCAAGTGCACCATTGTCCAAGTTGTGCCCCTCTTCCTGTGCTTTACAGGCGATTCCAACGTACCTCTTGAAATCTGTGTCCTGCTATTTTGCCTCACTTTCAAGTCCGCCTCGTTGACTTCCCTCAACAGATTTTTGGACGATAGTTGTCCTTTATCACTCTGCCAGTTTGTGAATTGCTGTGCCCCTGAGCTCCATTTCTCAACTCGTTTTTTGTGAGCTGAACGCAAGTCCAAAATTTTGGATCCTGTCCTATACTGGTTTCCGGTGGGTGGCTGAGACTTTGGTTAATTCTTCTTCCTGCCGGGAAATTAGAGTGACATGTGCCCGTCCAAATGCCTAACAGCTACTCTCTCATGGGTTCTCCCTCGTCCCTTCCATCCTCTGCCAAATTGGGAACTTGTGCAAACCAGGAGGTTAAAGGGCCTGTCTCTCCAAGTTGGGAGATTGATAGTAAGGCAGTTGGAAAGTCAAACTGGAGCACCAGGAGAGGGACTATTCGTTGAGTTTTAGAAACCTTTCGTATTCACAGTGTGTCCATTCTCTAGGTTTCCTGTACATGTTATAGCTGTAGTAATATTCCCTTGAACCTGGAGAGTTGGGACCCATGGAATGGGGGCCATGCATTATTGCTTGAAAGGGTCTGCATTTGCTCACCCAATCTCACCAATCCTCTCAGTCCCAAGTGTCCAGCCTTATGCCACATCCAGCTGTCATTGTAGATAGGGTCTTTCCAGGTTTCCTCAGACACCCTGAAGGAATTGTAAAGAATTTCCCTCTTTTTTGGTTTTGCTTTTGAAATTCCTTTTTATAGTGGGTTTGAGCTGATTCTCGCTGCCATGTTTATGCCACTCTAGACACACTTGATTCTCTTATGGAGACATATCAATACATAGGTTTTAAGATTCTTACTAGTCAGATATATTCCTCTGTGGGAAATATGGGGTTTTGAGTCTCTTTCACTGAGGAAGGTGTCGGTCTTGTCAATTCCAAAGTTGGTTTTTGAAACGGTCCCTGTGCTTATATCAAACTCTGGTTTTATGCATCACCCCACCTCTCCTTCCCCTTTATGCAGGCATAAGAGTGTTTTCTAAATGTGAGACTCTGTTCTCTTTCCTAACTCAGTTCACGTGTAGCCATGTTTACAGGATCTTCATAAGTGATATCTTATGATAAGTTTCTTTTTCTGTGTGACTTATTTCACTTAGAATCATCGTACCTGAATCCACTCACTTTGCTGCTACTGGTCTTATGACATTGATTTCATGGCTGAGGGATATTCCATCGTACGTAAGTACCACAATGTTTTGAACCATTTTTATATTTCCTGGGATATTTAAGGTGTACCCAAGTTGAGGTTCTTGTAGCCAGTGCAGCCCTAAATTTGGAGGTGGCTCTTTCTTATTGATTTTCAGTTTTCCCCAGGTATATTCCCTAGACTGGAAGTGGCCTTGGCTCTGTAGCTCTGTTGTTTACTTGTTTTAGGGAACACAATGCACTCCTCCAGTGAGGCAGTTGGCAATTTATATCCCGCCCATCAGCATAACAAGGCTCCCTGTTCTCCAGGGCCTGTCTTGCCTTTCTGGTTTTTACACATTTTGTGGATGTCCCTTTTGACCGGTGGGAAGTGATACTTCTTTGTAGTGCAGATTTGCATTGCCCGCTTGCTTGCTTGGCCAAAAAGGGCGTATGCGTTTTCTCCTGAATATATTCAGGAGAAAACGCATACGCCCTTTTTGGCCAAGTGCACCATTGTCCAAGTTGTGCCCCTCTTCCTGTGCTTTACAGGCGATTCCAAGGTACCTCTTGAAATCTGTTTCCTGCTATTTTGCCTCGCTTTCAAGTCCGCCTCGTTGACTTCCCTCAACAGATTTTTGGACGATAGTTGTCCTTTATCACTCTGCCAGTTTGTGAATTGCTGTGCCCCTGAGCTCCATTTCTCAACTCGTTTTTTGTGAGCTGAACGCAAGTCCAAAATTTTGGATCATGTCCTATACTGGTTCCCGGTGGGTGGCTGAGACTTTGGTTAATTCTTCTTCCTGCCGGGAAATTAGAGTGACATGTGCCCGTCCAAATGCCTAACAGCTACTCTGTCATGGGTTCTCCCTCGTCCCTTCCATCCTCTGCCAAATTGGGAACCTGTGCAAACCAGGAGGTTAAAGGGCCTGTCTCTCCAAGTTGGGAGATTGATAGTAAGGCAGTTGGAAAGTCAAACTGGAGCACCAGGAGAGGGACTATTCGTTGAGTTTTAGAAACCTTTCGTATTCACAGTGTGTCCATTCTCTAGGTTTCCTGTACATGTTATAGCTGTAGTAATATTCCCTTGAACCTGGAGAGTTGGGACCCATGGAATGGGGGCCATGCATTATTGCTTGAAAGGGTCTGCATTTGCTCACCCAATCTCACCAATCCTCTCAGTCCCAAGTGTCCAGCCTTATGCCACATCCAGCTGTCATTGTAGATAGGGTCTTTCCAGGTTTCCTCAGACACCCTGAAGGAATTGTAAAGAATTTCCCTGTTTTTTGGTTTTGCTTTTGAAATTCCTTTTTATAGTGGGTTTGAGCTGATTCTCGCTGCCATGTTTATGCCACTCTAGACACACTTGATTCCCTTATGGAGACATATCAATACATAGGTTTTAAGATTCTTACTAGTCAGATATATTCCTCTGTGGGAAATATGGGGTTTTGAGTCTCTTTCACTAAGGAAGGTGTCGGTCTTGTCAATTCCAAAGTTGGTTTTTGAAACGGTCCCTGTGCTTATATCAAACTCTGGTTTTATGCATCACCCCACCTCTCCTTCCCCTTTATGCAGGCATAAGAGTGTTTTCTAAATGTGAGACTCTGTTCTCTTTCCTAACTCAGTTCACGTGTAGCCATGTTTACAGGATCTTCATAAGTGATATCTTATGATAAGTTTCTTTTTCTGTGTGACTTATTTCACTTAGAATCATCGTACCTGAATCCACTCACTTTGCTGCTACTGGTCTTATGACATTGATTTCATGGCTGAGGGATATTCCATCGTACGTAAGTACCACAATGTTTTGAACCATTTTTATATTTCCTGGGATATTTAAGGTGTACCCAAGTTGAGGTTCTTGTAGCCAGTGCAGCCCTAAATTTGGAGGTGGCTCTTTCTTATTGATTTTCAGTTTTCCCAAGGTATATTCCCTAGACTGGAAGTGGCCTTGGCTCTGTAGCTCTGTTGTTTACTTGTTTTAGGGAACACAATGCACTCCTCCAGTGAGGCAGTTGGCAATTTACATCCCGCCCATCAGCATAAAAAGGCTCCCTGTTCTCCAGGGCCTGTCTTGCCTTTCTGGTTTTTACACATTTTGTGGATGTCCCTTTTGACCGGTGGGAAGTGATACTTCTTTGTAGTGCAGATTTGCATTGCCCGATTGCTTGCTTGGCCAAAAAGGGCGTATGCGTTTTCTCCTGAATATATCCAGGAGAAAACGCATACGCCCTTTTTGGCCAAGTGCACCATTGTCCAAGTTGTGCCCCTCTTCCTGTGCTTTACAGGCGATTCCAACGTACCTCTTGAAATCTGTTTCCTGCTATTTTGCCTCACTTTCAAGTCCGCCTCGTTGACTTCCGTCAACAGATTTTTGGACGATAGTTGTCCTTTATCACTCTGCCAGTTTGTGAATTGCTGTGCCCCTGAGCTCCATTTCTCAACTCGTTTTTTGTGAGCTGAACGCAAGTCCAAAATTTTGGATCATGTCCTATACTGGTTCCCGGTGGGTGGCTGAGACTTTGGTTAATTCTTCTTCCTGCCGGGAAATTAGAGTGACATGTGCCCGTCCAAATGCCTAACAGCTACTCTCTCATGGGTTCTCCCTCGTCCCTTCCATCCTCTGCCAAATTGGGAACCTGTTCAAACCAGGAGGTTAAAGGGCCTGTCTCTCCAAGTTGGGAGATTGATAGTAAGGCAGTTGGAAAGTCAAACTGGAGCACCAGGAGAGGGACTATTCGTTGAGTTTTAGAAACCTTTCGTATTCACAGTGTGTCCATTCTCTAGGTTTCCTGTACATGTTATAGCTGTAGTAATATTCCCTTGAACCTGGAGAGTTGGGACCCATGGAATGGGGGCCATGCATTATTGCTTGAAAGGGTCTGCATTTGCTCACCCAATCTCACCAATCCTCTCAGTCCCAAGTGTCCAGCCTTATGCCACATCCAGCTGTCATTGTAGATAGGGTCTTTCCAGGTTTCCTCAGACACCCTGAAGGAATTGTAAAGAATTTCCCTGTTTTTTGGTTTTGCTTTTGAAATTCCTTTTTATAGTGGGTTTGAGCTGATTCTCGCTGCCATGTTTATGCCACTCTAGACACACTTGATTCCCTTATGCAGACATATCAATACATAGGTTTTAAGGTTCTTACTAGTCAGATATATTCCTCTGTGGGAAATATGGGGTTTTGAGTCTCTTTCACTGAGGAAGGTGTCGGTCTTGTCAATTCCAAAGTTGGTTTTTGAAACGGTCCCTGTGCTTATATCAAACTCTGGTTTTATGCATCACCCCACCTCTCCTTCCCCTTTATGCGGGCATAAGAGTGTTTTCTAAATGTGAGACTCTGTTCTCTTTCCTAACTCAGTTCACGTGTAGCCATGTTTACAGGATCTTCATAAGTGATATCTTATGATAAGTTTCTTTTTCTGTGTGACTTATTTCACTTAGAATCATCGTACCTGAATCCACTCACTTTGCTGCTTCTGGTCTTATGAGATTGATTTCATCGCTGAGGGATATTCCATCGTACGTAAGTACCACAATGTTTTGAACCATTTTTATATTTCCTGGGATATTTAAGGTGTACCCAAGTTGAGGTTCTTGTAGTCAGTGCAGCCCTAAATTTGGAGGTGGCTCTTTCTTATTGATTTTCAGTTTTCCCCAGGTATATTCCCTAGACTGGAAGTGGCCTTGGCTCTGTAGCTCTGTTGTTTACTTGTTTTAGGGAACACAATGCACTCCTCCAGTGAGGCAGTTGGCAATTTACATCCCGCCCATCAGCATAACAAGGCTCCCTGTTCTCCAGGGCCTGTCTTGCCTTTCTGGTTTTTACACATTTTGTGGATGTCCCTTTTGACCCGTGGGAAGTGATACTTCTTTGTAGTGCAGATTTGCATTGCCCGCTTGCTTGCTTGGCCAAAAAAGGCGTATGCGTTTTCTCCTGAATATATTCAGGAGAAAGCGCATACGCCCTTTTTGGCCAAGTGCACCATTGTCCAAGTTGTGCCCCTCTTCCTGTGTTTTACAGGCGATTCCAACGTACCTCTTGAAATCTGTTTCCTGCTATTTTGCCTCACTTTCAAGTCCGCCTCGTTGACTTCCCTCAACAGATTTTTGGACGATAGTTGTCCTTTATCACTCTGCCAGTTTGTGAATTGCTGTGCCCCTGAGCTCCATTTCTCAACTCGTTTTTTGTGAGCTGAACGCAAGTCCAAAATTTTGGATCCTGTCCTATACTGGTTCCCGGTGGGTGGCTGAGACTTTGGTTAATTCTTCTTCCTGCCGGGAAATTAGAGTGACATGTGCCCGTCCAAATGCCTAACAGCTACTCTCTCATGGGTTCTCCCTCGTCCCTTCCATCCTCTGCCAAATTGGGAACCTGTGCAAACCAGGAGGTTAAAGGGCCTGTCTCTCCAAGTTGGGAGATTGATAGTAAGGCAGTTGGAAAGTCAAACTGGAGCACCAGGAGAGGGACTATTCGTTGAGTTTTAGAAACCTTTCGTATTCACAGTGTGTCCATTCTCTAGGTTTCCTGTACATGTTATAGCTGTAGTAATATTCCCTTGAACCTGGAGAGTTGGGACCCATGGAATGGGGGCCATGCATTATTGCTTGAAAGGGTCTGCATTTGCTCACCCAATCTCACCAATCCTCTCAGTCCCAAGTGTCCAGCCTTATGCCACATCCAGCTGTCATTGTAGATAGGGTCTTTCCAGGTTTCCTCAGACACCCTGAAGGAATTGTAAAGAATTTCCCTGTTTTTTGGTTTTGCTTTTGAAATTCCTTTTTATAGTGGGTTTGAGCTGATTCTCGCTGCCATGTTTATGCCACTCTAGACACACTTGATTCCCTTATGGAGACATATCAATACATAGGTTTTAAGATTCTTACTAGTCAGATATATTCCTCTGTGGGAAATATGGGGTTTTGAGTCTCTTTCACTGAGGAAGGTGTCGGTCTTGTCAGTTCCAAAGTTGGTTTTTGAAACGGTCCCTGTGCTTATATCAAACTCTGGTTTTATGCATCACCCCACCTCTCCTTCCCCTTTAAGCAGGCATAAGAGTGTTTTCTAAATGTGAGACTCTGTTCTCTTTCCTAACTCAGTTCACGTGTAGCCATGTTTACAGGATCTTCATAAGTGATATCTTATGATAAGTTTCTTTTTCTGTGTGACTTATTTCACTTAGAATCATCGTACCTGAATCCACTCACTTTGCTGCTACTGGTCTTATGACATTGATTTCATGGCTGAGGGATATTCCATCGTACGTAAGTACCACAATGTTTTGAACCATTTTTATATTTCCTGGGATATTTAAGGTGTACCCAAGTTGAGGTTCTTGTAGTCAGTGCAGCCCTAAATTTGGAGGTGGCTCTTTCTTATTGATTTTCAGTTTTCCCCAGGTATATTCCCTAGACTGGAAGTGGCCTTGGCTCTGTAGCTCTGTTGTTTACTTGTTTTAGGGAACACAATGCACTCCTCCAGTGAGGCAGTTGGCAATTTACATCCCGCCCATCAGCATAACAAGGCTCCCTGTTCTCCAGGGCCTGTCTTGCCTTTCTGGTTTTTACACATTTTGTGGATGTCCCTTTTGACCCGTGGGAAGTGATACTTCTTTGTAGTGCAGATTTGCATTGCCCGCTTGCTTGCTTGGCCAAAAAAGGCGTATGCGTTTTCTCCTGAATATATTCAGGAGAAAACGCATACGCCCTTTTTGGCCAAGTGCACCATTGTCCAAGTTGTGCCCCTCTTCCTGTGTTTTACAGGCGATTCCAACGTACCTCTTGAAATCTGTTTCCTGCTATTTTGCCTCACTTTCAAGTCCGCCTCGTTGACTTCCCTCAACAGATTTTTGGACGATAGTTGTCCTTTATCACTCTGCCAGTTTGTGAATTGCTGTGCCCCTGAGCTCCATTTCTCAACTCGTTTTTTGTGAGCTGAACGCAAGTCCAAAATTTTGGATCCTGTCCTATACTGGTTCCCGGTGGGTGGCTGAGACTTTGGTTAATTCTTCTTCCTGCCGGGAAATTAGAGTGACATGTGCCCGTCCAAATGCCTAACAGCTACTCTCTCATGGGTTCTCCCTCGTCCCTTCCATCCTCTGCCAAATTGGGAACCTGTGCAAACCAGGAGGTTAAAGGGCCTGTCTCTCCAAGTTGGGAGATTGATAGTAAGGCAGTTGGAAAGTCAAACTGGAGCACCAGGAGAGGGACTATTCGTTGAGTTTTAGAAACCTTTCGTATTCACAGTGTGTCCATTCTCTAGGTTTCCTGTACATGTTATAGCTGTAGTAATATTCCCTTGAACCTGGAGAGTTGGGACCCATGGAATGGGGGCCATGCATTATTGCTTGAAAGGGTCTGCATTTGCTCACCCAATCTCACCAATCCTCTCAGTGCCAAGTGTCCAGCCTTATGCCACATCCAGCTGTCATTGTAGATAGGGTCTTTCCAGGTTTCCTCAGACACCCTGAAGGAATTGTAAAGAATTTCCCTGTTTTTTGGTTTTGCTTTTGAAATTCCTTTTTATAGTGGGTTTGAGCTGATTCTCGCTGCCATGTTTATGCCACTCTAGACACACTTGATTCCCTTATGGAGACATATCAATACATAGGTTTTAAGATTCTTACTAGTCAGATATATTCCTCTGTGGGAAATATGGGGTTTTGAGTCTCTTTCACTGAGGAAGGTGTCGGTCTTGTCAGTTCCAAAGTTGGTTTTTGAAACGGTCCCTGTGCTTATATCAAACTCTGGTTTTATGCATCACCCCACCTCTCCTTCCCCTTTAAGCAGGCATAAGAGTGTTTTCTAAATGTGAGACTCTGTTCTCTTTCCTAACTCAGTTCACGTGTAGCCATGTTTACAGGATCTTCATAAGTGATATCTTATGATAAGTTTCTTTTTCTGTGTGACTTATTTCACTTAGAATCATCGTACCTGAATCCACTCACTTTGCTGCTACTGGTCTTATGACATTGATTTCATGGCTGAGGGATATTCCATCGTACGTAAGTACCACAATGTTTTGAACCATTTTTATATTTCCTGGGATATTTAAGGTGTACCCAAGTTGAGGTTCTTGTAGTCAGTGCAGCCCTAAATTTGGAGGTGGCTCTTTCTTATTGATTTTCAGTTTTCCCCAGGTATATTCCCTAGACTGGAAGTGGCCTTGGCTCTGTAGCTCTGTTGTTTACTTGTTTTAGGGAACACAATGCACTCCTCCAGTGAGGCAGTTGGCAATTTACATCCCGCCCATCAGCATAACAAGGCTCCCTGTTCTCCAGGGCCTGTCTTGCCTTTCTGGTTTTTACACATTTTGTGGATGTCCCTTTTGACCCGTGGGAAGTGATACTTCTTTGTAGTGCAGATTTGCATTGCCCGCTTGCTTGCTTGGCCAAAAAAGGCGTATGCGTTTTCTCCTGAATATATTCAGGAGAAAACGCATACGCCCTTTTTGGCCAAGTGCACCATTGTCCAAGTTGTGCCCCTCTTCCTGTGTTTTACAGGCGATTCCAACGTACCTCTTGAAATCTGTTTCCTGCTATTTTGCCTCACTTTCAAGTCCGCCTCGTTGACTTCCCTCAACAGATTTTTGGACGATAGTTGTCCTTTATCACTCTGCCAGTTTGTGAATTGCTGTGCCCCTGAGCTCCATTTCTCAACTCGTTTTTTGTGAGCTGAACGCAAGTCCAAAATTTTGGATCCTGTCCTATACTGGTTCCCGGTGGGTGGCTGAGACTTTGGTTAATTCTTCTTCCTGCCGGGAAATTAGAGTGACATGTGCCCGTCCAAATGCCTAACAGCTACTCTCTCATGGGTTCTCCCTCGTCCCTTCCATCCTCTGCCAAATTGGGAACCTGTGCAAACCAGGAGGTTAAAGGGCCTGTCTCTCCAAGTTGGGAGATTGATAGTAAGGCAGTTGGAAAGTCAAACTGGAGCACCAGGAGAGGGACTATTCGTTGAGTTTTAGAAACCTTTCGTATTCACAGTGTGTCCATTCTCTAGGTTTCCTGTACATGTTATAGCTGTAGTAATATTCCCTTGAACCTGGAGAGTTGGGACCCATGGAATGGGGGCCATGCATTATTGCTTGAAAGGGTCTGCATTTGCTCACCCAATCTCACCAATCCTCTCAGTCCCAAGTGTCCAGCCTTATGCCACATCCAGCTGTCATTGTAGATAGGGTCTTTCCAGGTTTCCTCAGACACCCTGAAGGAATTGTAAAGAATTTCCCTGTTTTTTGGTTTTGCTTTTGAAATTCCTTTTTATAGTGGGTTTGAGCTGATTCTCGCTGCCATGTTTATGCCACTCTAGACACACTTGATTCCCTTATGGAGACATATCAATACATAGGTTTTAAGATTCTTACTAGTCAGATATATTCCTCTGTGGGAAATATGGGGTTTTGAGTCTCTTTCACTGAGGAAGGTGTCGGTCTTGTCAATTCCAAAGTTGGTTTTTGAAACGGTCCCTGTGCTTATATCAAACTCTGGTTTTATGCATCACCCCACCTCTCCTTCCCCTTTATGCAGGCATAAGAGTGTTTTCTAAATGTGAGACTCTGTTCTCTTTCCTAACTCAGTTCACGTGTAGCCATGTTTACAGGATCTTCATAAGTGATATCTTATGATAAGTTTCTTTTTCTGTGTGACTTATTTCACTTAGAATCATCGTACCTGAATCCACTCACTTTGCTGCTACTGGTCTTATGACATTGATTTCATGGCTGAGGGATATTCCATCGTACGTAAGTACCACAATGTTTTGAACCATTTTTATATTTCCTGGGATATTTAAGGTGTACCCAAGTTGCGGTTCTTGTAGCCAGTGCAGCCCTAAATTTGGAGGTGGCTCTTTCTTATTGATTTTCAGTTTTCCCCAGGTATATTCCCTAGACTGGAAGTGGCCTTGGCTCTGTAGCTCTGTTGTTTACTTGTTTTAGGGAACACAATGCACTCCTCCAGTGAGGCAGTTGGCAATTTATATCCCGCCCATCAGCATAACAAGGCTCCCTGTTCTCCAGGGCCTGTCTTGCCTTTCTGGTTTTTACACATTTTGTGGATGTCCCTTTTGACCGGTGGGAAGTGATACTTCTTTGTAGTGCAGATTTGCATTGCCCGCTTGCTTGCTTGGCCAAAAAGGGCGTATGCGTTTTCTCCTGAATATATTCAGGAGAAAACGCATACGCCCTTTTTGGCCAAGTGCACCATTGTCCAAGTTGTGCCCCTCTTCCTGTGTTTTACAGGCGATTCCAACGTACCTCTTGAAATCTGTTTCCTGCTATTTTGCCTCACTTTCAAGTCTGCCTCGTTGACTTCCCTCAACAGATTTTTGGACGATAGTTGTCCTTTATCACTCTGCCAGTTTGTGAATTGCTGTGCCCCTGAGCTCCATTTCTCAACTCGTTTTTTGTGAGCTGAACGCAAGTCCAAAATTTTGGATCCTCTCCTATACTGGTTCCCGGTGGGTGGCTGAGACTTTGGTTAATTCTTCTTCCTGCCGGGAAATTAGAGTGACATGTGCCCGTCCAAATGCCTAACAGCTACTCTCTCATGGGTTCTCCCTCGTCCCTTCCATCCTCTGCCAAATTGGGAACCTGTGCAAACCAGGAGGTTAAAGGGCCTGTCTCTCCAAGTTGGGAGATTGATAGTAAGGCAGTTGGAAAGTCAAACTGGAGCACCAGGAGAGGGACTATTCGTTGAGTTTTAGAAACCTTTCGTATTCACAGTGTGTCCATTCTCTAGGTTTCCTGTACATGTTATAGCTGTAGTAATATTCCCTTGAACCTGGAGAGTTGGGACCCATGGAATGGGGGCCATGCATTATTGCTTGAAAGGGTCTGCATTTGCTCACCCAATCTCACCAATCCTCTCAGTCCCAAGTGTCCAGCCTTATGCCACATCCAGCTGTCATTGTAGATAGGGTCTTTCCAGGTTTCCTCAGACACCCTGAAGGAATTGTAAAGAATTTCCCTGTTTTTTGGTTTTGCTTTTGAAATTCCTTTTTATAGTGGGTTTGAGCTGATTCTCGCTGCCATGTTTATGCCACTCTAGACACACTTGATTCCCTTATGGAGACATATCAATACATAGGTTTTAAGATTCTTACTAGTCAGATATATTCCTCTGTGGGAAATATGGGGTTTTGAGTCTCTTTCACTGAGGAAGGTGTCGGTCTTGTCAATTCCAAAGTTGGTTTTTGAAACGGTCCCTGTGCTTATATCAAACTCTGGTTTTATGCATCACCCCACCTCTCCTTCCCCTTTATGCAGGCATAAGAGTGTTTTCTAAATGTGAGACTCTGTTCTCTTTCCTAACTCAGTTCACGTGTAGCCATGTTTACAGGATCTTCATAAGTGATATCTTATGATAAGTTTCTTTTTCTGTGTGACTTATTTCACTTAGAATCATCGTACCTGAATCCACTCACTTTGCTGCTACTGGTCTTATGACATTGATTTCATGGCTGAGGGATATTCCATCGTGCGTAAGTACCACAATGTTTTGAACCATTTTTATATTTCCTGGGATATTTAAGGTGTACCCAAGTTGCGGTTCTTGTAGCCAGTGCAGCCCTAAATTTGGAGGTGGCTCTTTCTTATTGATTTTCAGTTTTCCCCAGGTATATTCCCTAGACTGGAAGTGGCCTTGGCTCTGTAGCTCTGTTGTTTACTTGTTTTAGGGAACACAATGCACTCCTCCAGTGAGGCAGTTGGCAATTTATATCCCGCCCATCAGCATAACAAGGCTCCCTGTTCTCCAGGGCCTGTCTTGCCTTTCTGGTTTTTACACATTTTGTGGATGTCCCTTTTGACCGGTGGGAAGTGATACTTCTTTGTAGTGCAGATTTGCATTGCCCGCTTGCTTGCTTGGCCAAAAAGGGCGTATGCGTTTTCTCCTGAATATATTCAGGAGAAAACGCATACGCCCTTTTTGGCCAAGTGCACCATTGTCCAAGTTGTGCCCCTCTTGCTGTGCTTTACAGGCGATTCCAAGGTACCTCTTGAAATCTGTTTCCTGCTATTTTACCTCGCTTTCAAGTCCGCCTCGTTGACTTCCCTCAACAGATTTTTGGACGATAGTTGTCCTTTATCACTCTGCCAGTTTGTGAATTGCTGTGCCCCTGAGCTCCATTTCTCAACTCGTTTTTTGTGAGCTGAACGCAAGTCCAAAATTTTGGATCCTGTCCTATACTGGTTCCCGGTTGGTGGCTGAGACTTTGGTTAATTCTTCTTCCTGCCGGGAAATTAGAGTGACATGTGCCCGTCCAAATGCCTAACAGCTACTCTCTCATGGGTTCTCCCTCGTCCCTTCCATCCTCTGCCAAATTGGGAACCTGTGCAAACCAGGAGGTTAAAGGGCCTGTCTCTCCAAGTTGGGAGATTGATAGTAAGGCAGTTGGAAAGTCAAACTGGAGCACCAGGAGAGGGACTATTCGTTGAGTTTTAGAAACCTTTCGTATTCACAGTGTGTCCATTCTCTAGGTTTCCTGTACATGTTATAGCTGTAGTAATATTCCCTTGAACCTGGAGAGTTGGGACCCATGGAATGGGGGCCATGCATTATTGCTTGAAAGGGTCTGCATTTGCTCACCCAATCTCACCAATCCTCTCAGTCCCAAGTGTCCAGCCTTATGCCACATCCAGCTGTCATTGTAGATAGGGTCTTTCCAGGTTTCCTCAGACACCCTGAAGGAATTGTAAAGAATTTCCCTGTTTTTTGGTTTTGCTTTTGAAATTCCTTTTTATAGTGGGTTTGAGCTGATTCTCGCTGCCATGTTTATGCCACTCTAGACACACTTGATTCCCTTATGGAGACATATCAATACATAGGTTTTAAGATTCTTACTAGTCAGATATATTCCTCTGTGGGAAATATGGGGTTTTGAGTCTCTTTCACTGAGGAAGGTGTCGGTCTTGTCAATTCCAAAGTTGGTTTTTGAAACGGTCCCTGTGCTTATATCAAACTCTGGTTTTATGCATCACCCCACCTCTCCTTCCCCTTTATGCAGGCATAAGAGTGTTTTTTAAATGTGAGACTCTGTTCTCTTTCCTAACTCAGTTCACGTGTAGCCATGTTTACAGGATCTTCATAAGTGATATCTTATGATAAGTTTCTTTTTCTGTGTGACTTATTTCACTTAGAATCATCGTACCTGAATCCACTCACTTTGCTGCTACTGGTCTTATGACATTGATTTCATGGCTGAGGGATATTCCATCGTACGTAAGTACCACAATGTTTTGAACCATTTTTATATTTCCTGGGATATTTAAGGTGTACCCAAGTTGAGGTTCTTGTAGCCAGTGCAGCCCTAAATTTGGAGGTGGCTCTTTCTTATTGATTTTCAGTTTTCCCCAGGTATATTCCCTAGACTGGAAGTGGCCTTGGCTCTGTAGCTCTGTTGTTTACTTGTTTTAGGGAACACAATGCACTCCTCCAGTGAGGCAGTTGGCAATTTATATCCCGCCCATCAGCATAACAAGGCTCCCTGTTCTCCAGGGCCTGTCTTGCCTTTCTGGTTTTTACACATTTTGTGGATGTCCCTTTTGACCGGTGGGAAGTGATACTTCTTTGTAGTGCAGATTTGCATTGCCCGCTTGCTTGCTTGGCCAAAAAGGGCGTATGCGTTTTCTCCTGAATATTTTCACTTAGAATCATCGTACCTGAATCCACTCACTTTGCTGCTACTGGTCTTATGACATTGATTTCATGGCTGAGGAATATTCCATCGTACGTAAGTACCACAATGTTTTGAACCATTTTTATATTTCCTGGGATATTTAAGGTGTACCCAAGTTTAGGTTCTTGTAGTCAGTGCAGCCCTAAATTTGGAGGTGGCTCTTTCTTATTGATTTTCAGTTTTCCCAAGGTATATTCCCTAGACTGGAAGTGGCCTTGGCTCTGTAGCTCTGTTGTTTACTTGTTTTAGGGAACACAATGCACTCCTCCAGTGAGGCAGTTGGCAATTGACATCCCGCCCATCAGCATAACAAGGCTCCCTGTTCTCCAGGGCCTGTCTTGCCTTTCTGGTTTTTACACATTTTGTGGATGTCCCTTTTGACCGGTGGGAAGTGATACTTCTTTGTAGTGCAGATTTGCATTGCCCGCTTGCTTGCTTGGCCAAAAAGGGCGTATGCGTTTTCTCCTGAATATATTCAGGAGAAAACGCATACGCCCTTTTTGGCCAAGTGCACCATTGTCCAAGTTGTGCCCCTCTTCCTGTGCTTTACAGGCGATTCCAACGTACCTCTTGAAATCTGTTTCCTGCTATTTTGCCTCACTTTCAAGTCCGCCTCGTTGACTTCCCTCAACAGATTTTTGGACGATAGTTGTCCTTTATCACTCTGCCAGTTTGTGAATTGCTGTGCCCCTGAGCTCCATTTCTCAACTCGTTTTTTGTGAGCTGAACGCAAGTCCAAAATTTTGGATCATGTCCTATACTGGTTCCCGGTGGGTGGCTGAGACTTTGGTTAATTCTCCTTCCTGCCGGGAAATTAGAGTGACATGTGCCCGTCCAAATGCCTAACAGCTACTCTCTCATGGGTTCTCCCTCGTCCCTTCCATCCTCTGCCAAATTGGGAACCTGTGCAAACCAGGAGGTTAAAGGGCCTGTCTCTCCAAGTTGGGAGATTGATAGCAAGGCAGTTGGAAAGTCAAACTGGAGCACCAGGAGAGGGACTATTCGTTGAGTTTTAGAAACCTTTCGTATTCACAGTGTGTCCATTCTCTAGGTTTCCTGTACATGTTATAGCTGTAGTAATATTCCCTTGAACATGGAGAGTTGGGACCCATGGAATGGGGGCCATGCATTATTGCTTGAAAGGGTCTGCATTTGCTCACCCAATCTCACCAATCCTCTCAGTCCCAAGTGTCCAGCCTTATGCCACATCCAGCTGTCATTGTAGACAGGGTCTTTCCAGGTTTCCTCAGACACCCTGAAGGAATTGTAAAGAATTTCCCTGTTTTTTGGTTTTGCTTTTGAAATTCCTTTTTATAGTGGGTTTGAGCTGATTCTCGCTGCCATGTTTATGCCACTCTAGACACACTTGATTCCCTTATGGAGACATATCAATACATAGGTTTTAAGATTCTTACTAGTCAGATATATTCCTCTGTGGGAAATATGGGGTTTTGAGTCTCTTTCACTGAGGAAGGTGTCGGTCTTGTCAATTCCAAAGTTGGTTTTTGAAACGGTCCCTGTGCTTATATCAAACTCTGGTTTTATGCATCACCCCACCTCTCCTTCCCCTTTTTGCAGGCATAAGAGTGTTTTCTAAATGTGAGACTCTGTTCTCTTTCCTAACTCAGGTCACGTGTAGCCATGTTTACAGGATCTTCATAAGTGATATCTTATGATAAGTTTCTTTTTCTGTGTGACTTATTTCACTTAGAATCATCGTACCTGAATCCACTCACTTTGCTGCTACTGGTCTTATGACATTGATTTCATGGCTGAGGGATATTCCATCGTACGTAAGTACCACAATGTTTTGAACCATTTTTATATTTCCTGGGATATTTAAGGTGTACCCAAGTTGAGGTTCTTGTAGTCAGTGCAGCCCTAAATTTGGAGGTGGCTCTTTCTTATTGATTTTCAGTTTTCCCAAGGTATATTCCCTAGACTGGAAGTGGCCTTGGCTCTGTAGCTCTGTTGTTTACTTGTTTTAGGGAACACAATGCACTCCTCCATTGAGGCAGTTGGCAATTGACATCCCGCCCATCAGCATGACAAGGCTCCCTGTTCTCCAGGGCCTGTCTTGCCTTTCTGGTTTTTACACATTTTGTGGATGTCCCTTTTGACCGGTGGGAAGTGATTCTTCTTTGTAGTGCAGATTTGCATTGTCCGCTTGCTTGCTTGGCCAAAAAGGGCGTATGCATTTTCTCCTGAATATATTCAGGAGAAAACGCATACGCCCTTTTTGGCCAAGTGCACCATTGTCCAAGTTGTGCCCCTCTTCCTGTGCTTTACAGGCGATTCCAAGGTACCTCTTGAAATCTGTTTCCTGCTATTTTGCCTCGCTTTCAAGTCCGCCTCGTTGACTTCCCTCAACAGATTTTTGGACGATAGTTGTCCTTTATCACTCTGCCAGTTTGTGAATTGCTGTGCCCCTGAGCTCCATTTCTCAACTCGTTTTTTGTGAGCTGAACGCAAGTCCAAAATTTTGGATCATGTCCTATACTGGTTCCCGGTGGGTGGCTGAGACTTTGGTTAATTCTTCTTCCTGCCGGGAAATTAGAGTGACATGTGCCCGTCCAAATGCCTAACAGCTACTCTCTCATGGGTTCTCCCTCGTCCCTTCCATCCTCTGCCAAATTGGGAACCTGTGCAAACCAGGAGGTTAAAGGGCCTGTCTCTCCAAGTTGGGAGATTGATAGTAAGGCAGTTGGAAAGTCAAACTGGAGCACCAGGAGAGGGACTATTCGTTGAGTTTTAGAAACCTTTCGTATTCACAGTGTGTCCATTCTCTAGGTTTCCTGTACATGTTATAGCTGTAGTAATATTCCCTTGAACCTGGAGAGTTGGGACCCATGGAATGGGGGCCATGCATTATTGCTTGAAAGGGTCTGCATTTGCTCACCCAATCTCACCAATCCTCTCAGTCCCAAGTGTCCAGCCTTATGCCACATCCAGCTGTCATTGTAGATAGGGTCTTTCCAGGTTTCCTCAGACACCCTGAAGGAATTGTAAAGAATTTCCCTGTTTTTTGGTTTTGCTTTTGAAATTCCTTTTTATAGTGGGTTTGAGCTGATTCTCGCTGCCATGTTTATGCCACTCTAGACACACTTGATTCCCTTATGGAGACATATCAATACATAGGTTTTAAGATTCTTACTAGTCAGATATATTCCTCTGTGGGAAATATGGGGTTTTGAGGCTCTTTCACTGAGGAAGGTGTAGGTCTTGTCTATTCCAAAGTTGGTTTTTGGAACGGTCCCTGTGCTTATATCAAACTCTGGTTTTATGCATCACCCCACCTCTCCATCCCCTTTATGCAGGCATAAGAGTGTTTTCTAAATGTGAGACTCTGTTCTCTTTCCTAACTCAGTTCACGTGTAGCCATGTTTACAGGATCTTCCTAAGTGATATCTTATGATAAGTTTCTTTTTCTCTGTGACTTATTTCACTTAGAATCATCGTACCTGAATCCACTCACTTTGCTGCTACTGGTCTTATGACATTGATTTCATGGCTGAGGGATATTCCATCGTACGTAAGTACCACAATGTTTTGAACCATTTTTATATTTCCTGGGATATTTAAGGTGTACCCAAGTTGAGGTTCTTGTAGTCAGTGCAGCCCTAAATTTGGAGGTGGCTCTTTCTTATTGATTTTCAGTTTTCCCAAGGTATATTCCCTAGACTGGAAGTGGCCTTGGCTCTGTAGCTCTGTTGTTTACTTGTTTTAGGGAACACAATGCACTCCTCCAGTGAGGCAGTTGGCAATTTACATCCCGCCCATCAGCATAACAAGGCTCCCAGTTCTCCAGGGCCTGTCATGCCTTTCTGGTTTTTACACATTTTGTGGATGTCCCTTTTGACCGGTGGGAAGTGATACTTCTTTGTAGTGCAGATTTGCATTGCCCGCTTGCTTGCTTGGCCAAAAAGGGCCTATGCGTTTTCTCCTGAATATATTCAGGAGAAAACGCATAGGCCCTTTTTGGCCAAGTGCACCATTGTCCAAGTTGTGCCCCTCTTCCTGTGCTTTACAGGCGATTCCAACGTACCTCTTGAAATCTGTTTCCTGCTATTTTGCCTCGCTTTCAAGTCCGCCTCGTTGACTTCCCTCAACAGATTTTTGGACGATAGTTGTCCTTTATCACTCTGCCAGTTTGTGAATTGCTGTGCCCCTGAGCTCCATTTCTCAACTCGTTTTTTGTGAGCTGAACGCAAGTCCAAAATTTTGGATCATGTCCTATACTGGTTCCCGGTGGGTGGCTGAGACTTTGGTTAATTCTTCTTCCTGCTGGGAAATTAGAGTGACATGTGCCCGTCCAAATGCCTAACAGCTACTCTCTCATGGGTTCTCTCTTGTCCCTTCCATCCTCTGCCAAATTGGGAACCTGTGCAAACCAGGAGGTTAAAGGGCCTGTCTCTCCAAGTTGGGAGATTGATAGTAAGGCAGTTGGAAAGTCAAACTGGAGCACCAGGAGAGGGACTATTCGTTGAGTTTTAGAAACCTTTCGTATTCACAGTGTGTCCATTCTCTAGGTCTCCTGTACATGTTATAGCTGTAGTAATATTCCCTTGAACCTGGAGAGTTGGGACCCATGGAATGGGGGCCATGCATTATTGCTTGAAAGGGTCTGCATTCGCTCACCCAATCTCACCAATCCTCTCAGTCCCAAGTGTCCAGCCTTATGCCACATCCAGCTGTCATTGTAGATAGGGTCTTTCCAGGTTTCCTCAGACACCCTGAAGGAATTGTAAAGAATTTCCCTGTTTTTTGGTTTTGCTTTTGAAATTCCTTTTTATAGTGGGTTTGAGCTGATTCTCGCTGCCATGTTTATGCCACTCTAGACACACTTGATTCCCTTATGGAGACATATCAATACATAGGTTTTAAGATTCTTACTAGTCAGATATATTCCTCTGTGGGAAATATGGGGTTTTGAGGCTCTTTCACTGAGGAAGGTGTAGGTCTTGTCTATTCCAAAGTTGGTTTTTGGAACGGTCCCTGTGCTTATATCAAACTCTGGTTTTATGCATCACCCCACCTCTCCATCCCCTTTATGCAGGCATAAGAGTGTTTTCTAAATGTGAGACTCTGTTCTCTTTCCTAACTCAGTTCACGTGTAGCCATGTTTACAGGATCTTCCTAAGTGATATCTTATGATAAGTTTCTTTTTCTCTGTGACTTATTTCACTTAGAATCATCGTACCTGAATCCACTCACTTTGCTGCTACTGGTCTTATGACATTGATTTCATGGCTGAGGGATATTCCATCGTACGTAAGTACCACAATGTTTTGAACCATTTTTATATTTCCTGGGATATTTAAGGTGTACCCAAGTTGAGGTTCTTGTAGTCAGTGCAGCCCTAAATTTGGAGGTGGCTCTTTCTTATTGATTTTCAGTTTTCCCAAGGTATATTCCCTAGACTGGAAGTGGCCTTGGCTCTGTAGCTCTGTTGTTTACTTGTTTTAGGGAACACAATGCACTCCTCCAGTGAGGCAGTTGGCAATTTACATCCCGCCCATCAGCATAACAAGGCTCCCAGTTCTCCAGGGCCTGTCATGCCTTTCTGGTTTTTACACATTTTGTGGATGTCCCTTTTGACCGGTGGGAAGTGATACTTCTTTGTAGTGCAGATTTGCATTGCCCGCTTGCTTGCTTGGCCAAAAAGGGCCTATGCGTTTTCTCCTGAATATATTCAGGAGAAAACGCATAGGCCCTTTTTGGCCAAGTGCACCATTGTCCAAGTTGTGCCCCTCTTCCTGTGCTTTACAGGCGATTCCAACGTACCTCTTGAAATCTGTTTCCTGCTATTTTGCCTCGCTTTCAAGTCCGCCTCGTTGACTTCCCTCAACAGATTTTTGGACGATAGTTGTCCTTTATCACTCTGCCAGTTTGTGAATTGCTGTGCCCCTGAGCTCCATTTCTCAACTCGTTTTTTGTGAGCTGAACGCAAGTCCAAAATTTTGGATCATGTCCTATACTGGTTCCCGGTGGGTGGCTGAGACTTTGGTTAATTCTTCTTCCTGCTGGGAAATTAGAGTGACATGTGCCCGTCCAAATGCCTAACAGCTACTCTCTCATGGGTTCTCTCTTGTCCCTTCCATCCTCTGCCAAATTGGGAACCTGTGCAAACCAGGAGGTTAAAGGGCCTGTCTCTCCAAGTTGGGAGATTGATAGTAAGGCAGTTGGAAAGTCAAACTGGAGCACCAGGAGAGGGACTATTCGTTGAGTTTTAGAAACCTTTCGTATTCACAGTGTGTCCATTCTCTAGGTCTCCTGTACATGTTATAGCTGTAGTAATATTCCCTTGAACCTGGAGAGTTGGGACCCATGGAATGGGGGCCATGCATTATTGCTTGAAAGGGTCTGCATTCGCTCACCCAATCTCACCAATCCTCTCAGTCCCAAGTGTCCAGCCTTATGCCACATCCAGCTGTCATTGTAGATAGGGTCTTTCCAGGTTTCCTCAGACACCCTGAAGGAATTGTAAAGAATTTCCCTGTTTTTTGGTTTTGCTTTTGAAATTCCTTTTTATAGTGGGTTTGAGCTGATTCTCGCTGCCATGTTTATGCCACTCTAGACACACTTGATTCCCTTATGGAGACATATCAATACATAGGTTTTAAGATTCTTACTAGTCAGATATATTCCTCTGTGGGAAATATGGGGTTTTGAGTCTCTTTCACTGAGGAAGGTGTCGGTCTTGTCAATTCCAAAGTTGGTTTTTGGAACGGTCCCTGTGCTTATATCAAACTCTGGTTTTATGCATCACCCCACCTCTCCTTCCCCTTTATGCTGGCATAAGAGTGTTTTCTAAATGTGAGACTCTGTTCTCTTTCCTAACTCAGTTCACGTGTAGCCATGTTTACAGGATCTTCATAAGTGATATCTTATGATAAGTTTCTTTTTCTGTGTGACTTATTTCACTTAGAATCATCGTACCTGAATCCACTCACTTTGCTGCTACTGGTCTTATGACATTGATTTCATGGCTGAGGGATATTCCATCGTACGTAAGTACCACAATGTTTTGAACCATTTTTATATTTCCTGGGATATTTAAGGTGTACCCAAGTTGAGGTTCTTGTAGTCAGTGCAGCCCTAAATTTGGAGGTGGCTCTTTCTTATTGATTTTCAGTTTTCCCAAGGTATATTCCCTAGACTGGAAGTGGCCTTGGCTCTGTAGCTCTGTTGTTTACTTGTTTTAGGGAACACAATGCACTCCTCCAGTGAGGCAGTTGGCAATTTACATCCCGCCCATCAGCATAACAAGGCTCCCAGTTCTCCAGGGCCTGTCATGCCTTTCTGGTTTTTACACATTTTGTGGATGTCCCTTTTGACCGGTGGGAAGTGATACTTCTTTGTAGTGCAGATTTGCATTGCCCGCTTGCTTGCTTGGCCAAAAAGGGCCTATGCGTTTTCTCCTGAATATATTCAGGAGAAAACGCATAGGCCCTTTTTGGCCAAGTGCACCATTGTCCAAGTTGTGCCCCTCTTCCTGTGCTTTACAGGCGATTCCAACGTACCTCTTGAAATCTGTTTCCTGCTATTTTGCCTCGCTTTCAAGTCCGCCTCGTTGACTTCCCTCAACAGATTTTTGGACGATAGTTGTCCTTTATCACTCTGCCAGTTTGTGAATTGCTGTGCCCCTGAGCTCCATTTCTCAACTCGTTTTTTGTGAGCTGAACGCAAGTCCAAAATTTTGGATCATGTCCTATACTGGTTCCCGGTGGGTGGCTGAGACTTTGGTTAATTCTTCTTCCTGCTGGGAAATTAGAGTGACATGTGCCCGTCCAAATGCATAACAGCTACTCTCTCATGGGTTCTCTCTTGTCCCTTCCATCCTCTGCCAAATTGGGAACCTGTGCAAACCAGGAGGTTAAAGGGCCTGTCTCTCCAAGTTGGGAGATTGATAGTAAGGCAGTTGGAAAGTCAAACTGGAGCACCAGGAGAGGGACTATTCGTTGAGTTTTAGAAACCTTTCGTATTCACAGTGTGTCCATTCTCTAGGTCTCCTGTACATGTTATAGCTGTAGTAATATTCCCTTGAACCTGGAGAGTTGGGACCCATGGAATGGGGGCCATGCATTATTGCTTGAAAGGGTCTGCATTCGCTCACCCAATCTCACCAATCCTCTCAGTCCCAAGTGTCCAGCCTTATGCCACATCCAGCTGTCATTGTAGATAGGGTCTTTCCAGGTTTCCTCAGACACCCTGAAGGAATTGTAAAGAATTTCCCTGTTTTTTGGTTTTGCTTTTGAAATTCCTTTTTATAGTGGGTTTGAGCTGATTCTCGCTGCCATGTTTATGCCACTCTAGACACACTTGATTCCCTTATGGAGACATATCAATACATAGGTTTTAAGATTCTTACTAGTCAGATATATTCCTCTGTGGGAAATATGGGGTTTTGAGTCTCTTTCACTGAGGAAGGTGTCGGTCTTGTCAATTCCAAAGTTGGTTTTTGGAACGGTCACTGTGCTTATATCAAACTCTGGTTTTATGCATCACCCCACCTCTCCTTCCCCTTTATGCTGGCATAAGAGTGTTTTCTAAATGTGAGACTCTGTTCTCTTTCCTAACTCAGTTCACGTGTAGCCATGTTTACAGGATCTTCATAAGTGATATCTTATGATAAGTTTCTTTTTCTGTGTGACTTATTTCACTTAGAATCATCGTACCTGAATCCACTCACTTTGCTGCTACTGGTCTTATGACATTGATTTCATGGCTGAGGGATATTCCATCGTACGTAAGTACCACAATGTTTTGAACCATTTTTATATTTCCTGGGATATTTAAGGTGTACCCAAGTTGAGGTTCTTGTAGTCAGTGCAGCCCTAAATTTGGAGGTGGCACTTTCTTATTGATTTTCAGTTTTCCCAAGGTATATTCCCTAGACTGGAAGTGGCCTTGGCTCTGTAGCTCTGTTGTTTACTTGTTTTAGGGAACACAATGCACTCCTCCAGTGAGGCAGTTGGCAATTTACATCCCGTCCATCAGCATAACAAGGCTCCCAGTTCTCCAGGGCCTGTCTTGCCTTTCTGGTTTTTACACATTTTGTGGATTTCCCTTTTGACCAGTGGGAAGTGATACTTCTTTGTAGTGCAGATTTGCATTGCCCGCTTGCTTGCTTGGCCAAAAAGGGCGTATGCGTTTTCTCCTGAATATATTCAGGAGAAAACGCAAACGCCCTTTTTGGCCAAGTGCACCATTGTCCAAGTTGTGCCCCTCTTCCTGTGCTTTACAGGCGATTCCAAGGTACCTCTTGAAATCTGTTTCCTGCTATTTTGCCTCGCTTTCAAGTCCGCCTCGTTGACTTCCCTCAACAGATTTTTGGACGATAGTTGTCCTTTATCACTCTGCCAGTTTGTGAATTGCTGTGCCCCTGAGCTCCATTTCTCAACTCGTTTTTTGTGAGCTGAACACAAGTCCAAAATTTTGGATCATGTCCTATACTGGTTCCCGGTGGGTGGCTGAGACTTTGGTTAATTCTTCTTCCTGCTGGGAAATTAGAGTGACATGTGCCCGTCCAAATGCCTAACAGCTACTCTCTCATGGGTTCTCCCTCGTCCCTTCCATCCTCTGGCAAATTGGGAACCTGTGCAAACCAGGAGGTTAAAGGGCCTGTCTCTCCAAGTTGGGAGATTGATAGTAAGGCAGTTGGAAAGTCAACCTGGAGCACCAGGAGAGGGACTATTCATTGAGTTTTAGAAACCTTTCGTATTCACAGTGTGTACATTCTCTAGGTTTCCTGTACATGTTATAGCTGTAGTAATATTCCCTTGAACCTGGAGAGTTGGGACCCATGGAATGGGGGCCATGCATTATTGCTTGAAAGGGTCTGCATTTGCTCACCCAATCTCACCAATCCTCTCAGTCCCAAGTGTCCAGCCTTATGCCACATCCAGCTGTCATTGTAGATAGGGTCTTTCCAGGTTTCCTCAGACACCCTGAAGGAATTGTAAAGAATTTCCCTGTTTTTTGGTTTTGCTTTTGAAATTCCTTTTTATAGTGGGTTTGAGCTGATTCCCGCTGCCATGTTTATGCCACTCTAGACACACTTGATTCCCTTATGGAGACATATCAATACATAGGTTTTAAGATTCTTACTAGTCAGATATATTCCTCTGTGGGAAATATGGGGTTTTGAGTCTCTTTCACTAAGGAAGGTGTCGGTCTTGTCAATTCCAAAGTTGGTTTTTGGAACGGTCCCTGTGCTTATATCAAACTCTGGTTTTATGCATCACCCCACCTCTCCTTCCCCTTTATGCTGGCATAAGAGTGTTTTCTAAATGTGAGACTCTGTTCTCTTTCCTAACTCAGGTCACGTGTAGCCATGTTTACAGGATCTTCATAAGTGATATCTTATGATAAGTTTCTTTTTCTGTGTGACTTATTTCACTTAGAATCATCGTACCTGAATCCACTCACTTTGCTGCTACTGGTCTTATGACATTGATTTCATGGCTGAGGGATATTCCATCGTACGTAAGTACCACAATGTTTTGAACCATTTTTATATTTCCTGGGATATTTAAGGTGTACCCAAGTTGAGGTTCTTGTAGCCAGTGCAGCCCTAAATTTGGACGTGGCTCTTTCTTATTGATTTTCAGTTTTCCCAATGTATATTTCCTAGACTGGAAGTGGCCTTGGCTCTGTAGCTCTGTTGTTTACTTGTTTTAGGGAACACAATGCACTCCTCCAGTGAGGCAGTTGGCAATTTACATCCCGCCCATCAGCATAACAAGGCTCCCAGTTCTCCAGGGCCTGTCTTGCCTTTCTGGTTTTTACACATTTTGTGGATGTCCCTTTTGACCAGTGGGAAGTGATACTTCTTTGTAGTGCAGATTTGCATTGCCCGCTTGCTTGCTTGGCCAAAAAGGGCGTATGCGTTTTCTCCTGAATATATTCAGGAGAAAACGCATACGCCCTTTTTGGCCAAGTGCACCATTGTCCAAGTTGTGCCCCTCTTCCTGTGCTTTACAGGCGATTCCAAGGTACCTCTTGAAATCTGTTTCCTGCTATTTTGCCTCGCTTTCAAGTCCGCCTCGTTGACTTCCCTCAACAGATTTTTGGACGATAGTTGTCCTTTATCACTCTGCCAGTTTGTGAATTGCTGTGCCCCTGAGCTCCATTTCTCAACTCGTTTTTTGTGAGCTGAACACAAGTCCAAAATTTTGGATCATGTCCTATACTGGTTCCCGGTGGGTGGCTGAGACTTTGGTTAATTCTTCTTCCTGCCGGGAAATTAGAGTGACATGTGCGCGTCCAAATGCCTAACAGCTACTCTCTCATGGGTTCTCCCTCGTCCCTTCCAACCTCTGGCAAATTGGGAACCTGTGCAAACCAGGAGGTTAAAGGGCCTGTCTCTCCAAGTTGGGAGATTGATAGTAAGGCAGTTGGAAAGTCAAACTGGAGCACCAGGAGAGGGACTATTCATTGAGTTTTAGAAACCTTTCGTATTCACAGTGTGTCCATTCTCTAGGTTTCCTGTACATGTTATAGCTGTAGTAATATTCCCTTGAACCTGGAGAGTTGGGACCCATGGAATGGGGGCCATGCATTATTGCTTGAAAGGGTCTGCATTTGCTCACCCAATCTCACCAATCCTCTCAGTCCCAAGTGTCCAGCCTTATGCCACATCCAGCTGTCATTGTAGATAGGGTCTTTCCAGGTTTCCTCAGACACCCTGTAGGAATTGTAAAGAATTTCCCTGTTTTTTGGTTTTGCTTTTGAAATTCCTTTTTATAGTGGGTTTGAGCTGATTCTCGCTGCCATGTTTATGCCACTCTAGACACACTTGATTCCCTTATGGAGACATATCAATACATAGGTTTTAAGGTTCTTACTAGTCAGATATATTCCTCTGTGGGAAATATGGGGTTTTGAGTCTCTTTCACTGAGGAAGGTGTCGGTCTTGTCTATTCCAAAGTTGGTTTTTGGAACGGTCCCTGTGCTTATATCAAACTCTGGTTTTATGCATCACCCCACCTCTCCATCCCCTTTATGCAGGCATAAGAGTGTTTTCTAAATGTGAGACTCTGTTCTCTTTCCTAACTCAGTTCACGTGTAGCCATGTTTACAGGATCTTCATAAGTGATATCTTATGATAAGTTTCTTTTTCTGTGTGACTTATTTCACTTAGAATCATCGTACCTGAATCCACTCACTTTGCTGCTACTGCTCTTATGACATTGATTTCATGGCTGAGGAATATTCCATCGTACGTAAGTACCACAATGTTTTGAACCATTTTTATATTTCCTGGGATATTTAAGGTGTACCCAAGTTGAGGTTCTTGTAGTCAGTGCAGCCCTAAATTTGGAGGTGGCTCTTTCTTATTGATTTTCAGTTTTCCCAATGTATATTCCCTAGACTGGAAGTGGCCTTGGCTCTGTAGCTCTGTTGTTTACTTGTTTTAGGGAACACAATGCACTCCTCCAGTGAGGCAGTTGGCAATTGACATCCCGCCCATCAGCATAACAAGGCTCCCAGTTCTCCAGGGCCTGTCTTGCCTTTCTGGTTTTTACACATTTTGTGGATGTCCCTTTTGACCGGTGGGAAGTGATACTTCTTTGTAGGGCAGATTTGCATTGCCCGCTTGCTTGCTTGGCCAAAAAGGGCGTATGCGTTTTCTCCTGAATATATTCAGGGAAAAACGCATACGCCCTTTTTGGCCAAGTGCATCATTGTCGAACTTGTGCCCCTCTTCCTGTGCTTTACAGGCGATTCCAACGTACCTCTTTAAATCTGTTTCCTGCTATTCTGAATCGCATTAAAGTCCGCCTCGTTGCCTTCCCTCAAGAGATTTTTGGACGATTGTTGTGTTTTATTACTGTGCCAGTTTGTGAATTGCTGTGCCCCTGAGCTCCATTTTTCAACTCGTTTTTAGTGAGCTGAACGCATGTCCAAAATTTTGGTTCAGGACCTATACTGGTTCCCGGTGGGTGGCTGAGATTTTGGTTAATTCTTCTTCCTACCGGTATATTAGAGTGCACGTGCCCGTCCAAATGCCTAACAGCTACTCTCTCATTGGTTCTCCCTCTTCCCTTTCATCCTCTGCCAAATTGGCAACCTGTTCGAACCAGGAGGTAAATGGCGCTGTGTCTCCAAGTTTGGAGATTGATAGTAAAGCAGTTGGAAAGTCAAACCAGAACACCAGGAGTGGGACTATTCATTGAGATTTAGAAACATTTCATATTCACAGTGTGTCCATTCTCTAGGTTTCCTGGACCAGTTCTTGCTGTATTAATATTCCCTTCAACCTCGAGAGTTGGGACCCATGGAATGGGGGCCACGCATTCTTGCTTTAATGGGTCTGCATTTTCTCACCCAATCTCACCAATCCTCTCAGTCCCAAGTGTCCAGCCTTATGCCATATCCAGCTGTCATTGTAGATAGGTTGATTCCACGTTTCATCAGAGACCCTGAAGGAATTGTAAAGACTTTCCCTGTTTTTTTGTTTTGTTTTTGAAATTCCTTTTTATAGTGGGTTTGAGCTGATTCTCGCTGCCATGTTTATGCCAGTCAAGACACACTTGATAACCTTATGGAGACATATCAATACATAGGTTTTAAGATTCTTACTAGTCAGATCTATTCCTCTGCGGGAAATATGTGGTTTTGAGTCCCTTTCACTGAGGAAGGTGTAGGTCTTATCTATTCCATAGTAAGTTTTTGGAACGGTCCCTGTGATTATATCAAACTCTGGTTTTATGCATTACCCCACCTCTCTTTCTCCCTTAAGCATGCATACGAGTTTTTTTCTAAATGTGAGACACTGTTCTCTTTCCTAACTCAGTTCACGTGTAGCCATGTTTACAGGATCTTCATAAGTGATATCTTATGATAAGTTTCTTTTTCTGTGTGACTTATTTCACTTAGAATCATCGTACCTGAATCCACTCACTTTGCTGCTACTGATCTTATGACATTGATTTCATGGCTGAGGGATATTCCATCGTACGTAAGTACCACAATGTTTTGAACCATTTTTATATTTCCTGGGATATTTAAGGTGTACCCAAGTTGAGGTTCTTGTAGTCAGTGCAGCCCTAAATTTGGAGGTGGCTCTTTCTTATTGATTTTCAGTTTTCCCCAGGTATATTCCCTAGACTGGAAGTGGCCTTGGCTCTGTAGCTCTGTTGTTTACTTGTTTTAGGGAACACAATGCACTCCTCCAGTGAGGCAGTTGGCAATTTACATCCCGCCCATCAGCATAACAAGGCTCCCTGTTCTCCAGGGCCTGTCTTGCCTTTCTGGTTTTTACACATTTTGTGGATGTCCCTTTTGACCGGTGGGAAGTGATACTTCTTTGTAGTGCAGATTTGCATTGCCCGCTTGCTTGCTTGGCCAAAAAGGGCGTATGCGTTTTCTCCTGAATATATTCAGGAGAAAACGCATACGCCCTTTTTGGCCAAGTGCACCATTGTCCAAGTTGTGCCCCTCTTCCTGTGCTTTACAGGCGATTCCAACGTACCTCTTGAAATCTGTTTCCTGCTATTTTGCCTCACTTTCAAGTCCGCCTCGTTGACTTCCCTCAACAGATTTTTGGACGATAGTTGTCCTTTATCACTCTGCCAGTTTGTGAATTGCTGTGCCCCTGAGCTCCATTTCTCAACTCGTTTTTTGTGAGCTGAACGCAAGTCCAAAATTTTGGATCATGTCCTATACTGGTTCCCGGTGGGTGGCTGAGACTTTGGTTAATTCTCCTTCCTGCCGGGAAATTAGAGTGACATGTGCCCGTCCAAATGCCTAACAGCTACTCTCTCATGGGTTCTCCCTCGTCCCTTCCATCCTCTGCCAAATTGGGAACCTGTGCAAACCAGGAGGTTAAAGGGCCTGTCTCTCCAAGTTGGGAGATTGATAGCAAGGCAGTTGGAAAGTCAAACTGGAGCACCAGGAGAGGGACTATTCGTTGAGTTTTAGAAACCTTTCGTATTCACAGTGTGTCCATTCTCTAGGTTTCCTGTACATGTTATAGCTGTAGTAATATTCCCTTGAACATGGAGAGTTGGGACCCATGGAATGGGGGCCATGCATTATTGCTTGAAAGGGTCTGCATTTGCTCACCCAATCTCACCAATCCTCTCAGTCCCAAGTGTCCAGCCTTATGCCACATCCAGCTGTCATTGTAGACAGGGTCTTTCCAGGTTTCCTCAGACACCCTGAAGGAATTGTAAAGAATTTCCCTGTTTTTTGGTTTTGCTTTTGTTTTTTTTTGTTTTGTTTTTTTTTTGCTGTACGCGGGCCTCTCACTGCTGTGGCCTCTCCCGTTGCGGAGCACAGGCTCCGGACACACAGGCTCCGCGGCCATGGCTCGCGGGCCCAGCCGCTCCGCGGCATGTGGGATCTTCCGAGATCGGGGCACGAACCCTAGTCCCCTGCATCGGCAGGCGGACTCTCAACCACTGCGCCACCAGGGAAGCCCGGTTTTGCTTTTGAAATTCCTTTTTATAGTGGGTTTGAGCTGATTCTCGCTGCCATGTTTATGCCACTCTAGACACACTTGATTCCCTTATGGAGACATATCAATACATAGGTTTTAAGATTCTTACTAGTCAGATATATTCCTCTGTGGGAAATATGGGGTTTTGAGTCTCTTTCACTGAGGAAGGTGTCGGTCTTGTCAATTCCAAAGTTGGTTTTTGAAACGGTCCCTGTGCTTATATCAAACTCTGGTTTTATGCATCACCCCACCTCTCCTTCCCCTTTTTGCAGGCATAAGAGTGTTTTCTAAATGTGAGACTCTGTTCTCTTTCCTAACTCAGGTCACGTGTAGCCATGTTTACAGGATCTTCATAAGTGATATCTTATGATAAGTTTCTTTTTCTGTGTGACTTATTTCACTTAGAATCATCGTACCTGAATCCACTCACTTTGCTGCTACTGGTCTTATGACATTGATTTCATGGCTGAGGGGTATTCCATCGTACGTAAGTACCACAATGTTTTGAACCATTTTTATATTTCCTGGGATATTTAAGGTGTACCCAAGTTGAGGTTCTTGTAGTCAGTGCAGCCCTAAATTTGGAGGTGGCTCTTTCTTATTGATTTTCAGTTTTCCCAAGGTATATTCCCTAGACTGGAAGTGGCCTTGGCTCTGTAGCTCTGTTGTTTACTTGTTTTAGGGAACACAATGCACTCCTCCAGTGAGGCAGTTGGCAATTGACATCCCGCCCATCAGCATGACAAGGCTCCCTGTTCTCCAGGGCCTGTCTTGCCTTTCTGGTTTTTACACATTTTGTGGATGTCCCTTTTGACCGGTGGGAAGTGATACTTCTTTGTAGTGCAGATTTGCATTGCCCCCTTGCTTGCTTGGCCAAAAAGGGCGTATGCGTTTTCTCCTGAATATATTCAGGAGAAAACGCATACGCCCTTTTTGGCCAAGTGCACCATTGTCCAAGTTGTGCCCCTATTCCTGTGCTTTACAGGCGATTCCAAGGTACCTCTTGAAATCTGTTTCCTGCTATTTTGCCTCGCTTTCAAGTCCGCCTCGTTGACTTCCCTCAACAGATTTTTGGACGATAGTTGTCCTTTATCACTCTGCCAGTTTGTGAATTGCTGTGCCCCTGAGCTCCATTTCTCAACTCGTTTTTTGTGAGCTGAACGCAAGTCCAAAATTTTGGATCATGTCCTATACTGGTTCCCGGTGGGTGGCTGAGACTTTGGTTAATTCTTCTTCCTACCGCGAAATTAGAGTGACATGTGCCCGTCCAAATGCCTAACAGCTACTCTCTCATGGGTTCTCCGTCGTCCCTTCCATCCTCTGCCAAATTGGGAACCTGTGCAAACCAGGAGGTTAAAGGGCCTGTCTCTCCAAGTTGGGAGATTGATAGTAAGGCAGTTGGAAAGTCAAACTGGAGCACCAGGAGAGGGACTATTCGTTGAGTTTTAGAAACCTTTCGTATTCACAGTGTGTCCATTCTCTAGGTTTCCTGTACATGTTATAGCTGTAGTAATATTCCCTTGAACCTGGAGAGTTGGGACCCATGGAATGGGGGCCATGCATTATTGCTTGAAAGGGTCTGCATTTGCTCACCCAATCTCACCAATCCTCTCAGTCCCAAGTGTCCAGCCTTATGCCACATCCAGCTGTCATTGTAGATAGGGTCTTTCCAGGTTTCCTCAGACACCCTGAAGGAATTGTAAAGAATTTCCCTGTTTTTTGGTTTTGCTTTTGAAATTCCTTTTTATTGTGGGTTTGAGCTGATTCTCGCTGCCATGTTTATGCCACTCTAGACACACTTGATTCCCTTATGGAGTCATATCAATACATAGGTTTTAAGATTCTTACTAGTCAGATATATTCCTCTGCGGGAAATATGGGGTTTTGAGTCTCTTTCACTGAGGAAGGTGTCGGTTTTGTCAATTCCAACGTTGGTTATTGAAACGGTCCCTGTGCTTATATCAAACTCTGGTTTTATGCATCACCCCACCTCTCCTTCCCCTTTATGCAGGCATAAGAGTGTTTTCTAAATGTGAGACTCTGTTCTCTTTCCCAACTCAGTTCACGTGTAGCCATGTTTACAGGATCTTCCTAAGTGATATCTTATGATAAGTTTCTTTTTCTGTGTGACTTATTTCACTTAGAATCATCGTACCTGAATCCACTCACTTTGCTGCTACTGGTCTTATGACATTGATTTCATGGCTGAGGGATATTCCATCGTACGTAAGTACCACAATGTTTTGAACCATTTTTATATTTCCTGGGATATTTAAGGTGTACCCAAGTTGAGGTTCTTGTAGCCAGTGAAGCCCTAAATTTGGAGGTGGCTCTTTCTTATTGATTTTCAGTTTTCCCCAGGTATATTCCCTAGACTGGAAGTGGCCTTGGCTCTGTAGCTCTGTTGTTTACTTGTTTTAGGGAACACAATGCACTCCTCCAGTGAGGCAGTTGGCAATTTACATCCCGCCCATCAGCATAACAAGGCTCCCAGTTCTCCAGGGCCTGTCTTGCCTTTCTGGTTTTTACACATTTTGTGGATGTCCCTTTTGACCGGTGGGAAGTGATACTTCTTTGTAGTGCAGATTTGCATTGCCCCCTTGCTTGCTTGGCCAAAAAGGGCGTATGCGTTTTCTCCTGAATATATTCAGGAGAAAACGCATACGCCCTTTTTGGCCAAGTGCACCATTGTCCAAGTTGTGCCCCTCTTCCTGTGCTTTACAGGCGATTCCAACGTACCTCTTGAAATCTGTTTCCTCCTATTTTGCCTCACTTTCAAGTCCGCCTCGTTGACTTCCCTCAACAGATTTTTGGACGATAGTTGTCCTTTATCACTCTGCCAGTATGTGAATTGCTGTGCCCCTGAGCTCCATTTCTCAACTCGTTTTTTGGGAGCTGAACGCAAGTCCAAAATTTTGGATCATGTCCTATACTGGTTCCCGGTGGGTGGCTGAGACTTTGGTTAATTCTTCTTCCTGCCGGGAAATTAGAGTGACATGTGCCCGTCCAAATGACTAACAGCTACTCTCTCATGGGTTCTCCGTCGTCCCTTCCATCCTCTGCCAAATTGGGAACCTGTGCAAACCAGGAGGTTAAAGGGCCTGTCTCTCCAAGTTGGGAGATTGATAGTAAGGCAGTTGGAAAGTCAAACTGGAGCACCAGGAGAGGGACTATTCGTTGAGTTTTAGAAACCTTTCGTATTCACAGTGTGTCCATTCTCTAGGTTTCCTGTACATGTTATAGCTGTAGTAATATTCCCTTGAACCTGGAGAGTTGGGACCCATGGAATGGGGGCCATGCATTATTACTTGAAAGGGTCTGCATTTGCTCACCCAATCTCACCAATCCTCTCAGTCCCAAGTGTCCAGCCTTATGCCACATCCAGCTGTCATGGTAGATAGGGTCTTTCCAGGTTTCCTCAGACACCCTGAAGGAATTGTAAAGAATTTCCCTGTTTTTTGGTTTTGCTTTTGAAATTCCTTTTTATAGTGGGTTTGAGCTGATTCTCGCTGCCATGTTTATGCCACTCTAGACACACTTGATTCCCTTATGGAGACATATCAATACATAGGTTTTAAGATTCTTACTAGTCAGATATATTCCTCTGCGGGAAATATGGGGTTTTGAGTCTCTTTCACTGAGGAAAGTGTCGGTCTTGTCTATTCCAAAGTTGGTTTTTGGAACGGTCCCTGTGCTTATATCAAACTCTGGTTTTATGCATCACCCCACCTCTCCTTCCCCTTTATGCAGGCATAAGAGTGTTTTCTAAATGTGAGACTCTGTTCTCTTTCCTAACTCAGTTCACGTGTAGCCATGTTTACAGGATCTTCATAAGTGATATCTTATGATAAGTTTCTTTTTCTGTGTGACTTATTTCACTTAGAATCATCGTACCTGAATCCACTCACTTTGCTGCTACTGGTCTTATGACATTGATTTCATGGCTGAGGGATATTCCATCGTACGTAAGTACCACAATGTTTTGAACCATTTGTATATTTCCTGGGATATTTAAGGTGTACCCAAGTTGAGGTTCTTGTTGTCAGTGCAGCCCTAAATTTGGAGGTGGCTCTTTCTTATTGATTTTCAGTTTTCCCAAGGTATATTCCCTAGACTGGAAGTGGCCTTGGCTCTGTAGCTCTGTTGTTTACTTGTTTTAGGGAACACAATGCACTCCTCCAGTGAGGCAGTTGGCAATTTACATCCCGCCCATCAGCATAACAAGGCTCCCTGTTCTCCAGGGCCTGTCTTGCCTTTCTGGTTTTTACACATTTTGTGGATGTCCCTTTTGACCGGTGGGAAGTGATACTTCTTTGTAGTGCAGATTTGCATTGCCCGCTTGCTTGCTTGGCCAAAAAGGGCGTATGCGTTTTCTCCTGAATATATTCAGGAGAAAACACATACGCCCTTTTTGGCCAAGTGCATCATTGTCCAAGTTGTGCCCCTCTTCCTGTGCTTTACAGGCGATTCCAACGTACCTCTTGAAATCTGTTTCCTGCTATTTTGCCTCACTTTCAAGTCCGCCTCGTTGACTTTCCTCAACAGATTTTTGGACGATAGTTGTCCTTTATCACTCTGCCAGTTTGTGAATTGCTGTGCCCCTGAGCTCCATTTCTCAACTCGTTTTTTGTGAGCTGAACGCAAGTCCAAAATTTTGGATCATGTCCTATACTGGCTCCCGGTGGGTGGCTGAGACTTTGGTTAATTCTTCTTCCTGCCGGGAAATTAGAGTGACATGTGCCCGTCCAAATGCCTAACAGCTACTCTCTCATGGGTTCTCCCTCGTCCCTTCCATCCTCTGCCAAATTGGGAACCTGTGCAAACCAGGAGGTTAAAGGGCCTGTCTCTCCAAGTTGGGAGATTGATAGTAAGGCAGTTGGAAAGTCAAACTGGAGCACCAGGAGAGGGACTATTCGTTGAGTTTTAGAAACCTTTCGTATTCACAGTGTGTCCATTCTCTAGGTTTCCTGTACATGTTATAGCTGTAGTAATATTCCCTTGAACATGGAGAGTTGGGACCCATGGAATGGGGGCCATGCATTATTGCTTGAAAGGGTCTGCATTTGCTCACCCAATCTCACCAATCCTCTCAGTCCCAAGTGTCCAGCCTTATGCCACATCCAGCTGTCATTGTAGACAGGGTCTTTCCAGGTTTCCTCAGACACCCTGAAGGAATTGTAAAGAATTTCCCTGTTTTTTGGTTTTGCTTTTGAAATTCCTTTTTATAGTGGGTTTGAGCTGATTCTCGCTGCCATGTTTATGCCACTCTAGACACACTTGATTCCCTTATGGAGACATATCAATACATAGGTTTTAAGATTCTTACTAGTCAGATATATTCCTCTGTGGGAAATATGGGGTTTTGAGTCTCTTTCACTGAGGAAGGTGTCGGTCTTGTCAATTCCAAAGTTGGTTTTTGAAACGGTCCCTGTGCTTATATCAAACTCTGGTTTTATGCATCACCCCACCTCTCCTTCCCCTTTTTGCAGGCATAAGAGTGTTTCTAAATGTGAGACTCTGTTCTCTTTCCTAACTCAGGTCACGTGTAGCCATGTTTACAGGATCTTCATAAGTGATATCTTATGATAAGTTTCTTTTTCTGTGTGACTTATTTCACTTAGAATCATCGTACCTGAATCCACTCACTTTGCTGCTACTGGTCTTATGACATTGATTTCATGGCTCAGGGGTATTCCATCGTACGTAAGTACCACAATGTTTTGAACCATTTTTATATTTCCTGGGATATTTAAGGTGTACCCAAGTTGAGGTTCTTGTAGTCAGTGCAGCCCTAAATTTGGAGGTGGCTCTTTCTTATTGATTTTCAGTTTTCCCAAGGTATATTCCCTAGACTGGAAGTGGCCTTGGCTCTGTAGCTCTGTTGTTTACTTGTTTTAGGGAACACAATGCACTCCTCCAGTGAGGCAGTTGGCAATTTACATCCCGCCCATCAGCATGACAAGGCTCCCAGTTCTCCAGGGCCTGTCTTGCCTTTCTGGTTTTTACACATTTTGTGGATGTCCCTTTTGACCGGTGGGAAGTGATTCTTCTTTGTAGTGCAGATTTGCATTGCCCGCTTGCTTGCTTGGCCAAAAAGGGCGTATGCGTTTTCTCCTGAATATATTCAGGAGAAAACGCATACGCCCTTTTTGGCCAAGTGCACCATTGTCCAAGTTGTGCCCCTCTTCCTGTGCTTTACAGGCGATTCCAAGGTACCTCTTGAAATCTGTTTCCTGCTATTTTGCCTCGCTTTCAAGTCCGCCTCGTTGACTTCCCTCAACAGATTTTTGGACGATAGTTGTCCTTTATCACTCTGCCAGTTTGTGAATTGCTGTGCCCCTGAGCTCCATTTCTCAACTCGTTTTTTGTGAGCTGAACGCAAGTCCAAAATTTTGGATCATGTCCTATACTGGTTCCCGGTGGGTGGCTGAGACTTTGGTTAATTCTTCTTCCTGCCGGGAAATTAGAGTGACATGTGCCCGTCCAAATGCCTAACAGCTACTCTCTCATGGGTTCTCCCTCGTCCCTTCCATCCTCTGCCAAATTGGGAACCTGTGCAAACCAGGAGGTTAAAGGGCCTGTCTCTCCAAGTTGGGAGATTGATAGTAAGGCAGTTGGAAAGTCAAACTGGAGCACCAGGAGAGGGACTATTCGTTGAGTTTTAGAAACCTTTCGTATTCACAGTGTGTCCATTCTCTAGGTTTCCTGTACATGTTATAGCTGTAGTAATATTCCCTTGAACCTGGAGAGTTGGGACCCATGGAATGGGGGCCATGCATTATTGCTTGAAAGGGTCTGCATTTGCTCACCCAATCTCACCAATCCTCTCAGTCCCAAGTGTCCAGCCTTATGCCACATCCAGCTGTCATTGTAGATAGGGTCTTTCCAGGTTTCCTCAGACACCCTGAAGGAATTGTAAAGAATTTCCCTGTTTTTTGGTTTTGCTTTTGAAATTCCTTTTTATAGTGGGTTTGAGCTGATTCTCGCTGCCATGTTTATGCCACTCTAGACACACTTGATTCCCTTATGGAGACATATCAATACATAGGTTTTAAGATTCTTACTAGTCAGATATATTCCTCTGTGGGAAATATGGGGTTTTGAGTCTCTTTCACTGAGGAAGGTGTAGGTCTTGTCTATTCCAAAGTTGGTTTTTGGAACGGTCCCTGTGCTTATATCAAACTCTGGTTTTATGCATCACCCCACCTCTCCTTCCCCTTTAAGCAGGCATAAGAGTGTTTTCTAAATGTGAGACTCTGTTCTCTTTCCTAACTCAGTTCACGTGTAGCCATGTTTACAGGATCTTCCTAAGTGATATCTTATGATAAGTTTCTTTTTCTGTGTGACTTATTTCACTTAGAATCATCGTACCTGAATCCACTCACTTTGCTGCTACTGGTCTTATGACATTGATTTTATGGCTGAGGGATATTCCATCGTACGTAAGTACCACAATGTTTTGAACCATTTGTATATTTCCTGGGATATTTAAGGTGTACCCAAGTTGAGGTTCTTGTTGTCAGTGCAGCCCTAAATTTGGAGGTGGCTCTTTCTTATTGATTTTCAGTTTTCCCCAGGTATATTCCCTAGACTGGAAGTGGCCTTGGCTCTGTAGCTCTGTTGTTTACTTGTTTTAGGGAACACAATGCACTCCTCCAGTGAGGCAGTTGGCAATTTACATCCCGCCCATCAGCATAACAAGGCTCCCTGTTCTCCAGGGCCTGTCTTGCCTTTCTGGTTTTTACACATTTTGTGGATGTCCCTTTTGACCGGTGGGAAGTGATACTTCTTTGTAGTGCAGATTTGCATTGCCCGCTTGCTTGCTTGGCCAAAAAGGGCGTATGCGTTTTCTCCTGAATATATTCAGGAGAAAACACATACGCCCTTTTTGGCCAAGTGCACCATTGTCCAAGTTGTGCCCCTCTTCCTGTGCTTTACAGGCGATTCCAACGTACCTCTTGAAATCTGTTTCCTGCTATTTTGCCTCACTTTCAAGTCCGCCTCGTTGACTTTCCTCAACAGATTTTTGGACGATAGTTGTCGTTTATCACTCTGCCAGTTTGTGAATTGCTGTGCCCCTGAGCTCCATTTCTCAACTCGTTTTTTGTGAGCTGAACGCAAGTCCAAAATTTTGGATCATGTCCTATACTGGTTCCCGGTGGGTGGCTGAGACTTTGGTTAATTCTTCTTCCTGCCGGGAAATTAGAGTGACATGTGCCCGTCCAAATGCCTAACAGCTACTCTCTCATGGGTTCTCCCTCGTCCCTTCCATCCTCTGCCAAATTGGGAACCTGTGCAAACCAGGAGGTTAAAGGGCCTGTCTCTCCAAGTTGGGAGATTGATAGTAAGGCAGTTGGAAAGTCAAACTGGAGCACCAGGAGAGGGACTATTCGTTGAGTTTTAGAAACCTTTCGTATTCACAGTGTGTCCATTCTCTAGGTTTCCTGTACATGTTATAGCTGTAGTAATATTCCCTTGAACATGGAGAGTTGGGACCCATGGAATGGGGGCCATGCATTATTGCTTGAAAGGGTCTGCATTTGCTCACCCAATCTCACCAATCCTCTCAGTCCCAAGTGTCCAGCCTTATGCCACATCCAGCTGTCATTGTAGACAGTGTCTTTCCAGGTTTCCTCAGACACCCTGAAGGAATTGTAAAGAATTTCCCTGTTTTTTGGTTTTGCTTTTGAAATTCCTTTTTATAGTGGGTTTGAGCTGATTCTCGCTGCCATGTTTATGCCACTCTAGACACACTTGATTCCCTTATGGAGACATATCAATACATAGGTTTTAAGATTCTTACTAGTCAGATATATTCCTCTGTGGGAAATATGGGGTTTTGAGTCTCTTTCACTGAGGAAGGTGTCGGTCTTGTCAATTCCAAAGTTGGTTTTTGAAACGGTCCCTGTGCTTATATCAAACTCTGGTTTTATGCATCACCCCACCTCTCCTTCCCCTTTTTGCAGGCATAAGAGTGTTTTCTAAATGTGAGACTCTGTTCTCTTTCCTAACTCAGGTCACGTGTAGCCATGTTTACAGGATCTTCATAAGTGATATCTTATGATAAGTTTCTTTTTCTGTGTGACTTATTTCACTTAGAATCATCGTACCTGAATCCACTCACTTTGCTGCTACTGGTCTTATGACATTGATTTCATGGCTCAGGGGTATTCCATCGTACGTAAGTACCACAATGTTTTGAACCATTTTTATATTTCCTGGGATATTTAAGGTGTACCCAAGTTGAGGTTCTTGTAGTCAGTGCAGCCCTAAATTTGGAGGTGGCTCTTTCTTATTGATTTTCAGTTTTCCCAAGGTATATTCCCTAGACTGGAAGTGGCCTTGGCTCTGTAGCTCTGTTGTTTACTTGTTTTAGGGAACACAATGCACTCCTCCAGTGAGGCAGTTGGCAATTTACATCCCGCCCATCAGCATGACAAGGCTCCCAGTTCTCCAGGGCCTGTCTTGCCTTTCTGGTTTTTACACATTTTGTGGATGTCCCTTTTGACCGGTGGGAAGTGATACTTCTTTGTAGTGCAGATTTGCATTGCCCGCTTGCTTGCTTGGCCAAAAAGGGCGTATGCGTTTTCTCCTGAATATATTCAGGAGAAAACACATACGCCCTTTTTGGCCAAGTGCACCATTGTCCAAGTTGTGCCCCTCTTCCTGTGCTTTACAGGCGATTCCAAGGTACCTCTTGAAATCTGTTTCCTGCTATTTTGCCTCACTTTCAAGTCCGCCTCGTTGACTTTCCTCAACAGATTTTTGGACGATAGTTGTCCTTTATCACTCTGCCAGTTTGTGAATTGCTGTGCCCCTGAGCTCCATTTCTCAACTCGTTTTTTGTGAGCTGAACGCAAGTCCAAAATTTTGGATCATGTCCTATACTGGTTCCCGGTGGGTGGCTGAGACTTTGGTTAATTCTTCTTCCTGCCGGGAAATTAGAGTGACATGTGCCCGTCCAAATGCCTAACAGCTACTCTCTCATGGGTTCTCCCTCGTCCCTTCCATCCTCTGCCAAATTGGGAACCTGTGCAAACCAGGAGGTTAAAGGGCCTGTCTCTCCAAGTTGGGAGATTGATAGTAAGGCAGTTGGAAAGTCAAACTGGAGCACCAGGAGAGGGACTATTCGTTGAGTTTTAGAAACCTTTCGTATTCACAGTGTGTCCATTCTCTAGGTTTCCTGTACATGTTATAGCTGTAGTAATATTCCCTTGAACCTGGAGAGTTGGGACCCATGGAATGGGGGCCATGCATTATTGCTTGAAAGGGTCTGCATTTGCTCACCCAATCTCACCAATCCTCTCAGTCCCAAGTGTCCAGCCTTATGCCACATCCAGCTGTCATTGTAGATAGGGTCTTTCCAGGTTTCCTCAGACACCCTGAAGGAATTGTAAAGAATTTCCCTGTTTTTTGGTTTTGCTTTTGAAATTCCTTTTTATAGTGGGTTTGAGCTGATTCTCGCTGCCATGTTTATGTCACTCTAGACACACTTGATTCCCTTATGGAGTCATATCAATACATAGGTTTTAAGATTCTTACTAGTCAGATATATTCCTCTGCGGGAAATATGGGGTTTTGAGTCTCTTTCACTGAGGAAGGTGTCGGTTTTGTCAATTCCAAAGTTGGTTTTTGAAACGGTCCCTGTGCTTATATCAAACTCTGGTTTTATGCATCACCCCACCTCTCCTTCCCCTTTATGCAGGCATAAGAGTGTTTTCTAAATGTGAGACTCTGTTCTCTTTCCCAACTCAGTTCACGTGTAGCCATGTTTACAGGATCTTCCTAAGTGATATCTTATGATAAGTTTCTTTTTCTGTGTGACTTATTTCACTTAGAATCATCGTACCTGAATCCACTCACTTTGCTGCTACTGGTCTTATGACATTGATTTCATGGCTGAGGGATATTCCATCGTACGTAAGTACCACAATGTTTTGAACCATTTTTATATTTCCTGGGATATTTAAGGTGTACCCAAGTTGAGGTTCTTGTAGCCAGTGAAGCCCTAAATTTGGAGGTGGCTCTTTCTTATTGATTTTCAGTTTTCCCCAGGTATATTCCCTAGACTGGAAGTGGCCTTGGCTCTGTAGCTCTGTTGTTTACTTGTTTTAGGGAACACAATGCACTCCTCCAGTGAGGCAGTTGGCAATTTACATCCCGCCCATCAGCATAACAAGGCTCCCAGTTCTCCAGGGCCTGTCTTGCCTTTCTGGTTTTTACACATTTTGTGGATGTCCCTTTTGACCGGTGGGAAGTGATACTTCTTTGTAGTGCAGATTTGCATTGCCCGCTTGCTTGCTTGGCCAAAAAGGGCGTATGCGTTTTCTCCTGAATATATTCAGGAGAAAACGCATACGCCCTTTTTGGCCAAGTGCACCATTGTCCAAGTTGTGCCCCTCTTCCTGTGCTTTACAGGCGATTCCAACGTACCTCTTGAAATCTGTTTCCTCCTATTTTGCCTCACTTTCAAGTCCGCCTCGTTGACTTCCCTCAACAGATTTTTGGACGATAGTTGTCCTTTATCACTCTGCCAGTATGTGAATTGCTGTGCCCCTGAGCTCCATTTCTCAACTCGTTTTTTGGGAGCTGAACGCAAGTCCAAAATTTTGGATCATGTCCTATACTGGTTCCCGGTTGGTGGCTGAGACTTTGGTTAATTCTTCTTCCTGCCGGGAAATTAGAGTGACATGTGCCCGTCCAAATGCCTAACAGCTACTCTCTCATGGGTTTTCCCTCGTCCCTTCCATCCTCTGCCAAATTGGGAACCTGTGCAAACCAGGAGGTTAAAGGGCCTGTCTCTCCAAGTTGGGAGATTGATAGTAAGGCAGTTGGAAAGTCAAACTGGAGCACCAGGAGAGGGACTATTCGTTGAGTTTTAGAAACCTTTCGTATTCACAGTGTGTCCATTCTCTAGGTTTCCTGTACATGTTATAGCTGTAGTAATATTCCCTTGAACATGGAGAGTTGGGACCTATGGAATGGGGGCCATGCATTATTGCTTGAAAGGGTCTGCATTTGCTCACCCAATCTCACCAATCCTCTCAGTCCCAAGTGTCCAGCCTTATGCCACATCCAGCTGTCATTGTAGACAGGGTCTTTCCAGGTTTCCTCAGACACCCTGAAGGAATTGTAAAGAATTTCCCTGTTTTTTGGTTTTGCTTTTGAAATTCCTTTTTATAGTGGGTTTGAGCTGATTCTCGCTGCCATGTTTATGCCACTCTAGACACACTTGATTCCCTTATGGAGACATATCAATACATAGGTTTTAAGATTCTTACTAGTCAGATATATTCCTCTGTGGGAAATATGGGGTTTTGAGTCTCTTTCACTGAGGAAGGTGTCGGTCTTGTCAATTCCAAAGTTGGTTTTTGAAACGGTCCCTGTGCTTATATCAAACTCTGGTTTTATGCATCACCCCACCTCTCCTTCCCCTTTTTGCAGGCATAAGAGTGTTTTCTAAATGTGAGACTCTGTTCTCTTTCCTAACTCAGGTCACGTGTAGCCATGTTTACAGGATCTTCATAAGTGATATCTTATGATAAGTTTCTTTTTCTGTGTGACTTATTTCACTTAGAATCATCGTACCTGAATCCACTCACTTTGCTGCTACTGGTCTTATGACATTGATTTCATGGCTGAGGGGTATTCCATCGTACGTAAGTACCACAATGTTTTGAACCATTTTTATATTTCCTGGGATATTTAAGGTGTACCCAAGTTGAGGTTCTTGTAGTCAGTGCAGCCCTAAATTTGGAGGTGGCTCTTTCTTATTGATTTTCAGTTTTCCCAAGGTATATTCCCTAGACTGGAAGTGGCCTTGGCTCTGTAGCTCTGTTGTTTACTTGTTTTAGGGAACACAATGCACTCCTCCAGTGAGGCAGTTGGCAATTTACATCCCGCCCATCAGCATGACAAGGCTCCCTGTTCTCCAGGGCCTGTCTTGCCTTTCTGGTTTTTACACATTTTGTGGATGTCCCTTTTGACCGGTGGGAAGTGATTCTTCTTTGTAGTGCAGATTTGCATTGCCCGCTTGCTTGCTTGGCCAAAAAGGGCGTATGCGTTTTCTCCTGAATATATTCAGGAGAAAACGCATACGCCCTTTTTGGCCAAGTGCACCATTGTCCAAGTTGTGCCCCTCTTCCTGTGCTTTACAGGCGATTCCAAGGTACCTCTTGAAATCTGTTTCCTGCTATTTTGCCTCGCTTTCAAGTCCGCCTCGTTGACTTCCCTCAACAGATTTTTGGACGATAGTTGTCCTTTATCACTCTGCCAGTTTGTGAATTGCTGTGCCCCTGAGCTCCATTTCTCAACTCGTTTTTTGTGAGCTGAACGCAAGTCCAAAATTTTGGATCATGTCCTATACTGGTTCCCGGTGGGTGGCTGAGACTTTGGTTAATTCTTCTTCCTGCCGGGAAATTAGAGTGACATGTGCCCGTCCAAATGCCTAACAGCTACTCTCTCATGGGTTCTCCCTCGTCCCTTCCATCCTCTGCCAAATTGGGAACCTGTGCAAACCAGGAGGTTAAAGGGCCTGTCTCTCCAAGTTGGGAGATTGATAGTAAGGCAGTTGGAAAGTCAAACTGGAGCACCAGGAGAGGGACTATTCGTTGAGTTTTAGAAACCTTTCGTATTCACAGTGTGTCCATTCTCTAGGTTTCCTGTACATGTTATAGCTGTAGTAATATTCCCTTGAACCTGGAGAGTTGGGACCCATGGAATGGGGGCCATGCATTATTGCTTGAAAGGGTCTGCATTTGCTCACCCAATCTCACCAATCCTCTCAGTCCCAAGTGTCCAGCCTTATGCCACATCCAGCTGTCATTGTAGATAGGGTCTTTCCAGGTTTCCTCAGACACCCTGAAGGAATTGTAAAGAATTTCCCTGTTTTTTGGTTTTGCTTTTGAAATTCCTTTTTATAGTGGGTTTGAGCTGATTCTCGCTGCCATGTTTATGCCACTCTAGACACACTTGATTCCCTTATGGAGACATATCAATACATAGGTTTTAAGATTCTTACTAGTCAGATATATTCCTCTGTGGGAAATATGGGGTTTTGAGGCTCTTTCACTGAGGAAGGTGTAGGTCTTGTCTATTCCAAAGTTGGTTTTTGGAACGGTCCCTGTGCTTATATCAAACTCTGGTTTTATGCATCACCCCACCTCTCCATCCCCTTTATGCAGGCATAAGAGTGTTTTCTAAATGTGAGACTCTGTTCTCTTTCCTAACTCAGTTCACGTGTAGCCATGTTTACAGGATCTTCCTAAGTGATATCTTATGATAAGTTTCTTTTTCTCTGTGACTTATTTCACTTAGAATCATCGTACCTGAATCCACTCACTTTGCTGCTACTGGTCGTATGACATTGATTTCATGGCTGAGGGATATTCCATCGTACGTAAGTACCACAATGTTTTGAACCATTTTTATATTTCCTGGGATATTTAAGGTGTACCCAAGTTGAGGTTCTTGTAGCCAGTGAAGCCCTAAATTTGGAGGTGGCTCTTTCTTATTGATTTTCAGTTTTCCCCAGGTATATTCCCTAGACTGGAAGTGGCCTTGGCTCTGTAGCTCTGTTGTTTACTTGTTTTAGGGAACACAATGCACTCCTCCAGTGAGGCAGTTGGCAATTTACATCCCGCCCATCAGCATAACAAGGCTCCCAGTTCTCCAGGGCCTGTCTTGCCTTTCTGGTTTTTACACATTTTGTGGATGTCCCTTTTGACCGGTGGGAAGTGATACTTCTTTGTAGTGCAGATTTGCATTGCCCCCTTGCTTGCTTGGCCAAAAAGGGCGTATGCGTTTTCTCCTGAATATATTCAGGAGAAAACGCATACGCCCTTTTTGGCCAAGTGCACCATTGTCCAAGTTGTGCCCCTCTTCCTGTGCTTTACAGGCGATTCCAACGTACCTCTTGAAATCTGTTTCCTCCTATTTTGCCTCACTTTCAAGTCCGCCTCGTTGACTTCCCTCAACAGATTTTTGGACGATAGTTGTCCTTTATCACTCTGCCAGTATGTGAATTGCTGTGCCCCTGAGCTCCATTTCTCAACTCGTTTTTTGGGAGCTGAACGCAAGTCCAAAATTTTGGATCATGTCCTATACTGGTTCCCGGTGGGTGGCTGAGACTTTGGTTAATTCTTCTTCCTGCCGGGAAATTAGAGTGACATGTGCCCGTCCAAATGCCTAACAGCTACTCTCTCATGGGTTCTCCGTCGTCCCTTCCATCCTCTGCCAAATTGGGAACCTGTGCAAACCAGGAGGTTAAAGGGCCTGTCTCTCCAAGTTGGGAGATTGATAGTAAGGCAGTTGGAAAGTCAAACTGGAGCACCAGGAGAGGGACTATTCGTTGAGTTTTAGAAACCTTTCGTATTCACAGTGTGTCCATTCTCTAGGTTTCCTGTACATGTTATAGCTGTAGTAATATTCCCTTGAACCTGGAGAGTTGGGACCCATGGAATGGGGGCCATGCATTATTACTTGAAAGGGTCTGCATTTGCTCACCCAATCTCACCAATCCTCTCAGTCCCAAGTGTCCAGCCTTATGCCACATCCAGCTGTCATGGTAGATAGGGTCTTTCCAGGTTTCCTCAGACACCCTGAAGGAATTGTAAAGAATTTCCCTGTTTTTTGGTTTTGCTTTTGAAATTCCTTTTTATAGTGGGTTTGAGCTGATTCTCGCTGCCATGTTTATGCCACTCTAGACACACTTGATTCCCTTATGGAGACATATCAATACATAGGTTTTAAGATTCTTACTAGTCAGATATATTCCTCTGCGGGAAATATGGGGTTTTGAGTCTCTTTCACTGAGGAAAGTGTCGGTCTTGTCTATTCCAAAGTTGGTTTTTGGAACGGTCCCTGTGCTTATATCAAACTCTGGTTTTATGCATCACCCCACCTCTCCTTCCCCTTTAAGCAGGCATAAGAGTGTTTTCTAAATGTGAGACTCTGTTCTCTTTCCTAACTCAGTTCACGTGTAGCCATGTTTACAGGATCTTCATAAGTGATATCTTATGATAAGTTTCTTTTTCTGTGTGACTTATTTCACTTAGAATCATCGTACCTGAATCCACTCACTTTGCTGCTACTGGTCTTATGACATTGATTTCATGGCTGAGGGATATTCCATCGTACGTAAGTACCACAATGTTTTGAACCATTTGTATATTTCCTGGGATATTTAAGGTGTACCCAAGTTGAGGTTCTTGTTGTCAGTGCAGCCCTAAATTTGGAGGTGGCTCTTTCTTATTGATTTTCAGTTTTCCCAAGGTATATTCCCTAGACTGGAAGTGGCCTTGGCTCTGTAGCTCTGTTGTTTACTTGTTTTAGGGAACACAATGCACTCCTCCAGTGAGGCAGTTGGCAATTTACATCCCGCCCATCAGCATAACAAGGCTCCCTGTTCTCCAGGGCCTGTCTTGCCTTTCTGGTTTTTACACATTTTGTGGATGTCCCTTTTGACCGGTGGGAAGTGATACTTCTTTGTAGTGCAGATTTGCATTGCCCGCTTGCTTGCTTGGCCAAAAAGGGCGTATGCGTTTTCTCCTGAATATATTCAGGAGAAAACACATACGCCCTTTTTGGCCAAGTGCATCATTGTCCAAGTTGTGCCCCTCTTCCTGTGCTTTACAGGCGATTCCAACGTACCTCTTGAAATCTGTTTCCTGCTATTTTGCCTCACTTTCAAGTCCGCCTCGTTGACTTTCCTCAACAGATTTTTGGACGATAGTTGTCCTTTATCACTCTGCCAGTTTGTGAATTGCTGTGCCCCTGAGCTCCATTTCTCAACTCGTTTTTTGTGAGCTGAACGCAAGTCCAAAATTTTGGATCATGTCCTATACTGGCTCCCGGTGGGTGGCTGAGACTTTGGTTAATTCTTCTTCCTGCCGGGAAATTAGAGTGACATGTGCCCGTCCAAATGCCTAACAGCTACTCTCTCATGGGTTCTCCCTCGTCCCTTCCATCCTCTGCCAAATTGGGAACCTGTGCAAACCAGGAGGTTAAAGGGCCTGTCTCTCCAAGTTGGGAGATTGATAGTAAGGCAGTTGGAAAGTCAAACTGGAGCACCAGGAGAGGGACTATTCGTTGAGTTTTAGAAACCTTTCGTATTCACAGTGTGTCCATTCTCTAGGTTTCCTGTACATGTTATAGCTGTAGTAATATTCCCTTGAACATGGAGAGTTGGGACCCATGGAATGGGGGCCATGCATTATTGCTTGAAAGGGTCTGCATTTGCTCACCCAATCTCACCAATCCTCTCAGTCCCAAGTGTCCAGCCTTATGCCACATCCAGCTGTCATTGTAGACAGGGTCTTTCCAGGTTTCCTCAGACACCCTGAAGGAATTGTAAAGAATTTCCCTGTTTTTTGGTTTTGCTTTTGAAATTCCTTTTTATAGTGGGTTTGAGCTGATTCTCGCTGCCATGTTTATGCCACTCTAGACACACTTGATTCCCTTATGGAGACATATCAATACATAGGTTTTAAGATTCTTACTAGTCAGATATATTCCTCTGTGGGAAATATGGGGTTTTGAGTCTCTTTCACTGAGGAAGGTGTCGGTCTTGTCAATTCCAAAGTTGGTTTTTGAAACGGTCCCTGTGCTTATATCAAACTCTGGTTTTATGCATCACCCCACCTCTCCTTCCCCTTTTTGCAGGCATAAGAGTGTTTCTAAATGTGAGACTCTGTTCTCTTTCCTAACTCAGGTCACGTGTAGCCATGTTTACAGGATCTTCATAAGTGATATCTTATGATAAGTTTCTTTTTCTGTGTGACTTATTTCACTTAGAATCATCGTACCTGAATCCACTCACTTTGCTGCTACTGGTCTTATGACATTGATTTCATGGCTCAGGGGTATTCCATCGTACGTAAGTACCACAATGTTTTGAACCATTTTTATATTTCCTGGGATATTTAAGGTGTACCCAAGTTGAGGTTCTTGTAGTCAGTGCAGCCCTAAATTTGGAGGTGGCTCTTTCTTATTGATTTTCAGTTTTCCCAAGGTATATTCCCTAGACTGGAAGTGGCCTTGGCTCTGTAGCTCTGTTGTTTACTTGTTTTAGGGAACACAATGCACTCCTCCAGTGAGGCAGTTGGCAATTTACATCCCGCCCATCAGCATGACAAGGCTCCCAGTTCTCCAGGGCCTGTCTTGCCTTTCTGGTTTTTACACATTTTGTGGATGTCCCTTTTGACCGGTGGGAAGTGATTCTTCTTTGTAGTGCAGATTTGCATTGCCCGCTTGCTTGCTTGGCCAAAAAGGGCGTATGCGTTTTCTCCTGAATATATTCAGGAGAAAACGCATACGCCCTTTTTGGCCAAGTGCACCATTGTCCAAGTTGTGCCCCTCTTCCTGTGCTTTACAGGCGATTCCAAGGTACCTCTTGAAATCTGTTTCCTGCTATTTTGCCTCGCTTTCAAGTCCGCCTCGTTGACTTCCCTCAACAGATTTTTGGACGATAGTTGTCCTTTATCACTCTGCCAGTTTGTGAATTGCTGTGCCCCTGAGCTCCATTTCTCAACTCGTTTTTTGTGAGCTGAACGCAAGTCCAAAATTTTGGATCATGTCCTATACTGGTTCCCGGTGGGTGGCTGAGACTTTGGTTAATTCTTCTTCCTGCCGGGAAATTAGAGTGACATGTGCCCGTCCAAATGCCTAACAGCTACTCTCTCATGGGTTCTCCCTCGTCCCTTCCATCCTCTGCCAAATTGGGAACCTGTGCAAACCAGGAGGTTAAAGGGCCTGTCTCTCCAAGTTGGGAGATTGATAGTAAGGCAGTTGGAAAGTCAAACTGGAGCACCAGGAGAGGGACTATTCGTTGAGTTTTAGAAACCTTTCGTATTCACAGTGTGTCCATTCTCTAGGTTTCCTGTACATGTTATAGCTGTAGTAATATTCCCTTGAACCTGGAGAGTTGGGACCCATGGAATGGGGGCCATGCATTATTGCTTGAAAGGGTCTGCATTTGCTCACCCAATCTCACCAATCCTCTCAGTCCCAAGTGTCCAGCCTTATGCCACATCCAGCTGTCATTGTAGATAGGGTCTTTCCAGGTTTCCTCAGACACCCTGAAGGAATTGTAAAGAATTTCCCTGTTTTTTGGTTTTGCTTTTGAAATTCCTTTTTATAGTGGGTTTGAGCTGATTCTCGCTGCCATGTTTATGCCACTCTAGACACACTTGATTCCCTTAAGGAGACATATCAATACATAGGTTTTAAGATTCTTACTAGTCAGATATATTCCTCTGTGGGAAATATGGGGTTTTGAGTCTCTTTCACTGAGGAAGGTGTAGGTCTTGTCTATTCCAAAGTTGGTTTTTGGAACGGTCCCTGTGCTTATATCAAACTCTGGTTTTATGCATCACCCCACCTCTCCTTCCCCTTTAAGCAGGCATAAGAGTGTTTTCTAAATGTGAGACTCTGTTCTCTTTCCTAACTCAGTTCACGTGTAGCCATGTTTACAGGATCTTCCTAAGTGATATCTTATGATAAGTTTCTTTTTCTGTGTGACTTATTTCACTTAGAATCATCGTACCTGAATCCACTCACTTTGCTGCTACTGGTCTTATGACATTGATTTTATGGCTGAGGGATATTCCATCGTACGTAAGTACCACAATGTTTTGAACCATTTGTATATTTCCTGGGATATTTAAGGTGTACCCAAGTTGAGGTTCTTGTTGTCAGTGCAGCCCTAAATTTGGAGGTGGCTCTTTCTTATTGATTTTCAGTTTTCCCCAGGTATATTCCCTAGACTGGAAGTGGCCTTGGCTCTGTAGCTCTGTTGTTTACTTGTTTTAGGGAACACAATGCACTCCTCCAGTGAGGCAGTTGGCAATTTACATCCCGCCCATCAGCATAACAAGGCTCCCTGTTCTCCAGGGCCTGTCTTGCCTTTCTGGTTTTTACACATTTTGTGGATGTCCCTTTTGACCGGTGGGAAGTGATACTTCTTTGTAGTGCAGATTTGCATTGCCCGCTTGCTTGCTTGGCCAAAAAGGGCGTATGCGTTTTCTCCTGAATATATTCAGGAGAAAACACATACGCCCTTTTTGGCCAAGTGCACCATTGTCCAAGTTGTGCCCCTCTTCCTGTGCTTTACAGGCGATTCCAACGTACCTCTTGAAATCTGTTTCCTGCTATTTTGCCTCACTTTCAAGTCCGCCTCGTTGACTTTCCTCAACAGATTTTTGGACGATAGTTGTCGTTTATCACTCTGCCAGTTTGTGAATTGCTGTGCCCCTGAGCTCCATTTCTCAACTCGTTTTTTGTGAGCTGAACGCAAGTCCAAAATTTTGGATCATGTCCTATACTGGTTCCCGGTGGGTGGCTGAGACTTTGGTTAATTCTTCTTCCTGCCGGGAAATTAGAGTGACATGTGCCCGTCCAAATGCCTAACAGCTACTCTCTCATGGGTTCTCCCTCGTCCCTTCCATCCTCTGCCAAATTGGGAACCTGTGCAAACCAGGAGGTTAAAGGGCCTGTCTCTCCAAGTTGGGAGATTGATAGTAAGGCAGTTGGAAAGTCAAACTGGAGCACCAGGAGAGGGACTATTCGTTGAGTTTTAGAAACCTTTCGTATTCACAGTGTGTCCATTCTCTAGGTTTCCTGTACATGTTATAGCTGTAGTAATATTCCCTTGAACATGGAGAGTTGGGACCCATGGAATGGGGGCCATGCATTATTGCTTGAAAGGGTCTGCATTTGCTCACCCAATCTCACCAATCCTCTCAGTCCCAAGTGTCCAGCCTTATGCCACATCCAGCTGTCATTGTAGACAGTGTCTTTCCAGGTTTCCTCAGACACCCTGAAGGAATTGTAAAGAATTTCCCTGTTTTTTGGTTTTGCTTTTGAAATTCCTTTTTATAGTGGGTTTGAGCTGATTCTCGCTGCCATGTTTATGCCACTCTAGACACACTTGATTCCCTTATGGAGACATATCAATACATAGGTTTTAAGATTCTTACTAGTCAGATATATTCCTCTGTGGGAAATATGGGGTTTTGAGTCTCTTTCACTGAGGAAGGTGTCGGTCTTGTCAATTCCAAAGTTGGTTTTTGAAACGGTCCCTGTGCTTATATCAAACTCTGGTTTTATGCATCACCCCACCTCTCCTTCCCCTTTTTGCAGGCATAAGAGTGTTTTCTAAATGTGAGACTCTGTTCTCTTTCCTAACTCAGGTCACGTGTAGCCATGTTTACAGGATCTTCATAAGTGATATCTTATGATAAGTTTCTTTTTCTGTGTGACTTATTTCACTTAGAATCATCGTACCTGAATCCACTCACTTTGCTGCTACTGGTCTTATGACATTGATTTCATGGCTGAGGGGTATTCCATCGTACGTAAGTACCACAATGTTTTGAACCATTTTTATATTTCCTGGGATATTTAAGGTGTACCCAAGTTGAGGTTCTTGTAGTCAGTGCAGCCCTAAATTTGGAGGTGGCTCTTTCTTATTGATTTTCAGTTTTCCCAAGGTATATTCCCTAGACTGGAAGTGGCCTTGGCTCTGTAGCTCTGTTGTTTACTTGTTTTAGGGAACACAATGCACTCCTCCAGTGAGGCAGTTGGCAATTTACATCCCGCCCATCAGCATGACAAGGCTCCCAGTTCTCCAGGGCCTGTCTTGCCTTTCTGGTTTTTACACATTTTGTGGATGTCCCTTTTGACCGGTGGGAAGTGATACTTCTTTGTAGTGCAGATTTGCATTGCCCGCTTGCTTGCTTGGCCAAAAAGGGCGTATGCGTTTTCTCCTGAATATATTCAGGAGAAAACACATACGCCCTTTTTGGCCAAGTGCACCATTGTCCAAGTTGTGCCCCTCTTCCTGTGCTTTACAGGCGATTCCAAGGTACCTCTTGAAATCTGTTTCCTGCTATTTTGCCTCACTTTCAAGTCCGCCTCGTTGACTTTCCTCAACAGATTTTTGGACGATAGTTGTCCTTTATCACTCTGCCAGTTTGTGAATTGCTGTGCCCCTGAGCTCCATTTCTCAACTCGTTTTTTGTGAGCTGAACGCAAGTCCAAAATTTTGGATCATGTCCTATACTGGTTCCCGGTGGGTGGCTGAGACTTTGGTTAATTCTTCTTCCTGCCGGGAAATTAGAGTGACATGTGCCCGTCCAAATGCCTAACAGCTACTCTCTCATGGGTTCTCCCTCGTCCCTTCCATCCTCTGCCAAATTGGGAACCTGTGCAAACCAGGAGGTTAAAGGGCCTGTCTCTCCAAGTTGGGAGATTGATAGTAAGGCAGTTGGAAAGTCAAACTGGAGCACCAGGAGAGGGACTATTCGTTGAGTTTTAGAAACCTTTCGTATTCACAGTGTGTCCATTCTCTAGGTTTCCTGTACATGTTATAGCTGTAGTAATATTCCCTTGAACCTGGAGAGTTGGGACCCATGGAATGGGGGCCATGCATTATTGCTTGAAAGGGTCTGCATTTGCTCACCCAATCTCACCAATCCTCTCAGTCCCAAGTGTCCAGCCTTATGCCACATCCAGCTGTCATTGTAGATAGGGTCTTTCCAGGTTTCCTCAGACACCCTGAAGGAATTGTAAAGAATTTCCCTGTTTTTTGGTTTTGCTTTTGAAATTCCTTTTTATAGTGGGTTTGAGCTGATTCTCGCTGCCATGTTTATGCCACTCTAGACACACTTGATTCCCTTATGGAGTCATATCAATACATAGGTTTTAAGATTCTTACTAGTCAGATATATTCCTCTGCGGGAAATATGGGGTTTTGAGTCTCTTTCACTGAGGAAGGTGTCGGTTTTGTCAATTCCAAAGTTGGTTTTTGAAACGGTCCCTGTGCTTATATCAAACTCTGGTTTTATGCATCACCCCACCTCTCCTTCCCCTTTATGCAGGCATAAGAGTGTTTTCTAAATGTGAGACTCTGTTCTCTTTCCCAACTCAGTTCACGTGTAGCCATGTTTACAGGATCTTCCTAAGTGATATCTTATGATAAGTTTCTTTTTCTGTGTGACTTATTTCACTTAGAATCATCGTACCTGAATCCACTCACTTTGCTGCTACTGGTCTTATGACATTGATTTCATGGCTGAGGGATATTCCATCGTACGTAAGTACCACAATGTTTTGAACCATTTTTATATTTCCTGGGATATTTAAGGTGTACCCAAGTTGAGGTTCTTGTAGCCAGTGAAGCCCTAAATTTGGAGGTGGCTCTTTCTTATTGATTTTCAGTTTTCCCCAGGTATATTCCCTAGACTGGAAGTGGCCTTGGCTCTGTAGCTCTGTTGTTTACTTGTTTTAGGGAACACAATGCACTCCTCCAGTGAGGCAGTTGGCAATTTACATCCCGCCCATCAGCATAACAAGGCTCCCAGTTCTCCAGGGCCTGTCTTGCCTTTCTGGTTTTTACACATTTTGTGGATGTCCCTTTTGACCGGTGGGAAGTGATACTTCTTTGTAGTGCAGATTTGCATTGCCCGCTTGCTTGCTTGGCCAAAAAGGGCGTATGCGTTTTCTCCTGAATATATTCAGGAGAAAACGCATACGCCCTTTTTGGCCAAGTGCACCATTGTCCAAGTTGTGCCCCTCTTCCTGTGCTTTACAGGCGATTCCAACGTACCTCTTGAAATCTGTTTCCTCCTATTTTGCCTCACTTTCAAGTCCGCCTCGTTGACTTCCCTCAACAGATTTTTGGACGATAGTTGTCCTTTATCACTCTGCCAGTATGTGAATTGCTGTGCCCCTGAGCTCCATTTCTCAACTCGTTTTTTGGGAGCTGAACGCAAGTCCAAAATTTTGGATCATGTCCTATACTGGTTCCCGGTGGGTGGCTGAGACTTTGGTTAATTCTTCTTCCTGCCGGGAAATTAGAGTGACATGTGCCCGTCCAAATGCCTAACAGCTACTCTCTCATGGGTTTTCCCTCGTCCCTTCCATCCTCTGCCAAATTGGGAACCTGTGCAAACCAGGAGGTTAAAGGGCCTGTCTCTCCAAGTTGGGAGATTGATAGTAAGGCAGTTGGAAAGTCAAACTGGAGCACCAGGAGAGGGACTATTCGTTGAGTTTTAGAAACCTTTCGTATTCACAGTGTGTCCATTCTCTAGGTTTCCTGTACATGTTATAGCTGTAGTAATATTCCCTTGAACATGGAGAGTTGGGACCTATGGAATGGGGGCCATGCATTATTGCTTGAAAGGGTCTGCATTTGCTCACCCAATCTCACCAATCCTCTCAGTCCCAAGTGTCCAGCCTTATGCCACATCCAGCTGTCATTGTAGACAGGGTCTTTCCAGGTTTCCTCAGACACCCTGAAGGAATTGTAAAGAATTTCCCTGTTTTTTGGTTTTGCTTTTGAAATTCCTTTTTATAGTGGGTTTGAGCTGATTCTCGCTGCCATGTTTATGCCACTCTAGACACACTTGATTCCCTTATGGAGACATATCAATACATAGGTTTTAAGATTCTTACTAGTCAGATATATTCCTCTGTGGGAAATATGGGGTTTTGAGTCTCTTTCACTGAGGAAGGTGTCGGTCTTGTCAATTCCAAAGTTGGTTTTTGAAACGGTCCCTGTGCTTATATCAAACTCTGGTTTTATGCATCACCCCACCTCTCCTTCCCCTTTTTGCAGGCATAAGAGTGTTTTCTAAATGTGAGACTCTGTTCTCTTTCCTAACTCAGGTCACGTGTAGCCATGTTTACAGGATCTTCATAAGTGATATCTTATGATAAGTTTCTTTTTCTGTGTGACTTATTTCACTTAGAATCATCGTACCTGAATCCACTCACTTTGCTGCTACTGGTCTTATGACATTGATTTCATGGCTGAGGGGTATTCCATCGTACGTAAGTACCACAATGTTTTGAACCATTTTTATATTTCCTGGGATATTTAAGGTGTACCCAAGTTGAGGTTCTTGTAGTCAGTGCAGCCCTAAATTTGGAGGTGGCTCTTTCTTATTGATTTTCAGTTTTCCCAAGGTATATTCCCTAGACTGGAAGTGGCCTTGGCTCTGTAGCTCTGTTGTTTACTTGTTTTAGGGAACACAATGCACTCCTCCAGTGAGGCAGTTGGCAATTTACATCCCGCCCATCAGCATGACAAGGCTCCCTGTTCTCCAGGGCCTGTCTTGCCTTTCTGGTTTTTACACATTTTGTGGATGTCCCTTTTGACCGGTGGGAAGTGATTCTTCTTTGTAGTGCAGATTTGCATTGCCCGCTTGCTTGCTTGGCCAAAAAGGGCGTATGCGTTTTCTCCTGAATATATTCAGGAGAAAACGCATACGCCCTTTTTGGCCAAGTGCACCATTGTCCAAGTTGTGCCCCTCTTCCTGTGCTTTACAGGCGATTCCAAGGTACCTCTTGAAATCTGTTTCCTGCTATTTTGCCTCGCTTTCAAGTCCGCCTCGTTGACTTCCCTCAACAGATTTTTGGACGATAGTTGTCCTTTATCACTCTGCCAGTTTGTGAATTGCTGTGCCCCTGAGCTCCATTTCTCAACTCGTTTTTTGTGAGCTGAACGCAAGTCCAAAATTTTGGATCATGTCCTATACTGGTTCCCGGTGGGTGGCTGAGACTTTGGTTAATTCTTCTTCCTGCCGGGAAATTAGAGTGACATGTGCCCGTCCAAATGCCTAACAGCTACTCTCTCATGGGTTCTCCCTCGTCCCTTCCATCCTCTGCCAAATTGGGAACCTGTGCAAACCAGGAGGTTAAAGGGCCTGTCTCTCCAAGTTGGGAGATTGATAGTAAGGCAGTTGGAAAGTCAAACTGGAGCACCAGGAGAGGGACTATTCGTTGAGTTTTAGAAACCTTTCGTATTCACAGTGTGTCCATTCTCTAGGTTTCCTGTACATGTTATAGCTGTAGTAATATTCCCTTGAACCTGGAGAGTTGGGACCCATGGAATGGGGGCCATGCATTATTGCTTGAAAGGGTCTGCATTTGCTCACCCAATCTCACCAATCCTCTCAGTCCCAAGTGTCCAGCCTTATGCCACATCCAGCTGTCATTGTAGATAGGGTCTTTCCAGGTTTCCTCAGACACCCTGAAGGAATTGTAAAGAATTTCCCTGTTTTTTGGTTTTGCTTTTGAAATTCCTTTTTATAGTGGGTTTGAGCTGATTCTCGCTGCCATGTTTATGCCACTCTAGACACACTTGATTCCCTTATGGAGACATATCAATACATAGGTTTTAAGATTCTTACTAGTCAGATATATTCCTCTGTGGGAAATATGGGGTTTTGAGGCTCTTTCACTGAGGAAGGTGTAGGTCTTGTCTATTCCAAAGTTGGTTTTTGGAACGGTCCCTGTGCTTATATCAAACTCTGGTTTTATGCATCACCCCACCTCTCCATCCCCTTTATGCAGGCATAAGAGTGTTTTCTAAATGTGAGACTCTGTTCTCTTTCCTAACTCAGTTCACGTGTAGCCATGTTTACAGGATCTTCCTAAGTGATATCTTATGATAAGTTTCTTTTTCTCTGTGACTTATTTCACTTAGAATCATCGTACCTGAATCCACTCACTTTGCTGCTACTGGTCGTATGACATTGATTTCATGGCTGAGGGATATTCCATCGTACGTAAGTACCACAATGTTTTGAACCATTTTTATATTTCCTGGGATATTTAAGGTGTACCCAAGTTGAGGTTCTTGTAGCCAGTGAAGCCCTAAATTTGGAGGTGGCTCTTTCTTATTGATTTTCAGTTTTCCCCAGGTATATTCCCTAGACTGGAAGTGGCCTTGGCTCTGTAGCTCTGTTGTTTACTTGTTTTAGGGAACACAATGCACTCCTCCAGTGAGGCAGTTGGCAATTTACATCCCGCCCATCAGCATAACAAGGCTCCCAGTTCTCCAGGGCCTGTCTTGCCTTTCTGGTTTTTACACATTTTGTGGATGTCCCTTTTGACCGGTGGGAAGTGATACTTCTTTGTAGTGCAGATTTGCATTGCCCGCTTGCTTGCTTGGCCAAAAAGGGCGTATGCGTTTTCTCCTGAATATATTCAGGAGAAAACGCATACGCCCTTTTTGGCCAAGTGCACCATTGTCCAAGTTGTGCCCCTCTTCCTGTGCTTTACAGGCGATTCCAACGTACCTCTTGAAATCTGTTTCCTCCTATTTTGCCTCACTTTCAAGTCCGCCTCGTTGACTTCCCTCAACAGATTTTTGGACGATAGTTGTCCTTTATCACTCTGCCAGTATGTGAATTGCTGTGCCCCTGAGCTCCATTTCTCAACTCGTTTTTTGGGAGCTGAACGCAAGTCCAAAATTTTGGATCATGTCCTATACTGGTTCCCGGTGGGTGGCTGAGACTTTGGTTAATTCTTCTTCCTGCCGGGAAATTAGAGTGACATGTGCCCGTCCAAATGCCTAACAGCTACTCTCTCATGGGTTCTCCGTCGTCCCTTCCATCCTCTGCCAAATTGGGAACCTGTGCAAACCAGGAGGTTAAAGGGCCTGTCTCTCCAAGTTGGGAGATTGATAGTAAGGCAGTTGGAAAGTCAAACTGGAGCACCAGGAGAGGGACTATTCGTTGAGTTTTAGAAACCTTTCGTATTCACAGTGTGTCCATTCTCTAGGTTTCCTGTACATGTTATAGCTGTAGTAATATTCCCTTGAACCTGGAGAGTTGGGACCCATGGAATGGGGTCCATGCATTATTACTTGAAAGGGTCTGCATTTGCTCACCCAATCTCACCAATCCTCTCAGTCCCAAGTGTCCAGCCTTATGCCACATCCAGCTGTCATGGTAGATAGGGTCTTTCCAGGTTTCCTCAGACACCCTGAAGGAATTGTAAAGAATTTCCCTGTTTTTTGGTTTTGCTTTTGAAATTCCTTTTTATAGTGGGTTTGAGCTGATTCTCGCTGCCATGTTTATGCCACTCTAGACACACTTGATTCCCTTATGCAGACATATCAATACATAGGTTTTAAGATTCTTACTAGTCAGATATATTCCTCTGCGGGAAATATGGGGTTTTGAGTCTCTTTCACTGAGGAAGGTGTCGGACTTGTCTATTCCAAAGTTGGTTTTTGGAACGGTCCCTGTGCTTATATCAAACTCTGGTTTTATGCATCACCCCACCTCTCCTTCCCCTTTAAGCAGGCATAAGAGTGTTTTCTAAATGTGAGACTCTGTTCTCTTTCCTAACTCAGTTCACGTGTAGCCATGTTTACAGAATCTTCATAAGTGATATCTTATGATAAGTTTCTTTTTCTGTGTGAGTTATTTCACTTAGAATCATCGTACCTGAATCCACTCACTTTGCTGCTACTGGTCTTATGACATTGATTTCATGGCTGAGGGATATTCCATCGTACGTAAGTACCACAATGTTTTGAACCATTTGTATATTTCCTGGGATATTTAAGTTGTACCCAAGTTGAGGTTCTTGTTGTCAGTGCAGCCCTAAATTTGGAGGTGGCTCTTTCTTATTGATTTTCAGTTTTCCCAAGGTATATTCCCTAGACTGGAAGTGGCCTTGGCTCTGTAGCTCTGTTGTTTACTTGTTTTAGGGAACACAATGCACTCCTCCAGTGAGGCAGTTGGCAATTTACATCCCGCCCATCAGCATAACAAGGCTCCCTGTTCTCCAGGGCCTGTCTTGCCTTTCTGGTTTTTACACATTTTGTGGATGTCCCTTTTGACCGGTGGGAAGTGATACTTCTTTGTAGTGCAGATTTGCATTGCCCGCTTGCTTGCTTGGCCAAAAAGGGCGTATGCGATTTCTCCTGAATATATTCAGGAGAAAACGCATACGCCCTTTTTGGCCAAGTGCACCATTGTCCAAGTTGTGCCCCTCTTCCTGTGCTTTACAGGCGATTCCAAGGTACCTCTTGAAATCTGTTTCCTGCTATTTTGCCTCACTTTCAAGTCCGCCTCGTTGACTTTCCTCAACAGATTTTTGGACGATAGTTGTCCTTTATCACTCTGCCAGTTTGTGAATTGCTGTGCCCCTGAGCTCCATTTCTCAACTCGTTTTTTGTGAGCTGAACGCAAGTCCAAAATTTTGGATCATGTCCTATACTGGTTCCCGGTGGGTGGCTGAGACTTTGGTTAATTCTTCTTCCTGACGGGAAATTAGAGTGACATGTGCCCGTCCAAATGCCTAACAGCTACTCTCTCATGGGTTCTCCCTCGTCCCTTCCATCCTCTGCCAAATTGGGAACCTGTGCAAACCAGGAGGTTAAAGGGCCTGTCTCTCCAAGTTGGGAGATTGATAGTAAGGCAGTTGGAAAGTCAAACTGGAGCACCAGGAGAGGGACTATTCGTTGAGTTTTAGAAACCTTTCGTATTCACAGTGTGTCCATTCTCTAGGTTTCCTGTACATGTTATAGCTGTAGTAATATTCCCTTGAACCTGGAGAGTTGGGACCCATGGAATGGGGGCCATGCATTATTGCTTGAAAGGGTCTGCATTTGCTCACCCAATCTCACCAATCCTCTCAGTCCCAAGTGTCCAGCCTTATGCCACATCCAGCTGTCATTGTAGATAGGGTCTTTCCAGGTTTCCTCAGACACCCTGAAGGAATTGTAAAGAATTTCCCTGTTTTTTGGTTTTGCTTTTGAAATTCCTTTTTATAGTGGGTTTGAGCTGATTCTCGCTGACATGTTTATGCCACTCTAGACACACTTGATTCCCTTATGGAGTCATATCAATACATAGGTTTTAAGATTCTTACTAGTCAGATATATTCCTCTGCGGGAAATATGGGGTTTTGAGTCTCTTTCACTGAGGAAGGTGTAGGTCTTGTCTATTCCAAAGTTGGTTTTTGGAACGGTCCCTGTGCTTATATCAAACTCTGGTTTTATGCATCACCCCACCTCTTCATCCCCTTTATGCAGGCATAAGAGTGTTTTCTAAATGTGAGACTCTGTTCTCTTTCCTAACTCAGTTCACGTGTAGCCATGTTTACAGGATCTTCATAAGTGATATCTTATGATAAGTTCCTTTTTCTGTGTGACTTATTTCACTTAGAATCATCGTACCTGAATCCACTCACTTTGCTGCTACTGGTTTTATGACATTGATTTCATGGCTGAGGGATATTCCATCGTACGTAAGTACCACAATGTTTTGAACCATTTTTATATTTCCTGGGATATTTAAGGTGTACCCAAGTTGAGGTTCTTGTAGCCAGTGCAGCCCTAAATTTGGAGGTGGCTCTTTCTTATTGATTTTCTGTTTTCCCAAGGTATATTCCCTAGACTAGAAGTGGCCTTGGCTCTGTAGCTCTGTTGTTTACTTGTTTTAGGGAACACAATGCACTCCTCCAGTGAGGCAGTTGGCAATTTACATCCCGCCCATCAGCATAACAAGGCTCCCTGTTCTCCAGGGCCTGTCTTGCCTTTCTGGTTTTTACACATTTTGTGGATGTCCCTTTTGACCAGTGGGAAGTGATACTTCTTTGTAGTGCAGATTTGCATTGCCCGCTTGCTTGCTTGGCCAAAAAGGGCGTATGCGTTTTCTCCTGAATATATTCAGGAGAAAACGCATACGCCCTTTTTGGCCAAGTGCACCATTGTCCAAGTTGTGCCCCTCTTCCTGTGCTTTACAGGCGATTCCAACGTACCTCTTGAAATCTGTTTCCTGCTATTTTGCCTCACTTTCAAGTCCGCCTCGTTGACGTCCCTCAACAGATTTTTGGATGATAGTTGTCCTTTATCACTCTGCCAGTATGTGAATTGCTGTGCCCCTGAGCTCCATTTCTCAACTCGTTTTTTGTGAGCTGAACGCAAGTCCAAAATTTTGGATCATGTCCTATACTGGTTCCCGGTGGGTGGCTGAGACTTTGGTTAATTCTTCTTCCTGCCGGGAAATTAGATTGACATGTGCCCGTCCAAATGCCTAACAGCTACTCTCTCATGGGTTCTCCCTCGTCCCTTCCATCCTCTGCCAAATTGGGAACCTGTGCAAACCAGGAGGTTAAAGGGCCTGTCTCTCCAAGTTGGGAGATTGATAGTAAGGCAGTTGGAAAGTCAAACTGGAGCACCAGGAGAGGGACTATTCGTTGAGTTTTAGAAACCTTTCGTATTCACAGTGTGTCCATTCTCTAGGTTTCCTGTACATGTTATAGCTGTAGTAATATTCCCTTGAACCTGGAGAGTTGGGACCCATGGAATGGGGTCCATGCATTATTGCTTGAAAGGGTCTGCATTTGCTCACCCAATCTCACCAATCCTCTCAGTCCCAAGTGTCCAGCCTTATGACACATCCAGCTGTCATTGTAGATAGGGTCTTTCCAGGTTTCCTCAAACACTCTGAAGGAATTGTAAAGAATTTCCCTGTTTTTTGGTTTTGCTTTTGAAATTCCTTTTTATAGTGGGTTTGAGATGATTCTCGCTGCCATGTTTATGCCACTCTAGACACACTTGATTCCCTTATGGAGACATATCAATACATAGGTTTTAAGATTCTTACTAGTCAGATATATTCCTCTGTGGGAAATATGGGGTTTTGAGTCTCTTTCACTGAGGAAGGTGTCGGTCTTGTCAATTCCAAAGTTGGTTTTTGAAACGGTCCCTGTGCTTATATCAAACTCTGGTTTTATGCATCACTCCACCTCTCCTTCCCCTTTATGCGGGCATAAGAGTGTTTTCTAAATGTGAGACTCTGTTCTCTTTCCTAACTCAGTTCACGTGTAGCCATGTTTACAGGATCTTCATAAGTGATATCTTATGATAAGTTTCTTTTTCTGTGTGACTTATTTCACTTAGAATCATCGTACCTGAATCCACTCACTTTGCTGCTTCTGGTCTTATGACATTGATTTCATCGCTGAGGGATATTCCATCGTACGTAAGTACCACAATGTTTTGAACCATTTTTATATTTCCTGGGATATTTAAGGTGTACCCAAGTTGAGGTTCTTGTAGTCAGTGCAGCCCTAAATTTGGAGGTGGCTCTTTCTTATTGATTTTCAGTTTTCCCAAGGTATATTCCCTAGACTGGAAGTGGCCTTGGCTCTGTAGCTCTGTTGTTAACTTGTTTTAGGGAACACAATGCACTCCTCCAGTGAGGCAGTTGGCAGTTTACATCCCGCCCATCAGCATAACAAGGCTCCCAGTTCTCCAGGGCCTGTCTTGCCTTTCTGGTTTTTACACATTTTGTGGATGTCCCTTTTGACCGGTGGGAAGTGATACTTCTTTGTAGTGCAGATTTGCATTGCCCGCTTGCTTGCTTGGCCAAAAAGGGCGTATGCGTTTTCTCCTGAATATATTCAGGAGAAAACGCATACGCCCTTTTTGGCCAAGTGCACCATTGTCCAAGTTGTGCCCCTCTTCCTGTGCTTTACAGGCGATTCCAACGTACCTCTTGAAATCTGTTTCCTGCTATTTTGCCTCACTTTCAAGTCCGCCTCGTTGACGTCCCTCAACAGATTTTTGGATGATAGTTGTCCTTTATCACTCTGCCAGTATGTGAATTGCTGTGCCCCTGAGCTCCATTTCTCAACTCGTTTTTTGTGAGCTGAACGCAAGTCCAAAATTTTGGATCATGTCCTATACTGGTTCCCGGTGGGTGGCTGAGACTTTGGTTAATTCTTCTTCCTGCCGGGAAATTAGATTGACATGTGCCCGTCCAAATGCCTAACAGCTACTCTCTCATGGGTTCTCCCTCGTCCCTTCCATCCTCTGCCAAATTGGGAACCTGTGCAAACCAGGAGGTTAAAGGGCCTGTCTCTCCAAGTTGGGAGATTGATAGTAAGGCAGTTGGAAAGTCAAACTGGAGCACCAGGAGAGGGACTATTCGTTGAGTTTTAGAAACCTTTCGTATTCACAGTGTGTCCATTCTCTAGGTTTCCTGTACATGTTATAGCTGTAGTAATATTCCCTTGAACCTGGAGAGTTGGGACCCATGGAATGGGGTCCATGCATTATTGCTTGAAAGGGTCTGCATTTGCTCACCCAATCTCACCAATCCTCTCAGTCCCAAGTGTCCAGCCTTATGACACATCCAGCTGTCATTGTAGATAGGGTCTTTCCAGGTTTCCTCAAACACCCTGAAGGAATTGTAAAGAATTTCCCTGTTTTTTGGTTTTGCTTTTGAAATTCCTTTTTATAGTGGGTTTGAGCTGATTCTCGCTGCCATGTTTATGCCACTCTAGACACACTTGATTCCCTTATGGAGACATATCAATACATAGGTTTTAAGATTCTTACTAGTCAGATATATTCCTCTGTGGGAAATATGGGGTTTTGAGTCTCTTTCACTGAGGAAGGTGTCGGTCTTGTCAATTCCAAAGTTGGTTTTTGAAACGGTCCCTGTGCTTATATCAAACTCTGGTTTTATGCATCACTCCACCTCTCCTTCCCCTTTATGCGGGCATAAGAGTGTTTTCTAAATGTGAGACTCTGTTCTCTTTCCTAACTCAGTTCACGTGTAGCCATGTTTACAGGATCTTCATAAGTGATATCTTATGATAAGTTTCTTTTTCTGTGTGACTTATTTCACTTAGAATCATCGTACCTGAATCCACTCACTTTGCTGCTTCTGGTCTTATGACATTGATTTCATCGCTGAGGGATATTCCATCGTACGTAAGTACCACAATGTTTTGAACCATTTTTATATTTCCTGGGATATTTAAGGTGTACCCAAGTTGAGGTTCTTGTAGTCAGTGCAGCCCTAAATTTGGAGGTGGCTCTTTCTTATTGATTTTCAGTTTTCCCAAGGTATATTCCCTAGACTGGAAGTGGCCTTGGCTCTGTAGCTCTGTTGTTAACTTGTTTTAGGGAACACAATGCACTCCTCCAGTGAGGCAGTTGGCAGTTTACATCCCGCCCATCAGCATAACAAGGCTCCCAGTTCTCCAGGGCCTGTCTTGCCTTTCTGGTTTTTACACATTTTGTGGATGTCCCTTTTGACCGGTGGGAAGTGATACTTCTTTGTAGTGCAGATTTGCATTGCCCGCTTGCTTGCTTGGCCAAAAAGGGCGTATGCGTTTTCTCCTGAATATATTCAGGAGAAAACGCATACGCCCTTTTTGGCCAAGTGCACCATTGTCCAAGTTGTGCCCCTCTTCCTGTGCTTTACAGGCGATTCCAACGTACCTCTTGAAATCTGTTTCCTGCTATTTAGCCTCACTTTCAAGTCCGCCTCGTTGACTTCCCTCAACAGATTTTTGGACGATAGTTGTCCTTTATCACTCTGCCAGTTTGTGAATTGCTGTGCCCCTGAGCTCCATTTCTCAACTCGTTTTTTGTGAGCTGAACGCAAGTCCAAAATTTTGGATCATGTCCTATACTGGTTCCCGGTGGGTGGCTGAGACTTTGGTTAATTCTTCTTCCTGCCGGGAAATTAGATTGACATGTGCCCGTCCAAATGCCTAACAGCTACTCTCTCATGGGTTCTCCGTCGTCCCTTCCATCCTCTGCCAAATTGGGAACCTGTGCAAACCAGGAGGTTAAAGGGCCTGTCTCTCCAAGTTGGGAGATTGATAGTAAGGCAGTTGGAAAGTCAAACTGGAGCACCAGGAGAGGGACTATTCGTTGAGTTTTAGAAACCTTTCGTATTCACAGTGTGTCCATTCTCTAGGTTTCCTGTACATGTTATAGCTGTAGTAATATTCCCTTGAACCTGGAGAGTTGGGACCCATGGAATGGGGGCCATGCATTATTACTTGAAAGGGTCTGCATTTGCTCACCCAATCTCACCAATCCTCTCAGTCCCAAGTGTCCAGCCTTATGCCACATCCAGCTGTCATGGTAGATAGGGTCTTTCCAGGTTTCCTCAGACACCTTGAAGGAATTGTAAAGAATTTCCCTGTTTTTTGGTTTTGCTTTTGAAATTCCTTTTTATAGTGGGTTTGAGCTGATTCTCGCTGCCACGTTTATGCCACTCTAGACACACTTGATTCCCTTATGGAGACATATCAATACATAGGTTTTAAGATTCTTACTAGTCAGATATATTCCTCTGCGGGAAATATGGGGTTTTGAGTCTCTTTCACTGAGGAAGGTGTCGGTCTTGTCTATTCCAAAGTTGGTTTTTGGAACGGTCCCTGTGCTTATATCAAACTCTGGTTTTATGCATCACCCCACCTCTCCTTCCCCTTTAAGCAGGCATAAGAGTGTTTTCTAAATGTGAGACTCTGTTCTCTTTCCTAACTCAGTTCACGTGTAGCCATGTTTACAGGATCTTCATAAGTGATATCTTATGATAAGTTTCTTTTTCTGTGTGACTTATTTCACTTAGAATCATCGTACCTGAATCCACTCACTTTGCTGCTACTGGTCTTATGACATTGATTTCATGGCTGAGGGATATTCCATCGTACGTAAGTACCACAATGTTTTGAACCATTTGTATATTTCCTGGGATATTTAAGGTGTACCCAAGTTGAGGTTCTTGTTGTCAGTGCAGCCCTAAATTTGGAGGTGGCTCTTTCTTATTGATTTTCAGTTTTCCCAAGGTATATTCCCTAGACTGGAAGTGGCCTTGGCTCTGTAGCTCTGTTGTTTACTTGTTTTAGGGAACACAATGCACTCCTCCAGTGAGGCAGTTGGCAATTTACATCCCGCCCATCAGCATAACAAGGCTCCCAGTTCTCCAGGGCCTGTCTTGCCTTTCTGGTTTTTACACATTTTGTGGATGTCCCTTTTGACCGGTGGGAAGTGATACTTCTTTGTAGTGCAGATTTGCATTGCCCGCTTGCTTGCTTGGCCAAAAAGGGCGTATGCGTTTTCTCCTGAATATATTCAGGAGAAAACGCATACGCCCTTTTTGGCCAAGTGCACCATTGTCCAAGTTGTGCCCCTCTTCCTGTGCTTTACAGGCGATTCCAACGTACCTCTTGAAATCTGTTTCCTGCTATTTTGCCTCGCTTTCAAGTCCGCCTCGTTGACTTCCCTCAACAGATTTTTGGACGATAGTTGTCCTTTATCACTCTGCCAGTTTGTGAATTGCTGTGCCCCTGAGCTCCATTTCTCAACTCGTTTTCTGTGAGCTGAACGCAAGTCCAAAATTTTGGATCATGTCCTATACTGGTTCCCGGTGGGTGGCTGAGACTTTGGTTAATTCTTCTTCCTGCCGGGAAATTAGTGTGACATATGCCCGTCCAAATGCCTAACAGCTACTCTCTCATGGGTTCTCTCTCGTCCCTTCCATCCTCTGCCAAATTGGGAACCTGTGCAAACCAGGAGGTTAAAGGGCCTGTCTCTCCAAGTTGGGAGATTGATAGTAAGGCAGTTGGAAAGTCAAACTGGAGCACCAGGAGAGGGACTATTCGTTGAGTTTTAGAAACCTTTCGTATTCACAGTGTGTCCATTCTCTAGGTCTCCTGTACATGTTATAGCTGTAGTAATATTCCCTTGAACCTGGAGAGTTGGGACCCATGGAATGGGCGCCATGCATTATTGCTTGAAAGGGTCTGCATTCGCTCACCCAATCTCACCAATCCTCTCAGTCCCAAGTGTCCAGCCTTATGCCACATCCAGCTGTCATTGTAGATAGGGTCTTTCCAGGTTTCCTCAGACACCCTGAAGGAATTGTAAAGAATTTCCCTGTTTTTTGGTTTTGCTTTTGAAATTCCTTTTTATAGTGGGTTTGAGCTGATTCTCGCTGCCATGTTTATGCCACTCTAGACACACTTGATTCCCTTATGGAGACATATCAATACATAGGTTTTAAGATTCTTACTAGTCAGATATATTCCTCTGTGGGAAATATGGGGTTTTGAGTCTCTTTCACTAAGGAAGGTGTCGGTCTTGTCAATTGCAAATTTGGTTTTTGGAACGGTCCCTGTGCTTATATCAAACTCTGGTTTTATGCATCACCCCACCTCTCCTTCCCCTTTATGCAGGCATAAGAGTGTTTTCTAAATGTGAGACTCTGTTCTCTTTCCTAACTCAGTTCACGTGTAGCCATGTTTACAGGATCTTCATAAGTGATATCTTATGATAAGTTTCTTTTTCTGTGTGACTTATTTCACTTAGAATCATCGTACCTGAATCCACTCACTTTGCTGCTACTGGTCTTATGACATTGATTTCATGGCTGAGGGATATTCCATCGTACGTAAGTACCACAATGTTTTGAACCATTTTTATATTTCCTGGGATATTTAAGGTGTACCCAAGTTGAGGTTCTTGTAGTCAGTGCAGCCCTAAATTTGGAGGTGGCTCTTTCTTATTGATTTTCAGTTTTCCCAAGGTATATTCCCTAGACTGGAAGTGGCCTTGGCTCTGTAGCTCTGTTGTTAACTTGTTTTAGGGAACACAATGCACTCCTCCAGTGAGGCAGTTGGCAGTTTACATCCCGCCCATCAGCATAACAAGGCTCCCAGTTCTCCAGGGCCTGTCTTGCCTTTCTGGTTTTTACACATTTTGTGGATGTCCCTTTTGACCGGTGGGAAGTGATACTTCTTTGTAGTGCAGATTTGCATTGCCCGCTTGCTTGCTTGGCCAAAAAGGGCGTATGCGTTTTCTCCTGAATATATTCAGGAGAAAACGCATACGCCCTTTTTGGCCAAGTGCACCATTGTCCAAGTTGTGCCCCTCTTCCTGTGCTTTACAGGCGATTCCAACGTACCTCTTGAAATCTGTTTCCTGCTATTTAGCCTCACTTTCAAGTCCGCCTCGTTGACTTCCCTCAACAGATTTTTGGACGATAGTTGTCCTTTATCACTCTGCCAGTTTGTGAATTGCTGTGCCCCTGAGCTCCATTTCTCAACTCGTTTTTTGTGAGCTGAACGCAAGTCCAAAATTTTGGATCATGTCCTATACTGGTTCCCGGTGGGTGGCTGAGACTTTGGTTAATTCTTCTTCCTGCCGGGAAATTAGATTGACATGTGCCCGTCCAAATGCCTAACAGCTACTCTCTCATGGGTTCTCCGTCGTCCCTTCCATCCTCTGCCAAATTGGGAACCTGTGCAAACCAGGAGGTTAAAGGGCCTGTCTCTCCAAGTTGGGAGATTGATAGTAAGGCAGTTGGAAAGTCAAACTGGAGCACCAGGAGAGGGACTATTCGTTGAGTTTTAGAAACCTTTCGTATTCACAGTGTGTCCATTCTCTAGGTTTCCTGTACATGTTATAGCTGTAGTAATATTCCCTTGAACCTGGAGAGTTGGGACCCATGGAATGGGGGCCATGCATTATTACTTGAAAGGGTCTGCATTTGCTCACCCAATCTCACCAATCCTCTCAGTCCCAAGTGTCCAGCCTTATGCCACATCCAGCTGTCATGGTAGATAGGGTCTTTCCAGGTTTCCTCAGACACCTTGAAGGAATTGTAAAGAATTTCCCTGTTTTTTGGTTTTGCTTTTGAAATTCCTTTTTATAGTGGGTTTGAGCTGATTCTCGCTGCCACGTTTATGCCACTCTAGACACACTTGATTCCCTTATGGAGACATATCAATACATAGGTTTTAAGATTCTTACTAGTCAGATATATTCCTCTGCGGGAAATATGGGGTTTTGAGTCTCTTTCACTGAGGAAGGTGTCGGTCTTGTCTATTCCAAAGTTGGTTTTTGGAACGGTCCCTGTGCTTATATCAAACTCTGGTTTTATGCATCACCCCACCTCTCCTTCCCCTTTAAGCAGGCATAAGAGTGTTTTCTAAATGTGAGACTCTGTTCTCTTTCCTAACTCAGTTCACGTGTAGCCATGTTTACAGGATCTTCATAAGTGATATCTTATGATAAGTTTCTTTTTCTGTGTGACTTATTTCACTTAGAATCATCGTACCTGAATCCACTCACTTTGCTGCTACTGGTCTTATGACATTGATTTCATGGCTGAGGGATATTCCATCGTACGTAAGTACCACAATGTTTTGAACCATTTGTATATTTCCTGGGATATTTAAGGTGTACCCAAGTTGAGGTTCTTGTTGTCAGTGCAGCCCTAAATTTGGAGGTGGCTCTTTCTTATTGATTTTCAGTTTTCCCAAGGTATATTCCCTAGACTGGAAGTGGCCTTGGCTCTGTAGCTCTGTTGTTTACTTGTTTTAGGGAACACAATGCACTCCTCCAGTGAGGCAGTTGGCAATTTACATCCCGCCCATCAGCATAACAAGGCTCCCAGTTCTCCAGGGCCTGTCTTGCCTTTCTGGTTTTTACACATTTTGTGGATGTCCCTTTTGACCGGTGGGAAGTGATACTTCTTTGTAGTGCAGATTTGCATTGCCCGCTTGCTTGCTTGGCCAAAAAGGGCGTATGCGTTTTCTCCTGAATATATTCAGGAGAAAACGCATACGCCCTTTTTGGCCAAGTGCACCATTGTCCAAGTTGTGCCCCTCTTCCTGTGCTTTACAGGCGATTCCAACGTACCTCTTGAAATCTGTTTCCTGCTATTTTGCCTCGCTTTCAAGTCCGCCTCGTTGACTTCCCTCAACAGATTTTTGGACGATAGTTGTCCTTTATCACTCTGCCAGTTTGTGAATTGCTGTGCCCCTGAGCTCCATTTCTCAACTCGTATTCTGTGAGCTGAACGCAAGTCCAAAATTTTGGATCATGTCCTATACTGGTTCCCGGTGGGTGGCTGAGACTTTGGTTAATTCTTCTTCCTGCCGGGAAATTAGTGTGACATATGCCCGTCCAAATGCCTAACAGCTACTCTCTCATGGGTTCTCTCTCGTCCCTTCCATCCTCTGCCAAATTGGGAACCTGTGCAAACCAGGAGGTTAAAGGGCCTGTCTCTCCAAGTTGGGAGATTGATAGTAAGGCAGTTGGAAAGTCAAACTGGAGCACCAGGAGAGGGACTATTCGTTGAGTTTTAGAAACCTTTCGTATTCACAGTGTGTCCATTCTCTAGGTCTCCTGTACATGTTATAGCTGTAGTAATATTCCCTTGAACCTGGAGAGTTGGGACCCATGGAATGGGGGCCATGCATTATTGCTTGAAAGGGTCTGCATTCGCTCACCCAATCTCACCAATCCTCTCAGTCCCAAGTGTCCAGCCTTATGCCACATCCAGCTGTCATTGTAGATAGGGTCTTTCCAGGTTTCCTCAGACACCCTGAAGGAATTGTAAAGAATTTCCCTGTTTTTTGGTTTTGCTTTTGAAATTCCTTTTTATAGTGGGTTTGAGCTGATTCTCGCTGCCATGTTTATGCCACTCTAGACACACTTGATTCCCTTATGGAGACATATCAATACATAGGTTTTAAGATTCTTACTAGTCAGATATATTCCTCTGTGGGAAATATGGGGTTTTGAGTCTCTTTCACTAAGGAAGGTGTCGGTCTTGTCAATTGCAAAGTTGGTTTTTGGAACGGTCCCTGTGCTTATATCAAACTCTGATTTTATGCATCACCCCACCTCTCCTTCCCCTTTATGCAGGCATAAGAGTGTTTTCTAAATGTGAGACTCTGTTCTCTTTCCTAACTCAGTTCACGTGTAGCCATGTTTACAGGATCTTCATAAGTGATATCTTATGATAAGTTTCTTTTTCTGTGTGACTTATTTCACTTAGAATCATCGTACCTGAATCCACTCACTTTGCTGCTACTGGTCTTATGACATTGATTTCATGGCTGAGGGATATTCCATCGTACGTAAGTACCACAATGTTTTGAACCATTTTTATATTTCCTGGGATATTTAAGGTGTACCCAAGTTGAGGTTCTTGTAGTCAGTGCAGCCCTAAATTTGGAGGTGGCTCTTTCTTATTGATTTTCAGTTTTCCCAAGGTATATTCCCTAGACTGGAAGTGGCCTTGGCTCTGTAGCTCTGTTGTTTACTTGTTTTAGGGAACACAATGCACTCCTCCAGTGAGGCAGTTGGCAATTTACATCCCGTCCATCAGCATAACAAGTCTCCCAGTTCTCCAGGGCCTGTCTTGCCTTTCTGGTTTTTACACATTTTGTGGATTTCCCTTTTGACCAGTGGGAAGTGATACTTCTTTGTAGTGCAGATTTGCATTGCCCGCTTGCTTGCTTGGCCAAAAAGGGCGTATGCGTTTTCTCCTGAATATATTCAGGAGAAAACGCATACGCCCTTTTTGGCCAAGTGCACCATTGTCCAAGTTGTGCCCCTCTTCCTGTGCTTTACAGGCGATTCCAAGGTACCTCTTTAAATCTGTTTCCTGCTATTTTGCCTCGCTTTCAAGTCCGCCTCGTTGACTTCCCTCAACAGATTTTTGGACGATAGTTGTCCTTTATCACTCTGCCAGTTTGTGAATTGCTGTGCCCCTGAGCTCCATTTCTCAACTCGTTTTTTGTGAGCTGAACACAAGTCCAAAATTTTGGATCATGTTCTATACTGGTTCCCGGTGGGTGGCTGAGACTTTGGTTAATTCTTCTTCCTGCCGGGAAATTAGAGTGACATGTGCCCGTCCAAATGCCTAACAGCTACTCTCTCATGGGTTCTCCCTCGTCCCTTCCATCCTCTGGCAAATTGGGAACCTGTGCAAACCAGGAGGTTAAAGGGCCTGTCTCTCCAAGTTGGGAGATTGATAGTAAGGCAGTTGGAAAGTCAACCTGGAGCACCAGGAGAGGGACTATTCATTGAGTTTTAGAAACCTTTCGTATTCACAGTGTGTCCATTCTCTAGGTTTCCTGTACATGTTATAGCTGTAGTAATATTCCCTTGAACCTGGAGAGTTGGGACCCATGGAATGGGGGCCATGCATTATTACTTGAAAGGGTCTGCATTTGCTCACCCAATCTCACCAATCCTCTCAGTCCCAAGTGTCCAGCCTTATGCCACATCCAGCTGTCATTGTAGATAGGGTCTTTCCAGGTTTCCTCAGACACCCTGAAGGAATTGTAAAGAATTTCCCTGTTTTTTGGTTTTGCTTTTGAAATTCCTTTTTATAGTGGGTTTGAGCTGATTCCCGCTGCCATGTTTATGCCACTCTAGACACACTTGATTCCCTTATGGAGACATATCAATACATAGGTTTTAAGATTCTTACTAGTCAGATATATTCCTCTGTGGGAAATATGGGGTTTTGAGTCTCTTTCACTAAGGAAGGTGTCGGTCTTGTCAATTCCAAAGTTGGTTTTTGGAACGGTCCCTGTGCTTATATCAAACTCTGGTTTTATGCATCACCCCACCTCTCCTTCCCCTTTATGCTGGCATAAGAGTGTTTTCTAAATGTGAGACTCTGTTCTCTTTCCTAACTCAGTTCACGTGTAGCCATGTTTACAGGATCTTCATAAGTGATATCTTATGATAAGTTTCTTTTTCTGTGTGACTTATTTCACTTAGAATCATCGTACCTGAATCCACTCACTTTGCTGCTACTGGTCTTATGACATTGATTTCATGGCTGAGGGATATTCCATCGTACATAAGTACCACAATGTTTTGAACCATTTTTATATTTCCTGGGATATTTAAGGTGTACCCAAGTTGAGGTTCTTGTAGCCAGTGCAGCCCTAAATTTGGAGGTGGCACTTTCTTATTGATTTTCAGTTTTCCCAATGTATATTTCCTAGACTGGAAGTGGCCTTGGCTCTGTAGCTCTGTTGTTTACTTGTTTTAGGGAACACAATGCACTCCTCCAGTGAGGCAGTTGGCAATTTACATCCCGCCCATCAGCATAACAAGGCTCCCAGTTCTCCAGGGCCTGTCTTGCCTTTCTGGTTTTTACACATTTTGTGGATGTCCCTTTTGACCAGTGGGAAGTGATACTTCTTTGTAGTGCAGATTTGCATTGCCCGCTTGCTTGCTTGGCCAAAAAGGGCGTTTGCGTTTTCTCCTGAATATATTCAGGAGAAAACGCATACACCGTTTTTGGCCAAGTGCACCATTGTCCAAGTTGTGCCCCTCTTCCTGTGCTTTACAGGCGATTCCAAGGTACCTCTTGAAATCTGTTTCCTGCTATTTTGCCTCGCTTTCAAGTCCGCCTCGTTGACTTCCCTCAACAGATTTTTGGACGATAGTTGTCCTTTATCACTCTGCCAGTTTGTGAATTGCTGTGCCCCTGAGCTCCATTTCTCAACTCGTTTTTTGTGAGCTGAACACAAGTCCAAAATTTTGGATCATGTCCTATACTGGTTCCCGGTGGGTGGCTGAGACTTTGGTTAATTCTTGTTCCTGCCGGGAAATTAGAGTGACATGTGCGCGTCCAAATGCCTAACAGCTACTCTCTCATGGGTTCTCCCTCGTCCCTTCCATCCTCTGGCAAATTGGGAACCTGTGCAAACCAGGAGGTTAAAGGGCCTGTCTCTCCAAGTTGGGAGATTGTTAGTAAGGCAGTTGGAAAGTCAAACTGGAGCACCAGGAGAGGGACTATTCATTGAGTTTTAGAAACCTTTCGTATTCACAGTGTGTACATTCTCTAGGTTTCCTGTACATGTTATAGCTGTAGTAATATTCCCTTGAACCTGGAGAGTTGGGACCCATGGAATGGGGGCCATGCATTATTGCTTGAAAGGGTCTGCATTTGCTCACCCAATCTCACCAATCCTCTCAGTCCCAAGTGTCCAGCCTTATGCCACATCCAGCTGTCATTGTAGATAGGGTCTTTCCAGGTTTCCTCAGACACCCTGAAGGAATTGTAAAGAATTTCCCTGTTTTTTGGTTTTGCTTTTGAAATTCCTTTTTATAGTGGGTTTGAGCTGATTCTCGCTGCCATGTTTATGCCACTCTAGACACACTTGATTCCCTTATGGAGACATATCAATACATAGGTTTTAAGGTTCTTACTAGTCAGATATATTCCTCTGTGGGAAATATGGGGTTTTGAGTCTCTTTCACTGAGGAAGGTGTCGGTCTTGTCTATTCCAAAGTTGGTTTTTGGAACGGTCCCTGTGCTTATATCAAACTCTGGTTTTATGCATCACCCCACCTCTCCATCCCCTTTATGCAGGCATAAGAGTGTTTTCTAAATGTGAGACTCTGTTCTCTTTCCTAACTCAGTTCACGTGTAGCCATGTTTACAGGATCTTCATAAGTGATATCTTATGATAAGTTTCTTTTTCTGTGTGACTTATTTCACTTAGAATCATCGTACCTGAATCCACTCACTTTGCTGCTACTGCTCTTATGACATTGATTTGATGGCTGAGGAATATTCCATCGTACGTAAGTACCCCAATGTTTTGAACCATTTTTATATTTCCTGGGATATTTAAGGTGTACCCAAGTTGAGGTTCTTGTAGTCAGTGCAGCCCTAAATTTGGAGGTGGCTCTTTCTTATTGATTTTCAGTTTTCCCAAGGTATATTCCCTAGACTGGAAGTGGCCTTGGCTCTGTATCTCTGTTGTTTACTTGTTTTAGCGAACACAATGCACTCCTCCAGTGAGGCAGTTGGCAATTGACATCCCGCCCATCAGCATAACAAGGCTCCCAGTTCTCCAGGGCCTGTCTTGCCTTTCTGGTTTTTACACATTTTGTGGATGTCCCTTTTGACCGGTGGGAAGTGATACTTCTTTGTAGTGCCGATTTGCATTGCCCGCTTGCTTGCTTGGCCAAAAAGGGCGTATGCGTTTTCTCCTGAATATATTCAGGGAAAAACGCATACGCCCTTTTTGGCCAAGTGCATCATTGTCGAACTTGTGCCCCTCTTCCTGTGCTTTACAGGCGATTCCAACGTACCTCTTTAAATCTGTTTCCTGCTATTCTGAATCGCATTAAAGTCCGCCTCGTTGCCTTCCCTCAACAGATTTTTGGACGATAGTTGTGTTTTATTACTGTGCCAGTTTGTGAATTGCTGTGCCCCTGAGCTCCATTTTTCAACTCGTTTTTAGTGAGCTGAACGCATGTCCAAAATTTTGGTTCAGGACCTATACTGGTTCCCGGTGGGTGGCTGAGACTTTGGTTAATTCTTCTTCCTACCGGTATATTAGAGGGCACGTGCCCGTCCAAATGCCTAACAGCTACTCTCTCATTGGTTCTCCCTCTTCCCTTTCATCCTCTGCCAAATTGGCAACCTGTTCGAACCAGGAGGTAAATGGCGCTGTGTCTCCAAGTTTGGAGATTGATAGTAAAGCAGTTGGAAAGTCAAACCAGAACACCAGGAGTGGGACTATTCATTGAGATTTAGAAACATTTCATATTCACAGTGTGTCCATTCTCTAGGTTTCCTGGACCAGTTCTTGCTGTATTAATATTCCCTTCAACCTCGAGAGTTGGGACCCATGGAATGGGGACCACGCATTCTTGCTTTAATGGGTCTTCATTTTCTCACCCAATCTCACCAATCCTCTCAGTCCCAAGTGTCCAGCCTTATGCCATATCCAGCTGTCATTGTAGATAGGTTCATTCCACGTTTCATCAGAGACCCTGAAGGAATTGTAAAGACTTTCCCTGTTTTTTTGTTTTGTTTTTGAAATTCCTTTTTATAGTGGGTTTGAGCTGATTCTCGCTGCCATGTTTATGCCAGTCAAGACACACTTGATAACCTTATGGAGACATATCAATACATAGGTTTTAAGATTCTTACTAGTCAGATCTATTCCTCTGCGGGAAATATGTGGTTTTGAGTCCCTTTCACTGAGGAAGGTGTAGGTCTTATCTATTCCATAGTAAGTTTTTGGAACGGTCCCTGTGATTATATCAAACTCTGGTTTTATGCATTACCCCACCTCTCTTTCTCCCTTAAGCATGCATACGAGTTTATTTCTAAATGTGAGACACTGTTCTCTTTCCTAACTCAGTTCATATGTAGCCATGTTTACAGGATCTCCAAAAGTCATATCTTATGATAAGTTTCTTTTTCTGTGTGACTTATTTCACTTAGAATCATCATACCTGAATCGACTCATTTTGCTGCTACTGGTCTTATGACATTGATTTCATGGATGAGGGATATTACATCTTTCGTATGTACCACAATTTTTTGAATCCATTTTATATTTCCTGGGATATTTAAGGTGTACCCAAGTTGAGGTTCTTGTAAGCAGTGCAGCCCTAAATTTTGGGGTGACTCTGTCTTATTGATTTTCAGTTTTCCCAAGATATATTCCCTAGACTGAAAGTGCCCTTGGCTCTGTAGCTCTTTTGTTTACTTGTTTTAGGGAACACAGTGCACTCCTCCAGAGAGGCAGTTGGCAATTTACATCCGGACCATCAGCATAAAAAGGCTCCGTGTTCTCCAGGCCCTGTCATGCCTTTCTGGTTTTTACACATTTTGTGGATGTCCCTTTTGACCGGTGGGAAGTGACACTTCTTTGTAGTGCAAATTTGCATTGCCCGCTTGCTTGCTTGGCCAAAAAGGGCGTATGCGTTTTCTCCTGAATATATTCAGGAGAAAACGCATACGCCCTTTTTCTCCAATTGCATCAGTGTCAAAGTTGTGCCTCTCTTCCTGTGCTTTAAAGGCGATTCCAAGGTACCTCTTGAAATCTGTTTCCTGCTATTCGGGATCGCTTTCAAGTCCGCCTCGTTTCCTTCCCTCAACAGATTTATGGACGATAGATGTCCTGTATTACTCTGCCAGTTTGTGAATTGCTGTGCCCCTGAGCTCCATTTTACAACTCGAGTTTTGTGAGCTGAACGCAATTCCAAAATTTTGGTTCAGGATCTATACTGGTTCCCGGTGGGTGGCTGAGACTTTGGTTAATTCTTCTTCCTGCCGGGAAATTAGTATGAAATGTGCCTGTCCAAATGCCTAACACCTACTCTCTCATTGTTTCTTCCTCTTCCCTTTCATCCTCTGCCAAATTGACAACCTGTGCGAACCAGGAGGTTAAAGGGGCTGTCTCTCCTAGTTGGTTGATTGATAGTAAAGCAGTTGGAAAGTCAAACTGGAGCACCAGGAGTGGGACTATTCGTTGAGTTTTAGAAACCTTTCGTATTCACAGTGTGTCCATTCTCTAGGTTTCCTGTACATGTTATAGCTGTAGTAATATTCCCTTGAACCTGGAGAGTTGGGACCCATGGAATGGGGCCATGCATTATTGCTTTAAAGGGTCTGCATTTGCTCACCCAATCTCACCAATCCTCTCAGTCCCAAGTGTCCAGCCTTATGCCACATCCAGCTGTCATTGTAGATAGGGTCATTCCAGGTTTCCTCAGACACCCTGAAGGAATTGTAAAGAATTTCCCTGTTTTTTGGTTTTGCTTTTGAAATTCCTTTTTATAGTGGGTTTGAGCTGATTCTCGCTGCCATGTTTATGCCACTCTAGACACACTTGATTCCCTTATGGAGTCATATCAATACATAGGTTTTAAGATTCTTACTAGTCAGATATATTCCTCTGCGGGAAATATGGGGTTTTGAGTCTCTTTCACTGAGGAAGGTGTAGGTCTTGTCTATTCCAAAGTTGGTTTTTGGAACGGTCCATGTGCTTATATCAAACTCTGGTTTTATGCATCACCCCACCTCTCCTTCCCCTTTATGCAGGCATAAGAGTGTTTTCTAAATGTGAGACTCTGTTTTCTTTCCTAACTCAGTTCACGTGTAGCCATGTTTACAGGATCTTCATAAGTGATATCTTATGATAAGTTCCTTTTTCTGTGTGACTTATTTCACTTAGAATCATCGTACCTGAATCCACTCACTTTGCTGCTACTGGTTTTATGACATTGATTTCATGGCTGAGGGATATTCCATCGTACGTAAATACCACAATGTTTTGAACCATTTTTATATTTCCTGGGATATTTAAGGTGTACCCAAGTTGAGGTTCTTGTAGCCAGTGCAGCCCTAAATTTGGAGGTGGCTCTTTCTTATTGATTTTCAGTTTTCCCAAGGTATATTCCCTAGACTGGAAGTGGCCTTGGCTCTGTAGCTCTGTTGTTTACTTGTTTTAGGGAACACAATGCACTCCTCCAGTAAGGCAGTTGGCAATTTACATCCCGCCCATCAGCATAACAAGGCTCCCAGTTCTCCAGGGCCTGTCTTGCCTTTCTGGTTTTTACACATTTTGTGGATGTCCCTTTTGACCGGTGGGAAGTGATACTTCTTTGTAGTGCAGATTTGCATTGCCCGCTTGCTTGCTTGGCCAAAAAGGGCGTATGCGTTTTCTCCTGAATATATTCAGGAGAAAACGCATACGCCCTTTTTGGCCAAGTGCACCATTGTCCAAGTTGTGCCCCTCTTCCTGTGCTTTACAGGAGATTCCAAGGTACCTCTTGAAATCTGTTTCCTGCTATTTTGCCTCGCTTTCAAGTCCGCCTCATTGACTTCCCTCAACAGATTTTTGGACGATAGTTGTCCTTTATCACTCTGCCAGTTTGTGAATTGCTGTGCCCCTGAGCTCCATTTCTCAACTCGTTTTTTGGGAGCTGAACGCAAGTCCAAAATTTTGGATCATGTCCTATACTGGTTCCCGGTGGGTGGCTGAGACTTTGGTTAATTCTTCTTCCTGCCGGGAAATTAGAGTGACATGTGCCCGTCCAAATGCCTAACAGCTACTCTCTCATGGGTTCTCCCTCGTCCCTTCCATCCTCTGCCAAATTGGGAACCTGTGCAAACCAGGAGGTTAAAGGGCCTGTCTGTCCAAGTTGGGAGATTGATAGTAAGGCAGTTGGAAAGTCAAACTGGAGCACCAGGAGAGGGACTATTCGTTGAGTTTTAGAAACCTTTCGTATTCACAGTGTGTCCATTCTCTAGGTTTCCTGTACATGTTATAGCTGTAGTAATATTCCCTTGAACCTGGAGAGTTGGGACCCATGGAATGGGGGCCATGCATTATTGCTTGAAAGGGTCTGCATTTGCTCACCCAATCTCACCAATCCTCTCAGTCCCAAGTGTCCAGCCTTATGCCACATCCAGCTGTCATTGTAGATAGGGTCTTTCCAGGTTTCCTCAGACACCCTGAAGGAATTGTAAAGAATTTCCCTGTTTTTTGGTTTTGCTTTTGAAATTCCTTTTTATAGTGGGTTTGAGCTGATTCTCGCTGCCATGTTTATGCCACTCTAGACACACTTGATTCCCTTATGGAGTCATATGAATACATAGGTTTTAAGATTCTTACTAGTCAGATATATTCCTCTGCGGGAAATATGGGGTTTTGAGTCTCTTTCACTGAGGAAGGTGTAGGTCTTGTCTATTCCAAAGTTGGTTTTTAGAACGGTCCCTGTGCTTATATCAAACTCTGGTTTTATGCATCACCCCACCTCTCCATCCCCTTTATGCAGGCATAAAAGTGTTTTCTAAATGTGAGACTCTGTTCTATTTCCTAACTCAGTTCACGTGTACCCATGTTTACAGGATCTTCATAAGTGATATCTTATGATAAGTTCCTTTTTCTGTGTGACTTATTTCACTTAGAATCATCGTACCTGAATCCACTCACTTTGCTGCTACTGGTCTTATGACATTGATTTCATGGCTGAGGGATATTCCATCGTACGTAAGTACCACAATGTTTTGAACCATTTTTATATTTCCTGGGATATTTAAGGTGTACCCAAGTTGAGGTTCTTTTAGCCAGTGCAGCCCTAAATTTGGAGGTGGCTCTTTCTTATTGATTTTCAGTTTTCCCAAGGTATATTCCCTAGACTGGAAGTGGCCTTGGCTCTGTAGCTCTGTTGTTTACTTGTTTTAGGGAACACAATGCACTCCTCCAGTGAGGCAGTTGGCAATTTACATCCCGCCCATCAGCATAACAAGGCTCCCTGTTCTCCAGGGCCTGTCTTGCCTTTCTGGTTTTTACACATTTTGTGGATGTCCCTTTTGACCGGTGGGAAGTGATACTTCTTTGTAGTGCAGATTTGCATTGCCCGCTTGCTTGCTTGGCCAAAAAGGGCGTATGCGTTTTCTCCTGAATATATTCAGGAGAAAACGCATACGCCCTTTTTGGCCAAGTGCACCATTGTCCAAGTTGTGCCCCTCTTCCTGTGCTTTACAGGCGATTCCAACGTACCTCTTGAAATCTGTTTCCTGCTATTTTGCCTCACTTTCAAGTCCGCCTCGTTGACGTCCCTCAACAGATTTTTGGATGATAGTTGTCCTTTATCACTCTGCCAGTATGTGAATTGCTGTGCCCCTGAGCTCCATTTCTCAACTCGTTTTTTGCGAGCTGAACGCAAGTCCAAAATTTTGGATCATGTCCTATACTGGTTCCCGGTGGGTGGCTGAGACTTTGGTTAATTCTTCTTCCTGCCGGGAAATTAGAGTGACATGTGCCCGTCCAAATGCCTAACAGCTACTCTCTCATGGGTTCTCCCTCGTCCCTTCCATCCTCTGCCAAATTGGGAACCTGTGCAAACCAGGAGGTTAAAGTGCCTGTCTCTCCAAGTTGGGAGATTGATAGTAAGGCAGTTGGAAAGTCAAACTGGAGCACCAGGAGAGGGACTATTCGTTGAGTTTTAGAAACCTTTCGTATTCACAGTGTGTCCATTCTCTAGGTTTCCTGTACATGTTATAGCTGTAGTAATATTCCCTTGAACCTGGAGAGTTGGGACCCATGGAATGGGGGCCATGCATTATTGCTTGAAAGGGTCTGCATTTTCTCACCCAATCTCACCAATCCTCTCAGTCCCAAGTGTCCAGCCTTATGCCACATCCAGCTGTCATTGTAGATAGGGTCTTTCCAGGTTTCCTCAGACACCCTGAAGGAATTGTAAAGAATTTCCCTGTTTTTTGGTTTTGCTTTTGAAATTCCTTTTTATAGTGGGTTTGAGCTGATTCTCGCTGCCATGTTTATGCCACTCTAGACACACTTGATTCCCTTATGGAGACATATCAATACATAGGTTTTAAGATTCTTACTAGTCAGATATATTCCTCTGTGGGAAATATGGGGTTTTGAGTCTCTTTCACTGAGGAAGGTGTCGGTCTTGTCAATTCCAAAGTTGGTTTTTGAAACGGTCCCTGTGCTTATATCAAACTCTGGTTTTATGCATCACCCCACCTCTCCTTCCCCTTTATGCAGGCATAAGCGTGTTTTCTAAATGTGAGACTCTGTTCTCTTTCCTAACTCAGTTCACGTGTAGCCATGTTTACAGGATCTTCATAAGTGATATCTTATGATAAGTTTCTTTTTCTGTGTGACTTATTTCACTTAGAATCATCGTACCTGAATCCACTCACTTTGCTGCTACTGGTCTTATGACATTGATTTCATGGCTGAGGGATATTCCATCGTACGTAAGTACCACAATGTTTTGAACCATTTTTATGTTTCCTGGGATATTTAAGGTGTACCCAAGTTGAGGTTCTTGTAGCCAGTGCAGCCCTAAATTTGGAGGTGGCTCTTTCTTATTGATTTTCAGTTTTCCCCAGGTATATTCCCTAGACTGGAAGTGGCCTTGGCTCTGTAGCTCTGTTGTTTACTTGTTTTAGGGAACACAATGCACTCCTCCAGTGAGGCAGTTGGCAATTTACATCCCGCCCATCAGCATAACAAGGCTCCCAGTTCTCCAGGGCCTGTCTTGCCTTTCTGGTTTTTACACATTTTGTGGATGTCCCTTTTGACCGGTGGGAAGTGATACTTCTTTGTAGTGCAGATTTGCATTGCCCGCTTGCTTGCTTGGCCAAAAAGGGCGTATGCATTTTCTCCTGAATATATTCAGGAGAAAACGCATACGCCCTTTTTGGCCAAGTGCACCATTGTCCAAGTTGTGCCCCTCTTCCTGTGCTTTACAGGCGATTCCAAGGTACCTCTTGAAATCTGTTTCCTGCTATTTTGCCTCGCTTTCAAGTCCGCCTCGTTGACTTCCCTCAACAGATTTTTGGACGATAGTTGTCCTTTATCACTCTGCCAGTTTGTGAATTGCTGTGCCCCTGAGCTCCATTTCTCAACTCGTTTTTTGTGAGCTGAACGCAAGTCCAAAATTTTGGATCATGTCCTATACTGGTTCCCGGTGGGTGGCTGAGACTTTGGTTAATTCTTCTTCCTGCCGGGAAATTAGAGTGACATGTGCCCGTCCAAATGCCTAACAGCTACTCTCTCATGGGTTCTCCCTCGTCCCTTCCATCCTCTGCCAAATTGGGAACCTGTGCAAACCAGGAGGTTAAAGGGCCTGTCTGTCCAAGTTGGGAGATTGATAGTAAGGCAGTTGGAAAGTCAAACTGGAGCACCAGGAGAGGGACTGTTCGTTGAGTTTTAGAAACCTTTCGTATTCACAGTGTGTCCATTCTCTAGGTTTCCTGGACCAGTTCTTGCTGTATTAATATTCCCTTCAACCTCGAGAGTTGGGACCCATGGAATGGGGACCACGCATTCTTGCTTTAATGGGTCTGCATTTTCTCACCCAATCTCACCAATCCTCTCAGTCCCAAGTGTCCAGCCTTATGCCATATCCAGCTGTCATTGTAGATAGGTTCATTCCACGTTTCATCAGAGACCCTGAAGGAATTGTAAAGACTTTCCCTGTTTTTTTGTTTTGTTTTTGAAATTCCTTTTTATAGTGGGTTTGAGCTGATTCTCGCTGCCATGTTTATGCCAGTCAAGACACACTTGATAACCTTATGGAGACATATCAATACATAGGTTTTAAGATTCTTACTAGTCAGATCTATTCCTCTGCGGGAAATATGTGGTTTTGAGTCCCTTTCACTGAGGAAGGTGTAGGTCTTATCTATTCCATAGTAAGTTTTTGGAACGGTCCCTGTGATTATATCAAACTCTGGTTTTATGCATTACCCCACCTCTCTTTCTCCCTTAAGCATGCATACGAGTTTATTTATAAATGTGAGACACTGTTCTATTTCCTAACTCATTTCATATGTAGCCATGTTTACAGGATCTCCAAAAGTCATATCTTATGATAAGTTTCTTTTTCTGTGTGACTTATTTCACTTAGAATCATCATACCTGAATCGACTCATTTTGCTGCTACTGGTCTTATGACATTGATTTCATGGATGAGGGATATTACATCTTTCGTATGTACCACAATTTTTTGAATCCATTTTATATTTCCTGGGATATTTAAGGTGTACCCAAGTTGAGGTTCTTGTAAGCAGTGCAGCCCTAAATTTTGGGGTGACTCTGTCTTATTGATTTTCAGTTTTCCCAAGATATATTCCCTAGACTGAAAGTGCCCTTGGCTCTGTAGCTCTTTTGTTTACTTGTTTTAGGGAACACAGTGCACTCATCCAGAGAGGCAGTTGGCAATTTACATCCGGACCATCAGCATAAAAAGGCTCCGTGTTCTCCAGGCCCTGTCATGCCTTTCTGGTTTTTACACATTTTGTGGATGTCCCTTTTGACCGGTGGGAAGTGACACTTCTTTGTAGTGCAAATTTGCATTGCCCGCTTGCTTGCTTGGCCAAAAAGGGCGTATGCGTTTTCTCCTGAATATATTCAGGAGAAAACGCATACGCCCTTTTTCTCCAATTGCATCAGTGTCAAAGTTGTGCCTCTCTTCCTGTGCTTTAAAGGCGATTCCAAGGTACCTCTTGAAATCTGTTTCCTGCTATTCGGCATCGCTTTCAAGTCCGCCTCGTTTCCTTCCCTCAACAGATTTATGGACGATAGATGTCCTGTATTACTCTGCCAGTTTGTGAATTGCTGTGCCCCTGAGCTCCATTTTACAACTCGAGTTTTGTGAGCTGAACGCAATTCCAAAATTTTGGTTCAGGATCTATACTGGTTCCCGGTGGGTGGCTGAGACTTTGGTTAATTCTTCTTCCTGCCGGGAAATTAGTATGAAATGTGCCTGTCCAAATGCCTAACACCTACTCTCTCATTGTTTCTTCCTCTTCCCTTTCATCCTCTGCCAAATTGACAACCTGTGAGAACCAGGAGGTTAAAGGGGCTGTCTCTCCTAGTTGGTTGATTGATAGTAAAGCAGTTGGAAAGTCAAACTGGAGCACCAGGAGTGGGACTATTCGTTGAGTTTTAGAAACCTTTCGTATTCACAGTGTGTCCATTCTCTAGGTTTCCTGTACATGTTATAGCTGTAGTAATATTCCCTTGAACCTGGAGAGTTGGGACCCATGGAATGGGGCCATGCATTATTGCTTTAAAGGGTCTGAATTTGCTCACCCAATCTCAACAATCCTCTCAGTCCCAAGTGTCCAGCCTTATGCCACATCCAGCTGTCATTGTAGATAGGGTCATTCCAGGTTTCCTCAGACACCCTGAAGGAATTGTAAAGAATTTCCCTGTTTTTTGGTTTTGCTTTTGAAATTCCTTTTTATAGTGGGTTTGAGCTGATTCTCGCTGCCATGTTTATGCCACTCTAGACACACTTGATTCCCTTATGGAGTCATATCAATACATAGGTTTTAAGATTCTTACTAGTCAGATATATTCCTCTGCGGGAAATATGGGGTTTTGAGTCTCTTTCACTGAGGAAGGTGTAGGTCTTGTCTATTCCAAAGTTGGTTTTTGGAACGGTCCATGTGCTTATATCAAACTCTGGTTTTATGCATCACCCCACCTCTCCTTCCCCTTTATGCAGGCATAAGAGTGTTTTCTAAATGTGAGACTCTGTTTTCTTTCCTAACTCAGTTCACGTGTAGCCATGTTTACAGGATCTTCATAAGTGATATCTTATGATAAGTTCCTTTTTCTGTGTGACTTATTTCACTTAGAATCATCGTACCTGAATCCACTCACTTTGCTGCTACTGGTTTTATGACATTGATTTCATGGCTGAGGGATATTCCATCGTACGTAAATACCACAATGTTTTGAACCATTTTTATATTTCCTGGGATATTTAAGGTGTACCCAAGTTGAGGTTCTTGTAGCCAGTGCAGCCCTAAATTTGGAGGTGGCTCTTTCTTATTGATTTTCAGTTTTCCCAAGGTATATTCCCTAGACTGGAAGTGGCCTTGGCTCTGTAGCTCTGTTGTTTACTTGTTTTAGGGAACACAATGCACTCCTCCAGTGAGGCAGTTGGCAATTTACATCCCGCCCATCAGCATAACAAGGCTCCCTGTTCTCCAGGGCCTGTCTTGCCTTTCTGGTTTTTACACATTTTGTGGATGTCCCTTTTGACCGGTGGGAAGTGATACTTCTTTGTAGTGCAGATTTGCATTGCCCGCTTGCTTGCTTGGCCAAAAAGGGCGTATGCGTTTTCTCCTGAATATATTCAGGAGAAAACGCATACGCCCTTTTTGGCCAAGTGCACCATTGTCCAAGTTGTGCCCCTCTTCCTGTGCTTTACAGGAGATTCCAAGGTACCTCTTGAAATCTGTTTCCTGCTATTTTGCCTCGCTTTCAAGTCCGCCTCGTTGACTTCCCTCAACAGATTTTTGGACGATAGTTGTCCTTTATCACTCTGCCAGTTTGTGAATTGCTGTGCCCCTGAGCTCCATTTCTCAACTCGTTTTTTGGGAGCTGAACGCAAGTCCAAAATTTTGGATCATGTCCTATACTGGTTCCCGGTGGGTGGCTGAGACTTTGGTTAATTCTTCTTCCTGCCGGGAAATTAGAGTGACATGTGCCCGTCCAAATGCCTAACAGCTACTCTCTCATGGGTTCTCCCTCGTCCCTTCCATCCTCTGCCAAATTGGGAACCTGTGCAAACCAGGAGGTTAAAGGGCCTGTCTCTCCAAGTTGGGAGATTGATAGTAAGGCAGTTGGAAAGTCAAACTGGAGCACCAGGAGAGGGACTATTCGTTGAGTTTTAGAAACCTTTCGTATTCACAGTGTGTCCATTCTCTAGGTTTCCTGTACATGTTATAGCTGTAGTAATATTCCCTTGAACCTGGAGAGTTGGGACCCATGGAATGGGGGCCATGCATTATTGCTTGAAAGGGTCTGCATTTGCTCACCCAATCTCACCAATCCTCTCAGTCCCAAGTGTCCAGCCTTATGCCACATCCAGCTGTCATTGTAGATAGGGTCTTTCCAGGTTTCCTCAGACACCCTGAAGGAATTGTAAAGAATTTCCCTGTTTTTTGGTTTTGCTTTTGAAATTCCTTTTTATAGTGGGTTTGAGCTGATTCTCGCTGCCATGTTTATGCCACTCTAGACACACTTGATTCCCTTATGGAGTCATATGAATACATAGGTTTTAAGATTCTTACTAGTCAGATATATTCCTCTGCGGGAAATATGGGGTTTTGAGTCTCTTTCACTGAGGAAGGTGTAGGTCTTGTCTATTCCAAAGTTGGTTTTTAGAACGGTCCCTGTGCTTATATCAAACTCTGGTTTTATGCATCACCCCACCTCTCCATCCCCTTTATGCAGGCATAAAAGTGTTTTCTAAATGTGAGACTCTGTTCTATTTCCTAACTCAGTTCACGTGTAGCCATGTTTACAGGATCTTCATAAGTGATATCTTATGATAAGTTCCTTTTTCTGTGTGACTTATTTCACTTAGAATCATCGTACCTGAATCCACTCACTTTGCTGCTACTGGTCTTATGACATTGATTTCATGGCTGAGGGATATTCCATCGTACGTAAGTACCACAATGTTTTGAACCATTTTTATATTTCCTGGGATATTTAAGGTGTACCCAAGTTGAGGTTCTTTTAGCCAGTGCAGCCCTAAATTTGGAGGTGGCTCTTTCTTATTGATTTTCAGTTTTCCCAAGGTATATTCCCTAGACTGGAAGTGGCCTTGGCTCTGTAGCTCTGTTGTTTACTTGTTTTAGGGAACACAATGCACTCCTCCAGTGAGGCAGTTGGCAATTTACATCCCGCCCATCAGCATAACAAGGCTCCCTGTTCTCCAGGGCCTGTCTTGCCTTTCTGGTTTTTACACATTTTGTGGATGTCCCTTTTGACCGGTGGGAAGTGATACTTCTTTGTAGTGCAGATTTGCATTGCCCGCTTGCTTGCTTGGCCAAAAAGGGCGTATGCGTTTTCTCCTGAATATATTCAGGAGAAAACGCATACGCCCTTTTTGGCCAAGTGCACCATTGTCCAAGTTGTGCCCCTCTTCCTGTGCTTTACAGGCGATTCCAACGTACCTCTTGAAATCTGTTTCCTGCTATTTTGCCTCACTTTCAAGTCCGCCTCGTTGACGTCCCTCAACAGATTTTTGGATGATAGTTGTCCTTTATCACTCTGCCAGTATGTGAATTGCTGTGCCCCTGAGCTCCATTTCTCAACTCGTTTTTTGCGAGCTGAACGCAAGTCCAAAATTTTGGATCATGTCCTATACTGGTTCCCGGTGGGTGGCTGAGACTTTGGTTAATTCTTCTTCCTGCCGGGAAATTAGAGTGACATGTGCCCGTCCAAATGCCTAACAGCTACTCTCTCATGGGTTCTCCCTCGTCCCTTCCATCCTCTGCCAAATTGGGAACCTGTGCAAACCAGGAGGTTAAAGTGCCTGTCTCTCCAAGTTGGGAGATTGATAGTAAGGCAGTTGGAAAGTCAAACTGGAGCACCAGGAGAGGGACTATTCGTTGAGTTTTAGAAACCTTTCGTATTCACAGTGTGTCCATTCTCTAGGTTTCCTGTACATGTTATAGCTGTAGTAATATTCCCTTGAACCTGGAGAGTTGGGACCCATGGAATGGGGGCCATGCATTATTGCTTGAAAGGGTCTGCATTTTCTCACCCAATCTCACCAATCCTCTCAGTCCCAAGTGTCCAGCCTTATGCCACATCCAGCTGTCATTGTAGATAGGGTCTTTCCAGGTTTCCTCAGACACCCTGAAGGAATTGTAAAGAATTTCCCTGTTTTTTGGTTTTGCTTTTGAAATTCCTTTTTATAGTGGGTTTGAGCTGATTCTCGCTGCCATGTTTATGCCACTCTAGACACACTTGATTCCCTTATGGAGACATATCAATACATAGGTTTTAAGATTCTTACTAGTCAGATATATTCCTCTGTGGGAAATATGGGGTTTTGAGTCTCTTTCACTGAGGAAGGTGTCGGTCTTGTCAATTCCAAAGTTGGTTTTTGAAACGGTCCCTGTGCTTATATCAAACTCTGGTTTTATGCATCACCCCACCTCTCCTTCCCCTTTATGCAGGCATAAGCGTGTTTTCTAAATGTGAGACTCTGTTCTCTTTCCTAACTCAGTTCACGTGTAGCCATGTTTACAGGATCTTCATAAGTGATATCTTATGATAAGTTTCTTTTTCTGTGTGACTTATTTCACTTAGAATCATCGTACCTGAATCCACTCACTTTGCTGCTACTGGTCTTATGACATTGATTTCATGGCTGAGGGATATTCCATCGTACGTAAGTACCACAATGTTTTGAACCATTTTTATATTTCCTGGGATATTTAAGGTGTACCCAAGTTGAGGTTCTTGTAGCCAGTGCAGCCCTAAATTTGGAGGTGGCTCTTTCTTATTGATTTTCAGTTTTCCCCAGGTATATTCCCTAGACTGGAAGTGGCCTTGGCTCTGTAGCTCTGTTGTTTACTTGTTTTAGGGAACACAATGCACTCCTCCAGTGAGGCAGTTGGCAATTTACATCCCGCCCATCAGCATAACAAGGCTCCCAGTTCTCCAGGGCCTGTCTTGCCTTTCTGGTTTTTACACATTTTGTGGATGTCCCTTTTGACCGGTGGGAAGTGATACTTCTTTGTAGTGCAGATTTGCATTGCCCGCTTGCTTGCTTGGCCAAAAAGGGCGTATGCATTTTCTCCTGAATATATTCAGGAGAAAACGCATACGCCCTTTTTGGCCAAGTGCACCATTGTCCAAGTTGTGCCCCTCTTCCTGTGCTTTACAGGCGATTCCAAGGTACCTCTTGAAATCTGTTTCCTGCTATTTTGCCTCGCTTTCAAGTCCGCCTCGTTGACTTCCCTCAACAGATTTTTGGACGATAGTTGTCCTTTATCACTCTGCCAGTTTGTGAATTGCTGTGCCCCTGAGCTCCATTTCTCAACTCGTTTTTTGTGAGCTGAACGCAAGTCCAAAATTTTGGATCATGTCCTATACTGGTTCCCGGTGGGTGGCTGAGACTTTGGTTAATTCTTCTTCCTGCCGGGAAATTAGAGTGACATGTGCCCGTCCAAATGCCTAACAGCTACTCTCTCATGGGTTCTCCCTCGTCCCTTCCATCCTCTGCCAAATTGGGAACCTGTGCAAACCAGGAGGTTAAAGGGCCTGTCTCTCCAAGTTGGGAGATTGATAGTAAGGCAGTTGGAAAGTCAAACTGGAGCACCAGGAGAGGGACTGTTCGTTGAGTTTTAGAAACCTTTCGTATTCACAGTGTGTCCATTCTCTAGGTTTCCTGGACCAGTTCTTGCTGTATTAATATTCCCTTCAACCTCGAGAGTTGGGACCCATGGAATGGGGACCACGCATTCTTGCTTTAATGGGTCTGCATTTTCTCACCCAATCTCACCAATCCTCTCAGTCCCAAGTGTCCAGCCTTATGCCATATCCAGCTGTCATTGTAGATAGGTTCATTCCACGTTTCATCAGAGACCCTGAAGGAATTGTAAAGACTTTCCCTGTTTTTTTGTTTTGTTTTTGAAATTCCTTTTTATAGTGGGTTTGAGCTGATTCTCGCTGCCATGTTTATGCCAGTCAAGACACACTTGATAACCTTATGGAGACATATCAATACATAGGTTTTAAGATTCTTACTAGTCAGATCTATTCCTCTGCGGGAAATATGTGGTTTTGAGTCCCTTTCACTGAGGAAGGTGTAGGTCTTATCTATTCCATAGTAAGTTTTTGGAACGGTCCCTGTGATTATATCAAACTCTGGTTTTATGCATTACCCCACCTCTCTTTCTCCCTTAAGCATGCATACGAGTTTATTTATAAATGTGAGACACTGTTCTATTTCCTAACTCATTTCATATGTAGCCATGTTTACAGGATCTCCAAAAGTCATATCTTATGATAAGTTTCTTTTTCTGTGTGACTTATTTCACTTAGAATCATCATACCTGAATCGACTCATTTTGCTGCTACTGGTCTTATGACATTGATTTCATGGATGAGGGATATTACATCTTTCGTATGTACCACAATTTTTTGAATCCATTTTATATTTCCTGGGATATTTAAGGTGTACCCAAGTTGAGGTTCTTGTAAGCAGTGCAGCCCTAAATTTTGGGGTGACTCTGTCTTATTGATTTTCAGTTTTCCCAAGATATATTCCCTAGACTGAAAGTGCCCTTGGCTCTGTAGCTCTTTTGTTTACTTGTTTTAGGGAACACAGTGCACTCATCCAGAGAGGCAGTTGGCAATTTACATCCGGACCATCAGCATAAAAAGGCTCCGTGTTCTCCAGGCCCTGTCATGCCTTTCTGGTTTTTACACATTTTGTGGATGTCCCTTTTGACCGGTGGGAAGTGACACTTCTTTGTAGTGCAAATTTGCATTGCCCGCTTGCTTGCTTGGCCAAAAAGGGCGTATGCGTTTTCTCCTGAATATATTCAGGAGAAAACGCATACGCCCTTTTTCTCCAATTGCATCAGTGTCAAAGTTGTGCCTCTCTTCCTGTGCTTTAAAGGCGATTCCAAGGTACCTCTTGAAATCTGTTTCCTGCTATTCGGCATCGCTTTCAAGTCCGCCTCGTTTCCTTCCCTCAACAGATTTATGGACGATAGATGTCCTGTATTACTCTGCCAGTTTGTGAATTGCTGTGCCCCTGAGCTCCATTTTACAACTCGAGTTTTGTGAGCTGAACGCAATTCCAAAATTTTGGTTCAGGATCTATACTGGTTCCCGGTGGGTGGCTGAGACTTTGGTTAATTCTTCTTCCTGCCGGGAAATTAGTATGAAATGTGCCTGTCCAAATGCCTAACACCTACTCTCTCATTGTTTCTTCCTCTTCCCTTTCATCCTCTGCCAAATTGACAACCTGTGAGAACCAGGAGGTTAAAGGGGCTGTCTCTCCTAGTTGGTTGATTGATAGTAAAGCAGTTGGAAAGTCAAACTGGAGCACCAGGAGTGGGACTATTCGTTGAGTTTTAGAAACCTTTCGTATTCACAGTGTGTCCATTCTCTAGGTTTCCTGTACATGTTATAGCTGTAGTAATATTCCCTTGAACCTGGAGAGTTGGGACCCATGGAATGGGGCCATGCATTATTGCTTTAAAGGGTCTGAATTTGCTCACCCAATCTCAACAATCCTCTCAGTCCCAAGTGTCCAGCCTTATGCCACATCCAGCTGTCATTGTAGATAGGGTCATTCCAGGTTTCCTCAGACACCCTGAAGGAATTGTAAAGAATTTCCCTGTTTTTTGGTTTTGCTTTTGAAATTCCTTTTTATAGTGGGTTTGAGCTGATTCTCGCTGCCATGTTTATGCCACTCTAGACACACTTGATTCCCTTATGGAGTCATATCAATACATAGGTTTTAAGATTCTTACTAGTCAGATATATTCCTCTGCGGGAAATATGGGGTTTTGAGTCTCTTTCACTGAGGAAGGTGTAGGTCTTGTCTATTCCAAAGTTGGTTTTTGGAACGGTCCATGTGCTTATATCAAACTCTGGTTTTATGCATCACCCCACCTCTCCTTCCCCTTTATGCAGGCATAAGAGTGTTTTCTAAATGTGAGACTCTGTTTTCTTTCCTAACTCAGTTCACGTGTAGCCATGTTTACAGGATCTTCATAAGTGATATCTTATGATAAGTTCCTTTTTCTGTGTGACTTATTTCACTTAGAATCATCGTACCTGAATCCACTCACTTTGCTGCTACTGGTTTTATGACATTGATTTCATGGCTGAGGGATATTCCATCGTACGTAAATACCACAATGTTTTGAACCATTTTTATATTTCCTGGGATATTTAAGGTGTACCCAAGTTGAGGTTCTTGTAGCCAGTGCAGCCCTAAATTTGGAGGTGGCTCTTTCTTATTGATTTTCAGTTTTCCCAAGGTATATTCCCTAGACTGGAAGTGGCCTTGGCTCTGTAGCTCTGTTGTTTACTTGTTTTAGGGAACACAATGCACTCCTCCAGTGAGGCAGTTGGCAATTTACATCCCGCCCATCAGCATAACAAGGCTCCCTGTTCTCCAGGGCCTGTCTTGCCTTTCTGGTTTTTACACATTTTGTGGATGTCCCTTTTGACCGGTGGGAAGTGATACTTCTTTGTAGTGCAGATTTGCATTGCCCGCTTGCTTGCTTGGCCAAAAAGGGCGTATGCGTTTTCTCCTGAATATATTCAGGAGAAAACGCATACGCCCTTTTTGGCCAAGTGCACCATTGTCCAAGTTGTGCCCCTCTTCCTGTGCTTTACAGGCGATTCCAACGTACCTCTTGAAATCTGTTTCCTGCTATTTTGCCTCACTTTCAAGTCCGCCTCGTTGACGTCCCTCAACAGATTTTTGGATGATAGTTGTCCTTTATCACTCTGCCAGTATGTGAATTGCTGTGCCCCTGAGCTCCATTTCTCAACTCGTTTTTTGCGAGCTGAACGCAAGTCCAAAATTTTGGATCATGTCCTATACTGGTTCCCGGTGGGTGGCTGAGACTTTGGTTAATTCTTCTTCCTGCCGGGAAATTAGAGTGACATGTGCCCGTCCAAATGCCTAACAGCTACTCTCTCATGGGTTCTCCCTCGTCCCTTCCATCCTCTGCCAAATTGGGAACCTGTGCAAACCAGGAGGTTAAAGGGCCTGTCTCTCCAAGTTGGGAGATTGATAGTAAGGCAGTTGGAAAGTCAAACTGGAGCACCAGGAGAGGGACTATTCGTTGAGTTTTAGAAACCTTTCGTATTCACAGTGTGTCCATTCTCTAGGTTTCCTGTACATGTTATAGCTGTAGTAATATTCCCTTGAACCTGGAGAGTTGGGACCCATGGAATGGGGGCCATGCATTATTGCTTGAAAGGGTCTGCATTTTCTCACCCAATCTCACCAATCCTCTCAGTCCCAAGTGTCCAGCCTTATGCCACATCCAGCTGTCATTGTAGATAGGGTCTTTCCAGGTTTCCTCAGACACCCTGAAGGAATTGTAAAGAATTTCCCTGTTTTTTGGTTTTGCTTTTGAAATTCCTTTTTATAGTGGGTTTGAGCTGATTCTCGCTGCCATGTTTATGCCACTCTAGACACACTTGATTCCCTTATGGAGACATATCAATACATAGGTTTTAAGATTCTTACTAGTCAGATATATTCCTCTGTGGGAAATATGGGGTTTTGAGTCTCTTTCACTGAGGAAGGTGTCGGTCTTGTCAATTCCAAAGTTGGTTTTTGAAACGGTCCCTGTGCTTATATCAAACTCTGGTTTTATGCATCACCCCACCTCTCCTTCCCCTTTATGCAGGCATAAGCGTGTTTTCTAAATGTGAGACTCTGTTCTCTTTCCTAACTCAGTTCACGTGTAGCCATGTTTACAGGATCTTCATAAGTGATATCTTAAGATAAGTTTCTTTTTCTGTGTGACTTATTTCACTTAGAATCATCGTACCTGAATCCACTCACTTTGCTGCTACTGGTCTTATGACATTGATTTCATGGCTGAGGGATATTCCATCGTACGTAAGTACCACAATGTTTTGAACCATTTTTATATTTCCTGGGATATTTAAGGTGTACCCAAGTTGAGGTTCTTGTAGCCAGTGCAGCCCTAAATTTGGAGGTGGCTCTTTCTTATTGATTTTCAGTTTTCCCCAGGTATATTCCCTAGACTGGAAGTGGCCTTGGCTCTGTAGCTCTGTTGTTTAATTGTTTTAGGGAACACAATGCACTCCTCCAGTGTGGCAGTTGGCAATTTACATCCCGCCCATCAGCATAACAAGGCTCCCAGTTCTCCAGGGCCTGTCTTGCCTTTCTGGTTTTTACACATTTTGTGGATGTCCCTTTTGACCGGTGGGAAGTGATACTTCTTTGTAGTGCAGATTTGCATTGCCCGCTTGCTTGCTTGGCCAAAAAGGGCGTATGCGTTTTCTCCTGAATATATTCAGGAGAAAACGCATACGCCCTTTTTGGCCAAGTGCACCATTGTCCAAGTTGTGCCCCTCTTCCTGTGCTTTACAGGCGATTCCAAGGTACCTCTTGAAATCTGTTTCCTGCTATTTTGCCTCGCTTTCAAGTCCGCCTCGTTGACTTCCCTCAACAGATTTTTGGACGATAGTTGTCCTTTATCACTCTGCCAGTTTGTGAATTGCTGTGCCCCTGAGCTCCATTTCTCAACTCGTTTTTTGTGAGCTGAACGCAAGTCCAAAATTTTGGATCATGTCCTATACTGGTTCCCGGTGGGTGGCTGAGACTTTGGTTAATTCTTCTTCCTGCCGGGAAATTAGAGTTTCATGTGCCCGTCCAAATGCCTAACAGCTACTCTCTCATGGGTTCTCCCTCGTCCCTTCCATCCTCTGCCAAATTGGGAACCTGTGCAAACCAGGAGGTTAAAGGGCCTGTCTCTCCAAGTTGGGAGATTGATAGTAAGGCAGTTGGAAAGTCAAACTGGAGCACCAGGAGAGGGACTATTCGTTGAGTTTTAGAAACCTTTCATATTCACAGTGTGTCCATTCTCTAGGTTTCCTGTACATGTTATAGCTGTAGTAATATTCGCTTGAACATGGAGAGTTGGGACCCATGGAATGGGGGCCATGCATTATTGCTTGAAAGGGTCTGCATTTGCTCGCCCAATCTCACCAATCCTCTCAGTCCCAAGTGTCCAGCCTTATGCCACATCCAGCTGTCATTGTAGACAGGGTCTTTCCAGGTTTCCTCAGACACCCTGAAGGAATTGTAAAGAATTTCCCTGTTTTTTGGTTTTGCTTTTGAAATTCCTTTTTATAGTGGGTTTGAGCTGATTCTCGCTGCCATGTTTATGCCACTCTAGACACACTTGATTCCCTTATGGAGACATATCAATACATAGGTTTTAAGATTCTTACTAGTCAGATATATTCCTCTGTGGGAAATATGGGGTTTTGAGTCTCTTTCACTGAGGAAGGTGTCGGTCTTGTCAATTCCAAAGTTGGTTTTTGAAACGGTCCCTGTGCTTATATCAAACTCTGGTTTTATGCATCACCCCACCTCTCCTTCCCCTTTATGCAGGCATAAGAGTGTTTTCTAAATGTGAGACTCTGTTCTCTTTCCTAACTCAGTTCACGTGTAGCCATGTTTACAGGATCTTCATAAGTGATATCTTATGATAAGTTCCTTTTTCTGTGTGACTTATTTCACTTAGAATCATCGTACCTGAATCCACTCACTTTGCTGCTACTGGTCTTATGACATTGATTTCATGGCTGAGGGATATTCCATCGTACGTAAGCACCACAATGTTTTGAACCATTTTTATATTTCCTGGGATATTTAAGGTGTACCCAAGTTGAGGTTCTTGTAGCCAGTGCAGCCCTAAATTTGGAGGTGGCTCTTTCTTATTGATTTTCAGTTTTCCCCAGGTATATTCCCTAGACTGGAAGTGGCCTTGGCTCTGTAGCTCTGTTGTTTACTTGTTTTAGGGAACACAATGCACTCCTCCAGTGAGGCAGTTGGCAGTTTACATCCCGCCCATCAGCATAACAAGGCTCCCTGTTCTCCAGGGCCTGTCTTGCCTTTCTGGTTTTTACACATTTTGTGGATGTCCCTTTTGACCGGTGGGAAGTGATACTTCTTTGTAGTGCAGATTTGCATTGCCCGCTTGCTTGCTTGGCCAAAAAGGGCGTATGCGTTTTCTCCTGAATATATTCAGGAGAAAACGCATACGCCCTTTTTGGCCAAGTGCACCATTGTCCAAGTTGTGCCCCTCTTCCTGTGCTTTACAGGAGATTCCAACGTACCTCTTGAAATCTGTTTCCTGCTATTTTGCCTCGCTTTCAAGTCTGCCTCATTGACTTCCCTCAACAGATTTTTGGACGATAGTTGTCCTTTATCACTCTGCCAGTTTGTGAATTGCTGTGCCCCTGAGCTCCATTTCTCAACTCGTTTTTTGGGAGCTGAACGCAAGTCCAAAATTTTGGATCATGTCCTATACTGGTTCCCGGTGGGTGGCTGAGACTTTGGTTAATTCTTCTTCCTGCCGGGAAATTAGATTGACATGTGCCCATCCAAATGCCTAACAGCTACTCTCTCATGGGTTCTCCCTCGTCCCTTCCATCCTCTGCCAAATTGGGAACCTGTGCAAACCAGGAGGTTAAAGGGCCTGTCTCTCCAAGTTCGGAGATTGATAGTAAGGCAGTTGGAAAGTCAAACTGGAGCACCAGGAGAGGGACTATTCGTTGAGTTTTAGAAACCTTTCGTATTCACAGTGTGTCCATTCTCTAGGTTTCCTGTACATGTTATAGCTGTAGTAATATTCCCTTGAACATGGAGAGTTGGGACCCATGGAATGGGGGCCATGCATTATTGCTTGAAAGGGTCTGCATTTGCTCACCCAATCTCACCAATCCTCTCAGTCCCAAGTGTCCAGCCTTATGCCACATCCAGCTGTCATTGTAGATAGGGTCTTTCCAGGTTTCCTCAGACACCCTGAAGGAATTGTAAAGAATTTCCCTGTTTTTTGGTTTTGCTTTTGAAATTCCTTTTTATAGTGGGTTTGAGCTGATTCTCGCTGCCATGTTTATGCCACTCTAGACACACTTGATTCCCTTATGGAGTCATATCAATACATAGGTTTTAAGATTCTTACTAGTCAGATATATTCCTCTGCGGGAAATATGGGGTTTTGAGTCTCTTTCACTGAGGAAGGTGTAGGTCTTGTCTATTCCAAAGTTGGTTTTTGGAACAGTCCCTGTGCTTATATCAAACTCTGGTTTTATGCATCACCCCACCTCTCCATCCCCTTTATGCAGGCATAAGAGTGTTTTCTAAATGTGAGACTCTGTTCTCTTTCCTAACTCAGTTCACGTGTAGCCATGTTTACAGGATCTTCATAAGTGATATCTTATGATAAGTTCCTTTTTCTGTGTGACTTATTTCACTTAGAATCATCGTACCTGAATCCACTCACTTTGCTGCTACTGGTTTTATGACATTGATTTCATGGCTGAGGGATATTCCATCGTACGTAAGTACCACAATGTTTTGAACCATTTTTATATTTCCTGGGATATTTAAGGTGTACCCAAGTTGAGGTTCTTGTAACCAGTGCAGCCCTAAATTTGGAGGTGGCTCTTTCTTATTGATTTTCAGTTTTCCCCAGGTATATTCCCTAGACTGGAAGTGGCCTTGGCTCTGTAGCTCTGTTGTTTACTTGTTTTAGGGAACACAATGCACTCCTCCAGTGAGGCAGTTGGCAATTTACATCCCGCCCATCAGCATAACAAGGCTCCCAGTTCTCCAGGGCCTGTCTTGCCTTTCTGGTTTTTACACATTTTGTGGATGTCCCTTTTGACCGGTGGGAAGTGATACTTCTTTGTAGTGCAGATTTGCATTGCCCGCTTGCTTGCTTGGCCAAAAAGGGCGTATGCGTTTTCTCCTGAATATATTCAGGAGAAAACGCATACGCCCTTTTTGGCCAAGTGCACCATTGTCCAAGTTGTGCCCCTCTTCCTGTGCTTTACAGGCGATTCCAAGGTACCTCTTGAAATCTGTTTCCTGCTATTTTGCCTCGCTTTCAAGTCCGCCTCGTTGACTTCCCTCAACAGATTTTTGGACGATAGTTGTCCTTTATCACTCTGCCAGTTTGTGAATTGCTGTGCCCCTGAGCTCCATTTCTCAACTCGTTTTTTGTGAGCTGAACGCAAGTCCAAAATTTTGGATCATGTCCTATACTGGTTCCCGGTGGGTGGCTGAGACTTTGGTTAATTCTTCTTCCTGCCGGGAAATTAGAGTTTCATGTGCCCGTCCAAATGCCTAACAGCTACTCTCTCATGGGTTCTCCCTCGTCCCTTCCATCCTCTGCCAAATTGGGAACCTGTGCAAACCAGGAGGTTAAAGGGCCTGTCTCTCCAAGTTGGGAGATTGATAGTAAGGCAGTTGGAAAGTCAAACTGGAGCACCAGGAGAGGGACTATTCGTTGAGTTTTAGAAACCTTTCATATTCACAGTGTGTCCATTCTCTAGGTTTCCTGTACATGTTATAGCTGTAGTAATATTCGCTTGAACATGGAGAGTTGGGACCCATGGAATGGGGGCCATGCATTATTGCTTGAAAGGGTCTGCATTTGCTCACCCAATCTCACCAATCCTCTCAGTCCCAAGTGTCCAGCCTTATGCCACATCCAGCTGTCATTGTAGACAGGGTCTTTCCAGGTTTCCTCAGACACCCTGAAGGAATTGTAAAGAATTTCCCTGTTTTTTGGTTTTGCTTTTGAAATTCCTTTTTATAGTGGGTTTGAGCTGATTCTCGCTGCCATGTTTATGCCACTCTAGACACACTTGATTCCCTTATGGAGACATATCAATACATAGGTTTTAAGATTCTTACTAGTCAGATATATTCCTCTGTGGGAAATATGGGGTTTTGAGTCTCTTTCACTGAGGAAGGTGTCGGTCTTGTCAATTCCAAAGTTGGTTTTTGAAACGGTCCCTGTGCTTATATCAAACTCTGGTTTTATGCATCACCCCACCTCTCCTTCCCCTTTATGCAGGCATAAGAGTGTTTTCTAAATGTGAGACTCTGTTCTCTTTCCTAACTCAGTTCACGTGTAGCCATGTTTACAGGATCTTCATAAGTGATATCTTATGATAAGTTTCTTTTTCTGTGTGACTTATTTCACTTAGAATCATCGTACCTGAATCCACTCACTTTGCTGCTACTGGTCTTATGACATTGATTTCATGGCTGAGGGATATTCCATCGTACGTAAGTACCACAATGTTTTGAACCATTTTTATATTTCCTGGGATATTTAAGGTGTACCCAAGTTGAGGTTCTTGTAGCCAGTGCAGCCCTAAATTTGGAGGTGGCTCTTTCTTATTGATTTTCAGTTTTCCCCAGGTATATTCCCTAGACTGGAAGTGGCCTTGGCTCTGTAGCTCTGTTGTTTACTTGTTTTAGGGAACACAATGCACTCCTCCAGTGAGGCAGTTGGCAATTTACATCCCGCCCATCAGCATAACAAGGCTCCCTGTTCTCCAGGGCCTGTCTTGCCTTTCTGGTTTTTACACATTTTGTGGATGTCCCTTTTGACCGGTGGGAAGTGATACTTCTTTGTAGTGCAGATTTGCATTGCCCGCTTGCTTGCTTGGCCAAAAAGGGCGTATGCGTTTTCTCCTGAATATATTCAGGAGAAAACGCATACGCCCTTTTTGGCCAAGTGCACCATTGTCCAAGTTGTGCCCCTCTTCCTGTGCTTTACAGGCGATTCCAACGTAACTCTTGAAATGTGTTTCCTGCTATTTTGCCTCACTTTCAAGTCCGCCTCGTTGACTTCCCTCAACAGATTTTTGGACGATAGTTGTCCTTTATCACTCTGCCAGTTTGTGAATTGCTGTGCCCCTGAGCTCCATTTCTCAACTCGTTTTTTGTGAGCTGAACGCAAGTCCAAAATTTTGGATCATGTCCTATACTGGTTCCCGGTGGGTGGCTGAGACTTTGGTTAATTCTCCTTCCTGCCGGGAAATTAGAGTGACATGTGCCCGTCCAAATGCCTAACAGCTACTCTCTCATGGGTTCTCCCTCGTCCCTTCCATCCTCTGCCAAATTGGGAACCTGTGCAAACCAGGGGGTTAAAGGGCCTGTCTCTCCAAGTTGGGAGATTGATAGTAAGGCAGTTGGAAAGTCAAACTGGAGCACCAGGAGAGGGACTATTCGTTGAGTTTTAGAAACCTTTCGTATTCACAGTGTGTCCATTCTCTAGGTTTCCTGTACATGTTATAGCTGTAGTAATATTCCCTTGAACATGGAGAGTTGGGACCCATGGAATGGGGGCCATGCATTATTGCTTGAAAGGGTCTGCATTTGCTCACCCAATCTCACCAATCCTCTCAGTCCCAAGTGTCCAGCCTTATGCCACATCCAGCTGTCATTGTAGATAGGGTCTTTCCAGGTTTCCTCAGACACCCTGAAGGAATTGTAAAGAATTTCCCTGTTTTTTGGTTTTGCTTTTGAAATTCCTTTTTATAGTGGGTTTGAGCTGATTCTCGCTGCCATGTTTATGCCACTCTAGACACACTTGATTCCCTTATGGAGACATATCAATACATAGGTTTTAATATTCTTACTAGTCAGATATATTCCTCTGTGGGAAATATGGGGTTTTGAGTCTCTTTCACTGAGGAAGGTGTAGGTCTTGTCTATTCCAAAGTTGGTTTTTGGAACGGTCCCTGTGCTTATATCAAACTCTGGTTTTATGCATCACCCCACCTCTCCTTCCCCTTTATGCAGGCATAAGAGTGTTTTCTAAATGTGAGACTCTGTTCTCTTTCCTAACTCAGTTCACGTGTAGCCATGTTTACAGGATCTTCATAAGTGATATCTTATGATAAGTTTCTTTTTCTGTGTGACTTATTTCACTTAGAATCATCGTACCTGAATCCACTCACTTTGCTGCTACTGGTCTTATGACATTGATTTCATGGCTGAGGGATATTCCATCGTACATAAGTACCACAATGTTTTGAACCATTTTTATATTTCCTGGGATATTTAAGGTGTACCCAAGTTGAGGTTCTTGTAGCCAGTGCAGCCCTAAATTTGGAGGTGGCTCTTTCTTATTGATTTTCAGTTTTCCCAAGGTATATTCCCTAGACTGGAAGTGGCCTTGGCTCTGTAGCTCTGTTGTTTACTTGTTTTATGGAACACAATGCACTCCTCCAGTGAGGCAGTTGGCAATTTACATCCCGCCCATCAGCATAACAAGGCTCCCTGTTCTCCAGGGCCTGTCTTGCCTTTCTGGTTTTTACACATTTTGTGGATGTCCCTTTTGACCGGTGGGAAGTGATACTTCTTTGTAGTGCAGATTTGCATTGCCTGCTTGCTTGCTTGGCCAAAAAGGGCGTATGCGTTTTCTCCTGAATATATTCAGGAGAAAACGCATACGCCCTTTTTGGCCAAGTGCACCATTGTCCAAGTTGTGCCCCTCTTCCTGTGCTTTACAGGCGATTCCAACGTACCTCTTGAAATCTGTTTCCTGCTATTTTGCCTCACTTTCAAGTCCGCCTCGTTGACTTCCCTCAACAGATTTTTGGACGATAGTTGTCCTTTATCACTCTGCCAGTTTGTGAATTGCTGTGCCCCTGAGCTCCATTTCTCAACTCGTTTTTTGTGAGCTGAACGCAAGTCCAAAATTTTGGATCATGTCCTATACTTGTTCCCGGTGGGTGGCTGAGACTTTGGTTAATTCTCCTTCCTGCCGGGAAATTAGAGTGACATGTGCCCGTCCAAATGCCTAACAGCTACTCTCTCATGGGTTCTCCCTCGTCCCTTCCATCCTCTGCCAAATTGGGAACCTGTGCAAACCAGGGGGTTAAAGGGCCTGTCTCTCCAAGTTGGGAGATTGATAGTAAGGCAGTTGGAAAGTCAAACTGGAGCACCAGGAGAGGGACTATTCGTTGAGTTTTAGAAACCTTTCGTATTCACAGTGTGTCCATTCTCTAGGTTTCCTGTACATGTTATAGCTGTAGTAATATTCCCTTGAACATGGAGAGTTGGGACCCATGGAATGGGGGCCATGCATTATTGCTTGAAAGGGTCTGCATTTGCTCACCCAATCTCACCAATCCTCTCAGTCCCAAGTGTCCAGCCTTATGCCACATCCAGCTGTCATTGTAGACAGGGTCTTTCCAGGTTTCCTCAGACACCCTGAAGGAATTGTAAAGAATTTCCCTGTTTTTTGGTTTTGCTTTTGAAATTCCTTTTTATAGTGGGTTTGAGCTGATTCTCGCTGCCATGTTTATGCCACTCTAGACACACTTGATTCCCTTATGGAGACATATCAATACATAGGTTTTAAGATTCTTACTAGTCAGATATATTCCTCTGTGGGAAATATGGGGTTTTGAGTCTCTTTCACTGAGGAAGGTGTAGGTCTTGTCTATTCCAAAGTTAGTTTTTGGAACGGTCCCTGTGCTTATATCAAACTCTGGTTTTATGCATCACCCCACCTCTCCTTCCCCTTTTTGCAGGCATAAGAGTGTTTTCTAAATGTGAGACTCTGTTCTCTTTCCTAACTCAGTTCACGTGTAGCCATGTTTACAGGATCTTCATAAGTGATATCTTATGATAAGTTTCTTTTTCTGTGTGACTTATTTCACTTAGAATCATCGTACCTGAATCCACTCACTTTGCTGCTACTGGTCTTATGACATTGATTTCATGGCTGAGGGATATTCCATCGTACGTAAGTACCACAATGTTTTGAACCATTTTTATATTTCCTGGGATATTTAAGGTGTACCCAAGTTGAGGTTCTTGTAGCCAGTGCAGCCCTAAATTTGGAGGTGGCTCTTTCTTATTGATTTTCAGTTTTCCCCAGGTATATTCCCTAGACTGGAAGTGGCCTTGGCTCTGTAGCTCTGTTGTTTACTTGTTTTAGGGAACACAATGCACTCCTCCAGTGAGGCAGTTGGCAATTTACATCCCGCCCATCAGCATAACAAGGCTCCCTGTTCTCCAGGGCCTGTCTTGCCTTTCTGGTTTTTACACATTTTGTGGATGTCCCTTTTGACCGGTGGGAAGTGATACTTCTTTGTAGTGCAGATTTGCATTGCCCGCTTGCTTGCTTGGCCAAAAAGGGCGTATGCGTTTTCTCCTGAATATATTCAGGAGAAAACGCATACGCCCTTTTTGGCCAAGTGCACCATTGTCCAAGTTGTGCCCCTCTTCCTGTGCTTTACAGGCGATTCCAACGTACCTCTTGAAATCTGTTTCCTGCTATTTTGCCTCACTTTCAAGTCCGCCTCGTTGACTTCCCTCAACAGATTTTTGGACGATAGTTGTCCTTTATCACTCTGCCAGTTTGTGAATTGCTGTGCCCCTGAGCTCCATTTCTCAACTCGTTTTTTGTGAGCTGAACGCAAGTCCAAAATTTTGGATCATGTCCTATACTGGTTCCCGGTGGGTGGCTGAGACTTTGGTTAATTCTTCTTCCTGCCGGGAAATTAGATTGACATGTGCCCGTCCAAATGCCTAACAGCTACTCTCTCATGGGTTCTCCCTCGTCCCTTCCATCCTCTGCCAAATTGGGAACCTGTGCAAACCAGGAGGTTAAAGGGCCTGTCTCTCCAAGTTGGGAGATTGATAGTAAGGCAGTTGGAAAGTCAAACTGGAGCACCAGGAGAGGGACTATTCGTTGAGTTTTAGAAACCTTTCGTATTCACAGTGTGTCCATTCTCTAGGTTTCCTGTACATGTTATAGCTGTAGTAATATTCCCTTGAACATGGAGAGTTGGGACCCATGGAATGGGGGCCATGCATTATTGCTTGAAAGGGTCTGCATTTGCTCACCCAATCTCACCAATCCTCTCAGTCCCAAGTGTCCAGCCTTATGCCACATCCAGCTGTCATTGTAGATAGGGTCTTTCCAGGTTTCCTCAGACACCCTGAAGGAATTGTAAAGAATTTCCCTGTTTTTTGGGTTTGCTTTTGAAATTCCTTTTTATAGTGGGTTTGAGCTGATTCTCGCTGCCATGTTTATGCCACTCTAGACACACTTGATTCCCTTATGGAGACATATCAATACATAGGTTTTAAGATTCTTACTAGTCAGATATATTCCTCTGTGGGAAATATGGGGTTTTGAGTCTCTTTCACTGAGGAAGGTGTCGGTCTTGTCAATTCCAAAGTTGGTTTTTGAAACGGTCCCTGTGCTTATATCAAACTCTGGTTTTATGCATCACCCCACCTCTCCTTCCCCTTTATGCAGGCATAAGAGTGTTTTCTAAATGTGAGACACTGTTCTCTTTCCTAACTCAGTTCACGTGTAGCCATGTTTACAGGATCTTCATAAGTGATATCTTATGATAAGTTTCTTTTTCTGTGTGACTTATTTCACTTAGAATCATCGTACCTGAATCCACTCACTTTGCTGCTACTGGTCTTATGACATTGATTTCATGGCTGAGGGATATTCCATCGTACATAAGTACCACAATGTTTTGAACCATTTTTATATTTCCTGGGATATTTAAGGTGTACCCAAGTTGAGGTTCTTGTAGTCAGTGCAGCCCTAAATTTGGAGGTGGCTCTTTCTTATTGATTTTCAGTTTTCCCCAGGTATATTCCCTAGACTGGAAGTGGCCTTGGCTCTGTAGCTCTGTTGTTTACTTGTTTTATGGAACACAATGCACTCCTCCAGTGAGGCAGTTGGCAATTTACATCCCGCCCATCAGCATAACAAGGCTCCCTGTTCTCCAGGGCCTGTCTTGCCTTTCTGGTTTTTACACATTTTCTGGATGTCCCTTTTGACCGGTGGGAAGTGATACTTCTTTGTAGTGCAGATTTGCATTGCCCGCTTGATTGCTTGGCCAAAAAGGGCGTATGCGTTTTCTCCTGAATATATTCAGGAGAAAACGCATACGCCCTTTTTGGCCAAGTGCACCATTGTCCAAGTTGTGCCCCTCTTCCTGTGCTTTACAGGCGATTCCAACGTACCTCTTGAAATCTGTTTCCTGCTATTTTGCCTCACTTTCAAGTCCGCCTCGTTGACTTCCCTCAACAGATTTTTGGACAATAGTTGTCCTTTATCACTCTGCCAGTTTGTGAATTGCTGTGCCCCTGAGCTCCATTTCTCAACTCGTTTTTTGTGAGCTGAACGCAAGTCCAAAATTTTGGATCATGTCCTATACTGGTTCCCGGTGGGTGGCTGAGACTTTGGTTAATTCTCCTTCCTGCCGGGAAATTAGAGTGACATGTGCCCGTCCAAATGCCTAACAGCTACTCTCTCATGGGTTCTCCCTCGTCCCTTCCATCCTCTGCCAAATTGGGAACCTGTGCAAACCAGGGGGTTAAAGGGCCTGTCTCTCCAAGTTGGGAGATTGATAGTAAGGCAGTTGGAAAGTCAAACTGGAGCACCAGGAGAGGGACTATTCGTTGAGTTTTAGAAACCTTTCGTATTCACAGTGTGTACATTCTCTAGGTTTCCTGTACATGTTAGAGCTGTAGTAATATTCCCTTGAACATGGAGAGTTGGGACCCATGGAATGGGGGCCATGCATTATTGCTTGAAAGGGTCTGCATTTGCTCACCCAATCTCACCAATCCTCTCAGTCCCAAGTGTCCAGCCTTATGCCACATCCAGCTGTCATTGTAGATAGGGTCTTTCCAGGTTTCCTCAGACACCCTGAAGGAATTGTAAAGAATTTCCCTGTTTTTTGGTTTTGCTTTTGAAATTCCTTTTTATAGTGGGTTTGAGCTGATTCTCGCTGCCATGTTTATGCCACTCTAGACACACTTGATTCCCTTATGGAGACATATCAATACATAGGTTTTAAGATTCTTACTAGTCAGATATATTCCTCTGTGGGAAATATGGGGTTTTGAGTCTCTTTCACTGAGGAAGGTGTCGGTCTTGTCAATTCCAAAGTTGGTTTTTGAAACGGTCCCTGTGCTTATATCAAACTCTGGTTTTATGCATCACCCCACCTCTCCTTCCCCTTTATGCAGGCATAAGAGTGTTTTCTAAATGTGAGACACTGTTCTCTTTCCTAACTCAGTTCACGTGTAGCCATGTTTACAGGATCTTCATAAGTGATATCTTATGATAAGTTTCTTTTTCTGTGTGACTTATTTCACTTAGAATCATCGTACCTGAATCCACTCACTTTGCTGCTACTGGTCTTATGACATTGATTTCATGGCTGAGGGATATTCCATCGTACATAAGTACCACAATGTTTTGAACCATTTTTATATTTCCTGGGATATTTAAGGTGTACCCAAGTTGAGGTTCTTGTAGTCAGTGCAGCCCTAAATTTGGAGGTGGCTCTTTCTTATTGATTTTCAGTTTTCCCCAGGTATATTCCCTAGACTGGAAGTGGCCTTGGCTCTGTAGCTCTGTTGTTTACTTGTTTTATGGAACACAATGCACTCCTCCAGTGAGGCAGTTGGCAATTTACATCCCGCCCATCAGCATAACAAGGCTCCCTGTTCTCCAGGGCCTGTCTTGCCTTTCTGGTTTTTACACATTTTCTGGATGTCCCTTTTGACCGGTGGGAAGTGATACTTCTTTGTAGTGCAGATTTGCATTGCCCGCTTGCTTGCTTGGCCAAAAAGGGCGTATGCGTTTTCTCCTGAATATATTCAGGAGAAAACGCATACGCCCTTTTTGGCCAAGTGCACCATTGTCCAAGTTGTGCCCCTCTTCCTGTGCTTTACAGGCGATTCCAACGTACCTCTTGAAATCTGTTTCCTGCTATTTTGCCTCACTTTCAAGTCCGCCTCGTTGACTTCCCTCAACAGATTTTTGGACAATAGTTGTCCTTTATCACTCTGCCAGTTTGTGAATTGCTGTGCCCCTGAGCTCCATTTCTCAACTCGTTTTTTGTGAGCTGAACGCAAGTCCAAAATTTTGGATCATGTCCTATACTGGTTCCCGGTGGGTGGCTGAGACTTTGGTTAATTCTCCTTCCTGCCGGGAAATTAGAGTGACATGTGCCCGTCCAAATGCCTAACAGCTACTCTCTCATGGGTTCTCCCTCGTCCCTTCCATCCTCTGCCAAATTGGGAACCTGTGCAAACCAGGGGGTTAAAGGGCCTGTCTCTCCAAGTTGGGAGATTGATAGTAAGGCAGTTGGAAAGTCAAACTGGAGCACCAGGAGAGGGACTATTCGTTGAGTTTTAGAAACCTTTCGTATTCACAGTGTGTACATTCTCTAGGTTTCCTGTACATGTTAGAGCTGTAGTAATATTCCCTTGAACATGGAGAGTTGGGACCCATGGAATGGGGGCCATGCATTATTGCTTGAAAGGGTCTGCATTTGCTCACCCAATCTCACCAATCCTCTCAGTCCCAAGTGTCCAGCCTTATGCCACATCCAGCTGTCATTGTAGATAGGGTCTTTCCAGGTTTCCTCAGACACCCTGAAGGAATTGTAAAGAATTTCCCTGTTTTTTGGTTTTGCTTTTGAAATTCCTTTTTATAGTGGGTTTGAGCTGATTCTCGCTGCCATGTTTATGCCACTCTAGACACACTTGATTCCCTTATGGAGACATATCAATACATAGGTTTTAAGATTCTTACTAGTCAGATATATTCCTCTGTGGGAAATATGGGGTTTTGAGTCTCTTTCACTAAGGAAGGTGTCGGTCTTGTCAATTCCAAAGTTGGTTTTTGAAACGGTCCCTGTGCTTATATCAAACTCTGGTTTTATGCATCACCCCACCTCTCCTTCCCCTTTATGCAGGCATAAGAGTGTTTTCTAAATGTGAGACTCTGTTCTCTTTCCTAACTCAGTTCACGTGTAGCCATGTTTACAGGATCTTCATAAGTGATATCTTATGATAAGTTTCTTTTTCTGTGTGACTTATTTCACTTAGAATCATCGTACCTGAATCCACTCACTTTGCTGCTACTGGTCTTATGACATTGATTTCATGGCTGAGGGATATTCCATCGTACGTAAGTACCACAATGTTTTGAACCATTTTTATATTTCCTGGGATATTTAAGGTGTACCCAAGTTGAGGTTCTTGTAGTCAGTGCAGCCCTAAATTTGGAGGTGGTTCTTTCTTATTGATTTTCAGTTTTCCCAAGGTATATTCCCTAGACTGGAAGTGGCCTTGGCTCTGTAGCTCTGTTGTTTACTTGTTTTAGGGAACACAATGCACTCCTCCAGTGAGGCAGTTGGCAATTTACATCCCGCCCATCAGCATAACAAGGCTCCCAGTTCTCCAGTGCCTGTCTTGCCTTTCTGGTTTTTACACATTTTGTGGATGTCCCTTTTGACCGGTGGGAAGTGATACTTCTTTGTAGTGCAGATTTGCATTGCCCGCTTGCTTGCTTGGCCAAAAAGGGCGTATGCGTTTTCTCCTGAATATATTCAGGAGAAAACGCATACGCCCTTTTTGGCCAAGTGCACCATTGTCCAAGTTGTGCCCCTCTTCCTGTGCTTTACAGGCGATTCCAACGTACCTCTTGAAATCTGTTTCCTGCTATTTTGCCTCACTTTCAAGTCCGCCTCGTTGACTTCCCTCAACAGACTTTTGGACGATAGTTGTCCTTTATCACTCTGCCAGTTTGTGAATTGCTGTGCCCCTGAGCTCCATTTCTCAACTCGTTTTTTGTGAGCTGAACGCAAGTCCAAAATTTTGGATCATGTCCTATACTGGTTCCCGGTGGGTGGCTGAGACTTTGGTTAATTCTTCTTCCTGCCGGGAAATTAGAGTGACATGTGCCCGTCCAAATGCCTAACAGCTACTCTCTCATGGGTTCTCCCTCGTCCCTTCCATCCTCTGCCAAATTGGGAACCTGTGCAAACCAGGAGGTTAAAGGGCCTGTCTCTCCAAGTTGGGAGATTGATAGTAAGGCAGTTGGAAAGTCAAACTGGAGCACCAGGAGAGGGACTATTCGTTGAGTTTTAGAAACCTTTCGTATTCACAGTGTGTCCATTCTCTAGGTTTCCTGTACATGTTATAGCTGTAGTAATATTCCCTTGAACCTGGAGAGTTGGGACCCATGGAATGGGGGCCATGCATTATTGCTTGAAAGGGTCTGCATTTGCTCACCCAATCTCACCAATCCTCTCAGTCCCAAGTGTCCAGCCTTATGCCACATCCAGCTGTCATTGTAGATAGGGTCTTTCCAGGTTTCCTCAGACACCCTGAAGGAATTGTAAAGAATTTCCCTGTTTTTTGGTTTTGCTTTTGAAATTCCTTTTTATAGTGGGTTTGAGCTGATTCTCGCTGCCATGTTTATGCCACTCTAGACACACTTGATTCCCTTATGGAGACATATCAATACATAGGTTTTAAGATTCTTACTAGTCAGATATATTCCTCTGTGGGAAATATGGGGTTTTGAGTCTCTTTCACTAAGGAAGGTGTCGGTCTTGTCAATTCCAAAGTTGGTTTTTGAAACGGTCCCTGTGCTTATATCAAACTCTGGTTTTATGCATCACCCCACCTCTCCTTCCCCTTTATGCAGGCATAAGAGTGTTTTCTAAATGTGAGACTCTGTTCTCTTTCCTAACTCAGTTCACGTGTAGCCATGTTTACAGGATCTTCATAAGTGATATCTTATGATAAGTTCCTTTTTCTGTGTGACTTATTTCACTTAGAATCATCGTACCTGAATCCACTCACTTTGCTGCTACTGGTCTTATGACATTGATTTCATGGCTGAGGGATATTCCATCGTACGTAAGTACCACAATGTTTTGAACCATTTTTATGTTTCCTGGGATATTTAAGGTGTACCCAAGTTGAGGTTCTCGTAGCCAGTGCAGCCCTAAATTTAGAGGTGGCTGTTTCTTATTGATTTTCAGTTTTCCCAAGGTATATTCCCTAGACTGGAAGTGGCCTTGGCTCTGTAGCTCTGTTGTTTACTTGTTTTAGGGAACACAATGCACTCCTCCAGTGAGGCAGTTGGCAATTTACATCCCGCCCATCAGCATAACAAGGCTCCCAGTTCTCCAGGGCCTGTCTTGCCTTTCTGGTTTTTACACATTTTGTGGATGTCCCTTTTGACCAGTGGGAAGTGATACTTCTTTGTAGTGCAGATTTGCATTGCGCGCTTGCTTGTTTGGCCAAAAAGGGCGTATGCGTTTTCTCCTGAATATATTCAGGAGAAAACGCATACGCCCTTTTTGGCCAAGTGCACCATTGTCCAAGTTGTGCCCCTCTTCCTGTGCTTTACAGCTGATTCCAAGGTACCTCTTGAAATCTGTTTCCTGGTATTTTGCCTCGCTTACAAGTCCGCCTCGTTGACTTCCCTCAACAGATTTTTGGACGATAGTTGTCCTTTATCACTCTGCCAGTTTGTGAATTGCTGTGCCCCTGAGCTCCATTTCTCAACTCGTTTTTTGTGAGCTGAACGCAAGTCCAAAATTTTGGATCATGTCCTATACTGGTTCCCGGTGGGTGGCTGAGACTTTGGTTAATTCTTCTTCCTGCCGGGAAATTAGAGTGACATGTGCCCGTCCAAATGCCTAACAGCTACTCTCTCATGGGTTCTCCCTCGTCCCTTCCATCCTCTGCCAAATTGGGAACCTGTGCAAACCAGGAGGTTAAAGGGCCTGTCTCTCCAAGTTGGGAGATTGATAGTAAGGCAGTTGGAAAGTCAAACTGGAGCACCAGGAGAGGGACTATTCGTTGAGTTTTAGAAACCTTTCGTATTCACAGTGTGTCCATTCTCTAGGTTTCCTGTACATGTTATAGCTGTAGTAATATTCCCTTGAACCTGGAGAGTTGGGACCCATGGAATGGGGGCCATGCATTATTGCTTGAAAGGGTCTGCATTTGCTCACCCAATCTCACCAATCCTCTCAGTCCCAAGTGTCCAGCCTTATGCCACATCCAGCTGTCATTGTAGACAGGGTCTTTCCAGGTTTCCTCAGACACCCTGAAGGAATTGTAAAGAATTTCCCTGTTTTTTGGTTTTGCTTTTGAAATTCCTTTTTATAGTGGGTTTGAGCTGATTCTCGCTGCCATGTTTATGCCACTCTAGACACACTTGATTCCCTTATGGAGACATATCAATACATAGGTTTTAAGATTCTTACTAGTCAGATATATTCCTCTGCGGGAAATATGGGGTTTTGAGTCTCTTTCACTGAGGAAGGTGTAGGTCTTGTCTATTCCAAAGTTGGTTTTTGGAACGGTCCCTGTGCTTATATCAAACTCTGGTTTTATGCATCACCCCACCTCTCCATCCCCTTTATGCAGGCATAAGAGTGTTTTCTAAATGTGAGACTCTGTTCTCTTTCCTAACTCAGTTCACGTGTAGCCATGTTTACAGGATCTTCATAAGTGATATCTTATGATAAGTTCCTTTTTCTGTGTGACTTATTTCACTTAGAATCATCGTACCTGAATCCACTCACTTTGCTGCTACTGGTCTTATGACATTGATTTCATGGCTGAGGGATATTCCATCGTACGTAAGTACCACAATGTTTTGAACCATTTTTATGTTTCCTGGGATATTTAAGGTGTACCCAAGTTGAGGTTCTCGTAGCCAGTGCAGCCCTAAATTTAGAGGTGGCTGTTTCTTATTGATTTTCAGTTTTCCCAAGGTATATTCCCTAGACTGGAAGTGGCCTTGGCTCTGTAGCTCTGTTGTTTACTTGTTTTAGGGAACACAATGCACTCCTCCAGTGAGGCAGTTGGCAATTTACATCCCGCCCATCAGCATAACAAGGCTCCCAGTTCTCCAGGGCCTGTCTTGCCTTTCTGATTTTTACACATTTTGTGGATGTCCCTTTTGACCGGTGGGAAGTGATACTTCTTTGTAGTGCAGATTTGCATTGCCCGCTTGCTTGCTTGGCCAAAAAGGGCGTATGCGTTTTCTCCTGAATATATTCAGGAGAAAACGCATACGCCCTTTTTGGCCAAGTGCACCATTGTCCAAGTTGTGCCCCTCTTCCTGTGCTTTACAGCTGATTCCAAGGTACCTCTTGAAATCTGTTTCCTGGTATTTTGCCTCGCTTACAAGTCCGCCTCGTTGACTTCCCTCAACAGATTTTTGGACGATAGTTGTCCTTTATCACTCTGCCAGTTTGTGAATTGCTGTGCCCCTGAGCTCCATTTCTCAACTCGTTTTTTGTGAGCTGAACGCAAGTCCAAAATTTTGGATCATGTCCTATACTGGTTCCCGGTGGGTGGCTGAGACTTTGGTTAATTCTTCTTCCTGCCGGGAAATTAGAGTGACATGTGCCCGTCCAAATGCCTAACAGCTACTCTCTCATGGGTTCTCCCTCGTCCCTTCCATCCTCTGCCAAATTGGGAACCTGTGCAAACCAGGAGGTTAAAGGGCCTGTCTCTCCAAGTTGGGAGATTGATAGTAAGGCAGTTGGAAAGTCAAACTGGAGCACCAGGAGAGGGACTATTCGTTGAGTTTTAGAAACCTTTCGTATTCACAGTGTGTCCATTCTCTAGGTTTCCTGTACATGTTATAGCTGTAGTAATATTCCCTTGAACCTGGAGAGTTGGGACCCATGGAATGGGGGCCATGCATTATTGCTTGAAAGGGTCTGCATTTGCTCACCCAATCTCACCAATCCTCTCAGTCCCAAGTGTCCAGCATTATTCCACATCCAGCTGTCATTGTAGACAGGGTCTTTCCAGGTTTCCTCAGACACCCTGAAGGAATTGTAAAGAATTTCCCTGTTTTTTGGTTTTGCTTTTGAAATTCCTTTTTATAGTGGGTTTGAGCTGATTCTCGCTGCCATGTTTATGCCACTCTAGACACACTTGATTCCCTTATGGAGTCATATCAATACATAGGTTTTAAGATTCTTACTAGTCAGATATATTCCTCTTCGGGAAATATGGGGTTTTGAGTCTCTTTCACTGAGGAAGGTGTAGGTCTTGTCTATTCCAAAGTTGGTTTTTGGAACGGTCCCTGTGCTTATATCAAACTCTGGTTTTATGCATCACCCCACCTCTCCTTCCCCTTTTTGCAGGCATAAGAGTGTTTTCTAAATGTGAGACTCTGTTCTCTTTCCTAACTCAGTTCACGTGTAGCCATGTTTACAGGATCTTCATAAGTGATATCTTATGATAAGTTTCTTTTTCTGTGTGACTTATTTCACTTAGAATCATCGTACCTGAATCCACTCACTTTGCTGCTACTGGTCTTATGACATTGATTTCATGGCTGAGGGATATTCCATCGTACGTAAGTACCACAATGTTTTGAACCATTTTTATATTTCCTGGGATATTTAAGGTGTACCCAAGTTGAGGTTCTTGTAGCCAGTGCAGCCCTAAATTTGGAGGTGGCTCTTTCTTATTGATTTTCAGTTTTCCCAAGGTATATTCCCTAGACTGGAAGTGGCCTTTGCTCTGTAGCTCTGTTGTTTAATTGTTTTAGGGAACACAATGCACTCCTCCAGTGAGGCAGTTGGCAATTTACATCCCGCCCATCAGCATAACAAGGCTCCCTGTTCTCCAGGGCCTGTCTTGCCTTTCTGGTTTTTACACATTTTGTGGATGTCCCTTTTGACCGGTGGGAAGTGATACTTCTTTGTAGTGCAGATTTGCATTGCCCGCTTGCTTGCTTGGCCAAAAAGGGCGTATGCGTTTTCTCCTGAATATATTCAGGAGAAAACGCATACGCCCTTTTTGGCCAAGTGCACCATTGTCCAAGTTGTGCCCCTCTTCCTGTGCTTTACAGGCGATTCCAACGTACCTCTTGAAATCTGTTTCCTGCTATTTTGCCTCACTTTCAAGTCCGCCTCGTTGACTTCCCTCAACAGATTTTTGGACGATAGTTGTCCTTTATCACTCTGCCAGTTTGTGAATTGCTGTGCCCCTGAGCTCCATTTCTCAACTCGTTTTTTGTGAGCTGAACGCAAGTCCAAAATTTTGGATCATGTCCTATACTGGTTCCCGGTGGGTGGCTGAGACTTTGGTTAATTCTTCTTCCTGCCGGGAAATTAGAGTGACATGTGCCCGTCCAAATGCCTAACAGCTACTCTCTCATGGGTTCTCCCTCGTCCCTTCCATCCTCTGCCAAATTGGGAACCTGTGCAAACCAGGAGGTTAAAGGGCCTGTCTCTCCAAGTTGGGAGATTGATAGTAAGGCAGTTGGAAAGTCAAACTGGAGCACCAGGAGAGGGACTATTCGTTGAGTTTTAGAAACCTTTCGTATTCACAGTGTGTCCATTCTCTAGGTTTCCTGTACATGTTATAGCTGTAGTAATATTCCCTTGAACATGGAGAGTTGGGACCCATGGAATGGGGGCCATGCATTATTGCTTGAAAGGGTCTGCATTTGCTCACCCAATCTCACCAATCCTCTCAGTCCCAAGTGTCCAGCCTTATGCCACATCCAGCTGTCATTGTAGATAGGGTCTTTCCAGGTTTCCTCAGACACCCTGAAGGAATTGTAAAGAATTTCCCTGTTTTTTGGTTTTGCTTTTGAAATTCCTTTTTATAGTGGGTTTGAGCTGATTCTCGCTGCCATGTTTATGCCACTCTAGACACACTTGATTCCCTTATGGAGACATATCAATACATAGGTTTTAAGATTCTTACTAGTCAGATATATTCCTCTGTGGGAAATATGGGGTTTTGAGTCTCTTTCACTGAGGAAGGTGTCGGTCTTGTCAATTCCAAAGTTGGTTTTTGAAACGGTCCCTGTGCTTATATCAAACTCTGGTTTTATGCATCACCCCACCTCTCCTTCCCCTTTATGCAGGCATAAGAGTGTTTTCTAAATGTGAGACTCTGTTCTCTTTCCTAACTCAGTTCACGTGTAGCCATGTTTACAGGATCTTCATAAGTGATATCTTATGATAAGTTCCTTTTTCTGTGTGACTTATTTCACTTAGAATCATCGTACCTGAATCCACTCACTTTGCTGCTACTGGTCTTATGACATTGATTTCATGGCTGAGGGATATTCCATCGTACGTAAGTACCACAATGTTTTGAACCATTTTTATATTTCCTGGGATATTTAAGGTGTACCCAAGTTGAGGTTCTTGTAGCCAGTGCAGCCCTAAATTTGGAGGTGGCTCTTTCTTATTGATTTTCAGTTTTCCCCAGGTATATTCCCTAGACTGGAAGTGGCCTTGGCTCTGTAGCTCTGTTGTTTACTTGTTTTAGGGAACACAATGCACTCCTCCAGTGAGGCAGTTGGCAATTTACATCCCGCCCATCAGCATAACAAGGCTCCCTGTTCTCCAGGGCCTGTCTTGCCTTTCTGGTTTTTACACATTTTGTGGATGTCCCTTTTGACCGGTGGGAAGTGATACTTCTTTGTAGTGCAGATTTGCATTGCCCGCTTGCTTGCTTGGCCAAAAAGGGCGTATGCGTTTTCTCCTGAATATATTCAGGAGAAAACGCATACGCCCTTTTTGGCCAAGTGCACCATTGTCCAAGTTGTGCCCCTCTTCCTGTGCTTTACAGGCGATTCCAACGTACCTCTTGAAATCTGTTTCCTGCTATTTTGCCTCACTTTCAAGTCCGCCTCGTTGACTTCCCTCAACAGATTTTTGGACGATAGTTGTCCTTTATCACTCTGCCAGTTTGTGAATTGCTGTGCCCCTGAGCTCCATTTCTCAACTCGTTTTTTGTGAGCTGAACGCAAGTCCAAAATTTTGGATCATGTCCTATACTGGTTCCCGGTGGGTGGCTGAGACTTTGGTTAATTCTTCTTCCTGCCGGGAAATTAGATTGACATGTGCCCGTCCAAATGCCTAACAGCTACTCTCTCATGGGTTCTCCCTCGTCCCTTCCATCCTCTGCCAAATTGGGAACCTGTGCAAACCAGGAGGTTAAAGCGCCTGTCTCTCCAAGTTGGGAGATTGATAGTAAGGCAGTTGGAAAGTCAAACTGGAGCACCAGGAGATGGACTATTCGTTGAGTTTTAGAAACCTTTCGTATTCACAGTGTGTCCATTCTCTAGGTTTCCTGTACATGTTATAGCTGTAGTAATATTCCCTTGAACCTGGAGAGTTGGGACCCATGGAATGGGGGCCATGCATTATTGCTTGAAAGGGTCTGCATTTGCTCACCCAATCTCACCAATCCTCTCAGTCCCAAGTGTCCAGCCTTATGCCACATCCAGCTGTCATTGTAGATAGGGTCTTTCCAGGTTTCCTCAGACACCCTGAAGGAATTGTAAAGAATTTCCCTGTTTTTTGGTTTTGCTTTTGAAATTCCTTTTTATAGTGGGTTTGAGCTGATTCTCGCTGCCATGTTTATGCCACTCTAGACACACTTGATTCCCTTATGGAGACATATCAATACATAGGTTTTAAGATTCTTACTAGTCAGATATATTCCTCTGTGGGAAATATGGGGTTTTGAGTCTCTTTCACTGAGGAAGGTGTCGGTCTTGTCAATTCCAAAGTTGGTTTTTGAAACGGTCCCTGTGCTTATATCAAACTCTGGTTTTATGCATCACCCCACCTCTCCTTCCCCTTTATGCAGGCATAAGAGTGTTTTCTAAATGTGAGACTCTGTTCTCTTTCCTAACTCAATTCACGTGTAGCAATGTTTACGGGATCTTCATAAGTGATATCTTATGATAAGTTTCTTTTTCTGTGTGACTTATTTCACTTAGAATCATCGTACCTGAATCCACTCACTTTGCTGCTACTGGTCTTATGACATTGATTTCATGGCTGAGGGATATTCCATCGTACGTAAGTACCACAATGTTTTGAACCATTTTTATATTTCCTGGGATATTTAAGGTGTACCCAAGTTGAGGTTCTTGTAGTCAGTGCAGCCCTAAATTTGGAGGTGGCTCTTTCTTATTGATTTTCAGTTTTCCCAAGGTATATTCCCTAGACTGGAAGTGGCCTTGGCTCTGTAGCTCTGTTGTTTACTTGTTTTAGGGAACACAATGCACTCCTCCAGTGAGGCAGTTGGCAATTTACATCCCGCCCATCAGCATAACAAGGCTCCCAGTTCTCCAGGGCCTGTCTTGCCTTTCTGATTTTTACACATTTTGTGGATGTCCCTTTTGACCGGTGGGAAGTGATACTTCTTTGTAGTGCAGATTTGCATTGCCCGCTTGCTTGCTTGGCCAAAAAGGGCGTATGCATTTTCTCCTGAATATATTCAGGAGAAAACGCATACGCCCTTTTTGGCCAAGTGCACCATTGTCCAAGTTGTGCCCCTCTTCCTGTGCTTTACAGGCGATTCCAAGGTACCTCTTGAAATCTGTTTCCTGGTATTTTGCCTCGCTTACAAGTCCGCCTCGTTGACTTCCCTCAACAGATTTTTGGACGATAGTTGTCCTTTATCACTCTGCCAGTTTGTGAATTGCTGTGCCCCTGAGCTCCATTTCTCAACTCGTTTTTTGTGAGCTGAACGCAAGTCCAAAATTTTGGATCATGTCCTATACTGGTTCCCGGTGGGTGGCTGAGACTTTGGTTAATTCTTCTTCCTGCCGGGAAATTAGAGTGATATGTGCCCGTCCAAATGCCTAACAGCTACTCTCTCATGGGTTCTCCCTCGTCCCTTCCATCCTCTGCCAAATTGGGAACCTGTGCAATCCAGGAGGTTAAAGGGCCTGTCTCTCCAAGTTGGGAGATTGATAGTAAGGCAGTTGGAAAGTCAAACTGGAGCACCAGGAGAGGGACTATTCGTTGAGTTTTAGAAACCTTTTGTATTCACAGTGTGTCCATTCTCTAGGTTTCCTGTACATGTTATAGCTGTAGTAATATTCCCTTGAACCTGGAGAGTTGGGACCCATGGAATGGGGGCCATGCATTATTGCTTGAAAGGGTCTGCATTTGCTCACCCAATCTCACCAATCCTCTCAGTCCCAAGTGTCCAGCCTTATGCCACATCCAGCTGTCATTGTAGACAGGGTCTTTCCAGGTTTCCTCAGACACCCTGAAGGAATTGTAAAGAATTTCCCTGTTTTTTGGTTTTGCTTTTGAAATTCCTTTTTATAGTGGGTTTGAGCTGATTCTCGCTGCCATGTTTATGCCACTCTAGACACACTTGATTCCCTTATGGAGTCATATCAATACATAGGTTTTAAGATTCTTACTAGTCAGATATATTCCTCTGCGGGAAATATGGGGTTTTGAGTCTCTTTCACTGAGGAAGGTGTAGCTCTTGTCTATTCCAAAGTTGGTTTTTGGAACGGTCCCTGTGCTTATATCAAACTCTGGTTTTATGCATCACCCCACCTCTCCTTCCCCTTTTTGCAGGCATAAGACTGTTTTCTAAATGTGAGACTCTGTTCTCTTTCCTAACTCAGTTCACGTGTAGCCATGTTTACAGGATCTTCATAAGTGATATCTTATGATAAGTTTCTTTTTCTGTGTGACTTATTTCACTTAGAATCATCGTACCTGAATCCACTCACTTTGCTGCTACTGGTCTTATGACATTGATTTCATGGCTGAGGGATATTCCATCGTACGTAAGTACCACAATGTTTTGAACCATTTTTATATTTCCTGGGATATTTAAGGTGTACCCAAGTTGAGGTTCTTGTAGCCAGTGCAGCCCTAAATTTGGAGGTGGCTCTTTCTTATTGATTTTCAGTTTTCCCCAGGTATATTCCCTAGACTGGAAGTGGCCTTGGCTCTGTAGCTCTGTTGTTTAGTTGTTTTAGGGAACACAATGCACTCCTCCAGTGAGGCAGTTGGCAATTTACATCCCGCCCATCAGCATAACAAGGCTCCCTGTTCTCCAGGGCCTGTCTTGCCTTTCTGGTTTTTACACATTTTGTGGATGTCCCTTTTGACCGGTGGGAAGTGATACTTCTTTGTAGTGCAGATTTGCATTGCCCGCTTGCTTGCTTGGCCAAAAAGGGCGTATGCGTTTTCTCCTGAATATATTCAGGAGAAAACGCATACGAGCTTTTTGGCCAAGTGCACCATTGTCCAAGTTGTGCCCCTCTTCCTGTGCTTTACAGGGGATTCCAACGTACCTCTTGAAATCTGTTTCCTGCTATTTTGCCTCACTTTCAAGTCCGCCTCGTTGACTTCCCTCAACAGATTTTTCGACGATAGTTGTCCTTTATCACTCTGCCAGTTTGTGAATTGCTGTGCCCCTGAGCTCCATTTCTCAACTCGTTTTTTGTGAGCTGAACGCAAGTCCAAAATTTTGGATCATGTCCTATACTGGTTCCCGGTGGGTGGCTGAGACTTTGGTTAATTCTCCTTCCTGCCGGGAAATTAGAGTGACATGTGCCCGTCCAAATGCCTAACAGCTACTCTCTCATGGGTTCTCCCTCGTCCCTTCCATCCTCTGCCAAATTGGGAACCTGTGCAAACCAGGGGGTTAAAGGGCCTGTCTCTCCAAGTTGGGAGATTGATAGTAAGGCAGTTGGAAAGTCAAACTGGAGCACCAGGAGAGGGACTATTCGTTGAGTTTTAGAAACCTTTCGTATTCACAGTGTGTACATTCTCTAGGTTTCCTGTACATGTTATAGCTGTAGTAATATTCCCTTGAACCTGGAGAGTTGGGACCCATGGAATGGGGGCCATGCATTATTGCTTGAAAGGGTCTGCATTTGCTCACCCAATCTCACCAATCCTCTCAGTCCCAAGTGTCCAGCCTTATGCCACATCCAGCTGTCATTGTAGATAGGGTCTTTCCAGGTTTCCTCAGACACCCTGAAGGAATTGTAAAGAATTTCCCTGTTTTTTGGTTTTGCTTTTGAAATTCCTTTTTATAGTGGGTTTGAGCTGATTCTCGCTGCCATGTTTATGCCACTCTAGACACACTTGATTCCCTTATGGAGACATATCAATACATAGGTTTTAAGATTCTTACTAGTCAGATATATTCCTCTGTGGGAAATATGGGGTTTTGAGTCTCTTTCACTAAGGAAGGTGTCGGTCTTGTCAATTCCAAAGTTGGTTTTTGAAACGGTCCCTGTGCTTATATCAAACTCTGGTTTTATGCATCACCCCACCTCTCCTTCCCCTTTATGCAGGCATAAGAGTGTTTTCTAAATGTGAGACTCTGTTCTCTTTCCTAACTCAGTTCACGTGTAGCCATGTTTACAGGATCTTCATAAGTGATATCTTATGATAAGTTTCTTTTTCTGTGTGACTTATTTCACTTAGAATCATCGTACCTGAATCCACTCACTTTGCTGCTACTGGTCTTATGACATTGATTTCATGGCTGAGGGATATTCCATCGTACGTAAGTACCACAATGTTTTGAACCATTTTTATATTTCCTGGGATATTTAAGGTGTACCCAAGTTGAGGTTCTTGTAGTCAGTGCAGCCCTAAATTTGGAGGTGGTTCTTTCTTATTGATTTTCAGTTTTCCCAAGGTATATTCCCTAAACTGGAAGTGGCCTTGGCTCTGTAGCTCTGTTGTTTACTTGTTTTAGGGAACACAATGCACTCCTCCAGTGAGGCAGTTGGCAATTTACATCCCGCCCATCAGCATAACAAGGCTCCCAGTTCTCCAGGGCCTGTCTTGCCTTTCTGGTTTTTACACATTTTGTGGATGTCCCTTTTGACCGGTGGGAAGTGATACTTCTTTGTAGTGCAGATTTGCATTGCCCGCTTGCTTGCTTGGCCAAAAAGGGCGTATGCGTTTTCTCCTGAATATATTCAGGAGAAAACGCATACGCCCTTTTTGGCCAAGTGCACCATTGTCCAAGTTGTGCCCCTCTTCCTGTGCTTTACAGGCGATTCCAACGTACCTCTTGAAATCTGTTTCCTGCTATTTTGCCTCACTTTCAAGTCCGCCTCGTTGACTTCCCTCAACAGATTTTTGGACGATAGTTGTCCTTTATCACTCTGCCAGTTTGTGAATTGCTGTGCCCCTGAGCTCCATTTCTCAACTCGTTTTTTGTGAGCTGAACGCAAGTCCAAAATTTTGGATCATGTCCTATACTGGTTCCCGGTGGGTGGCTGAGACTTTGGTTAATTCTTCTTCCTGCCGGGAAATTAGAGTGACATGTGCCCGTCCAAATGCCTAACAGCTACTCTCTCATGGGTTCTCCCTCGTCCCTTCCATCCTCTGCCAAATTGGGAACCTGTGCAAACCAGGAGGTTAAAGGGCCTGTCTCTCCAAGTTGGGAGATTGATAGTAAGGCAGTTGGAAAGTCAAACTGGAGCACCAGGAGAGGGACTATTCGTTGAGTTTTAGAAACCTTTCGTATTCACAGTGTGTCCATTCTCTAGGTTTCCTGTACATGTTATAGTTGTAGTAATATTCCCTTGAACCTGGAGAGTTGGGACCCATGGAATGGGGGCCATGCATTATTGCTTGAAAGGGTCTGCATTTGCTCACCCAATCTCACCAATCCTCTCAGTCCCAAGTGTCCAGCCTTATGCCACATCCAGCTGTCATTGTAGATAGGGTCTTTCCAGGTTTCCTCAGACACCCTGAAGGAATTGTAAAGAATTTCCCTGTTTTTTGGTTTTGCTTTTGAAATTCCTTTTTATAGTGGGTTTGAGCTGATTCTCGCTGCCATGTTTATGCCACTCTAGACACACTTGATTCCCTTATGGAGACATATCAATACATAGGTTTTAAGATTCTTACTAGTCAGATATATTCCTCTGTGGGAAATATGGGGTTTTGAGTCTCTTTCACGGAGGAAGGTGTCGGTTTTGTCAATTCCAAAGTTGGTTTTTGAAACGGTCCCTGTGCTTATATCAAACTCTGGTTTTATGCATCACCCCACCTCTCCTTCCCCTTTATGCAGGCATAAGAGTGTTTTCTAAATGTGAGACTCTGTTCTCTTTCCTAACTCAGTTCACGTGTAGCCATGTTTACAGGATCTTCATAAGTGATATCTTATGATAAGTTTCTTTTTCTGTGTGACTTATTTCACTTAGAATCATCGTACCTGAATCCACTCACTTTGCTGCTACTGGTCTTATGACATTGATTTCATGGCTGAGGGATATTCCATCGTACGTAAGTACCACAATGTTTTGAACCATTTTTATATTTCCTGGGATATTTAAGGTGTACCCAAGTTGAGGTTCTTGTAGCCAGTGCAGCCCTAAATTTGGAGGTGGCTCTTTCTTATTGATTTTCAGTTTTCCCCAGGTATATTCCCTAGACTGGAAGTGGCCTTGGCTCTGTAGCTCTGTTGTTTACTTGTTTTAGGGAACACAATGCACTCCTCCAGTGAGGCAGTTGGCAATTTACATCCCACCCATCAGCATAACAAGGCTCCCTGTTCTCCAGGGCCTGTCTTGCCTTTCTGGTTTTTACACATTTTGTGGATGTCCCTTTTGACCGGTGGGAAGTGATACTTCTTTGTAGTGCAGATTTGCATTGCCCGCTTGCTTGCTTGGCCAAAAAGGGCGTATGTGTTTTCTCCTGAATATATTCAGGAGAAAACGCATACGCCCTTTTTGGCCAAGTGCACCATTGTCCAAGTTGTGCCCCTCTTCCTGTGCTTTACAGGCGATTCCAACGTACCTCTTGAAATCTGTTTCCTGCTATTTTGCCTCACTTTCAAGTCCGCCTCGTTGACTTCCCTCAACAGATTTTTGGACGATAGTTGTCCTTTATCACTCTGCCAGTTTGTGAATTGCTGTGCCCCTGAGCTCCATTTCTCAACTCGTTTTTTGTGAGCTGAACGCAAGTCCAAAATTTTGGATCATGTCCTATACTGGTTCCCGGTGGGTGGCTGAGACTTTGGTTAATTCTTCTTCCTGCCGGGAAATTAGAGTGACATGTGCCCGTCCAAATGCCTAACAGCTACTCTCTCATGGGTTCTCCCTCGTCCCTTCCATCCTCTGCCAAATTGGGAACCTGTGCAAACCAGGAGGTTAAAGGGCCTGTCTCTCCAAGTTGGGAGATTGATAGTAAGGCAGTTGGAAAGTCAAACTGGAGCACCAGGAGAGGGACTATTCGTTGAGTTTTAGAAACCTTTCGTATTCACAGTGTGTCCATTCTCTAGGTTTCCTGTACATGTTATAGCTGTAGTAATATTCCCTTGAACATGGAGAGTTGGGACCCATGGAATGGGGGCCATGCATTATTGCTTGAAAGGGTCTGCATTTGCTCACCCAATCTCACCAATCCTCTCAGTCCCAAGTGTCCAGCCTTATGCCACATCCAGCTGTCATTGTAGATAGGGTCTTTCCAGGTTTCCTCAGACACCCTGAAGGAATTGTAAAGAATTTCCCTGTTTTTTGGTTTTGCTTTTGAAATTCCTTTTTATAGTGGGTTTGAGCTGATTCTCGCTGCCATGTTTATGCCACTCTAGACACACTTGATTCCATTATGGAGACATATCAATACATAGGTTTTAAGATTCTTACTAGTCAGATATATTCCTCTGTTGGAAATATGGGGTTTTGAGTCTCTTTCACTGAGGAAGGTGTCGGTCTTGTCAGTTCCAAAGTTGGTTTTTGAAACGGTCCCTGTGCTTATATCAAACTCTGGTTTTATGCATCACCCCACCTCTCCTTCCCCTTTATGCAGGCATAAGAGTGTTTTCTAAATGTGAGACTCTGTTCTCTTTCCTAACTCAGTTCACGTGTAGCCATGTTTACAGGATCTTCATAAGTGATATCTTATGATAAGTTTCTTTTTCTGTGTGACTTATTTCACTTAGAATCATCGTACCTGAATCCACTCACTTTGCTGCTACTGGTCTTATGACATTGATTTCATGGCTGAGGGATATTCCATCGTACGTAAGTACCACAATGTTTTGAACCATTTTTATATTTCCTGGGATATTTAAGGTGTACCCAAGTTGAGGTTCTTGTAGCCAGTGCAGCCCTAAATTTGGAGGTGGCTCTTTCTTATTGATTTTCAGTTTTCCCCAGGTATATTCCCTAGACTGGAAGTGGCCTTGGCTCTGTAGCTCTGTTGTTTACTTGTTTTAGGGAACACAATGCACTCCTCCAGTGAGGCAGTTGGCAATTTACATCCCACCCATCAGCATAACAAGGCTCCCTGTTCTCCAGGGCCTGTCTTGCCTTTCTGGTTTTTACACATTTTGTGGATGTCCCTTTTGACCGGTGGGAAGTGATACTTCTTTGTAGTGCAGATTTGCATTGCCCGCTTGCTTGCTTGGCCAAAAAGGGCGTATGTGTTTTCTCCTGAATATATTCAGGAGAAAACGCATACGCCCTTTTTGGCCAAGTGCACCATTGTCCAAGTTGTGCCCCTCTTCCTGTGCTTTACAGGCGATTCCAACGTACCTCTTGAAATCTGTTTCCTGCTATTTTGCCTCACTTTCAAGTCCGCCTCGTTGACTTCCCTCAACAGATTTTTGGACGATAGTTGTCCTTTATCACTCTGCCAGTTTGTGAATTGCTGTGCCCCTGAGCTCCATTTCTCAACTCGTTTTTTGTGAGCTGAACGCAAGTCCAAAATTTTGGATCATGTCCTATACTGGTTCCCGGTGGGTGGCTGAGACTTTGGTTAATTCTTCTTCCTGCCGGGAAATTAGAGTGACATGTGCCCGTCCAAATGCCTAACAGCTACTCTCTCATGGGTTCTCCCTCGTCCCTTCCATCCTCTGCCAAATTGGGAACCTGTGCAAACCAGGAGGTTAAAGGGCCTGTCTCTCCAAGTTGGGAGATTGATAGTAAGGCAGTTGGAAAGTCAAACTGGAGCACCAGGAGAGGGACTATTCGTTGAGTTTTAGAAACCTTTCGTATTCACAGTGTGTCCATTCTCTAGGTTTCCTGTACATGTTATAGCTGTAGTAATATTCCCTTGAACATGGAGAGTTGGGACCCATGGAATGGGGGCCATGCATTATTGCTTGAAAGGGTCTGCATTTGCTCACCCAATCTCACCAATCCTCTCAGTCCCAAGTGTCCAGCCTTATGCCACATCCAGCTGTCATTGTAGATAGGGTCTTTCCAGGTTTCCTCAGACACCCTGAAGGAATTGTAAAGAATTTCCCTGTTTTTTGGTTTTGCTTTTGAAATTCCTTTTTATAGTGGGTTTGAGCTGATTCTCGCTGCCATGTTTATGCCACTCTAGACACACTTGATTCCCTTATGGAGACATATCAATACATAGGTTTTAAGATTCTTACTAGTCAGATATATTCCTCTGTGGGAAATATGGGGTTTTGAGTCTCTTTCACTGAGGAAGGTGTCGGTCTTGTCAATTCCAAAGTTGGTTTTTGAAACGGTCCCTGTGCTTATATCAAACTCTGGTTTTATGCATCACCCCACCTCTCCTTCCCCTTTATGCAGGCATAAGAGTGTTTTCTAAATGTGAGACTCTGTTCTCTTTCCTAACTCAGTTCACGTGTAGCCATGTTTACAGGATCTTCATAAGTGATATCTTATGATAAGTTTCTTTTTCTGTGTGACTTATTTCACTTAGAATCATCGTACCTGAATCCACTCACTTTGCTGCTACTGGTCTTATGACATTGATTTCATGGCTGAGGGATATTCCATCGTACGTAAGTACCACAATGTTTTGAACCATTTTTATATTTCCTGGGATATTTAAGGTGTACCCAAGTTGAGGTTCTTGTAGCCAGTGCAGCCCTAAATTTGGAGGTGGCTCTTTCTTATTGATTTTCAGTTTTCCCCAGGTATATTCCCTAGACTGGAAGTGGCCTTGGCTCTGTAGCTCTGTTGTTTACTTGTTTTAGGGAACACAATGCACTCCTCCAGTGAGGCAGTTGGCAATTTACATCCCACCCATCAGCATAACAAGGCTCCCTGTTCTCCAGGGCCTGTCTTGCCTTTCTGGTTTTTACACATTTTGTGGATGTCCCTTTTGACCGGTGGGAAGTGATACTTCTTTGTAGTGCAGATTTGCATTGCCCGCTTGCTTGCTTGGCCAAAAAGGGCGTATGCGTTTTCTCCTGAATATATTCAGGAGAAAACGCATACGCCCTTTTTGGCCAAGTGCACCATTGTCCAAGTTGTGCCCCTCTTCCTGTGCTTTACAGGCGATTCCAACGTACCTCTTGAAATCTGTTTCCTGCTATTTTGCCTCACTTTCAAGTCCGCCTCGTTGACTTCCCTCAACAGATTTTTGGACGATAGTTGTCCTTTATCACTCTGCCAGTTTGTGAATTGCTGTGCCCCTGAGCTCCATTTCTCAACTCGTTTTTTGTGAGCTGAACGCAAGTCCAAAATTTTGGATCATGTCCTATACTGGTTCCCGGTGGGTGGCTGAGACTTTGGTTAATTCTTCTTCCTGCCGGGAAATTAGAGTGACATGTGCCCGTCCAAATGCCTAACAGCTACTCTCTCATGGGTTTTCCCTCGTCCCTTCCATCCTCTGCCAAATTGGGAACCTGTGCAAACCAGGAGGTTAAAGGGCCTGTCTCTCCAAGTTGGGAGATTGATAGTAAGGCAGTTGGAAAGTCAAACTGGAGCACCAGGAGAGGGACTATTCGTTGAGTTTTAGAAACCTTTCGTATTCACAGTGTGTCCATTCTCTAGGTTTCCTGTACATGTTATAGCTGTAGTAATATTCCCTTGAACATGGAGAGTTGGGACCCATGGAATGGGGGCCATGCATTATTGCTTGAAAGGGTCTGCATTTGCTCACCCAATCTCACCAATCCTCTCAGTCCCAAGTGTCCAGCCTTATGCCACATCCAGCTGTCATTGTAGATAGGGTCTTTCCAGGTTTCCTCAGACACCCTGAAGGAATTGTAAAGAATTTCCCTGTTTTTTGGTTTTGCTTTTGAAATTCCTTTTTATAGTGGGTTTGAGCTGATTCTCGCTGCCATGTTTATGCCACTCTAGACACACTTGATTCCCTTATGGAGACATATCAATACATAGGTTTTAAGATTCTTACTAGTCAGATATATTCCTCTGTGGGAAATATGGGGTTTTGAGTCTCTTTCACTAAGGAAGGTGTCGGTCTTGTCAATTCCAAAGTTGGTTTTTGAAACGGTCCCTGTGCTTATATCAAACTCTGGTTTTATGCATCACCCCACCTCTCCTTCCCCTTTATGCAGGCATAAGAGTGTTTTCTAAATGTGAGACTCTGTTCTCTTTCCTAACTCAGTTCACGTGTAGCCATGTTTACAGGATCTTCATAAGTGATATCTTATGATAAGTTTCTTTTTCTGTGTGACTTATTTCACTTAGAATCATCATACCTGAATCCACTCACTTTGCTGCTACTGGTCTTATGACATTGATTTCATGGCTGAGGGATATTCCATCGTACGTAAGTACCACAATGTTTTGAACCATTTTTATATTTCCTGGGATATTTAAGGTGTACCCAAGTTGAGGTTCTTGTAGCCAGTGAAGTCCTAAATTTGGAGGTGGCTCTTTCTTATTGATTTTCAGTTTTCCCCAGGTATATTCCCTAGACTGGATGTGGCCTTGGCTCTGTAGCTCTGTTGTGTACTTGTTTTAGGGAACACAATGCACTCCTCCAGTGAGGCAGTTGGCAATTTACATCCCGCCCATCAGCATAACAAGGCTCCCAGTTCTCCAGGGCCTGTCTTGCCTTTCTGATTTTTACACATTTTGTGGATGTCCCTTTTGACCGGTGGGAAGTGATACTTCTTTGTAGTGCAGATTTGCATTGCCCGCTTGCTTGCTTGGCCAAAAAGGGCGTATGCGTTTTCTCCTGAATATATTCAGGAGAAAACGCATACGCCCTTTTTGGCCAAGTGCACCATTGTCCAAGTTGTGCCCCTCTTCCTGTGCTTTACAGGCGATTCCAACGTACCTCTTGAAATCTGTTTCCTGCTATTTTGCCTCGCTTTCAAGTCCGCCTCGTTGACTTCCCTCAACAGATTTTTGGACGATAGTTGTCCTTTATCACTCTGCCAGTTTGTGAATTGCTGTGCCCCTGAGCTCCATTTCTCAACTCGTTTTTTGTGAGCTGAACGCAAGTCCAAAATTTTGGATCATGTCCTATACTGGTTCCCGGTGGGTGGCTGAGACTTTGGTTAATTCTTCTTCCTGCCGGGAAATTAGAGTGACATGTGCCCGTCCAAATGCCTAACAGCTACTCTCTCATGGGTTCTCCCTCGTCCCTTCCATCCTCTGCCAAATTGGGAACCTGTGCAAACCAGGAGGTTAAAGGGCCTGTCTCTCCAAGTTGGGAGATTGATAGTAAGGCAGTTGGAAAGTCAAACTGGAGCACCAGGAGAGGGACTATTCGTTGAGTTTTAGAAACCTTTCGTATTCACAGTGTGTCCATTCTCTAGGTTTCCTGTACATGTTATAGTTGTAGTAATATTCCCTTGAACCTGGAGAGTTGGGACCCATGGAATGGGGGCCATGCATTATTGCTTGAAAGGGTCTGCATTTGCTCACCCAATCTCACCAATCCTCTCAGTCCCAAGTGTCCAGCCTTATGCCACATCCAGCTGTCATTGTAGATAGGGTCTTTCCAGGTTTCCTCAGACACCCTGAAGGAATTGTAAAGAATTTCCCTGTTTTTTGGTTTTGCTTTTGAAATTCCTTTTTATAGTGGGTTTGAGCTGATTCTCGCTGCCATGTTTATGCCACTCTAGACACACTTGATTCCCTTATGGAGACATATCAATACATAGGTTTTAAGATTCTTACTAGTCAGATATATTCCTCTGTGGGAAATATGGGGTTTTGAGTCTCTTTCACGGAGGAAGGTGTCGGTTTTGTCAATTCCAAAGTTGGTTTTTGAAACGGTCCCTGTGCTTATATCAAACTCTGGTTTTATGCATCACCCCACCTCTCCTTCCCCTTTATGCAGGCATAAGAGTGTTTTCTAAATGTGAGACTCTGTTCTCTTTCCTAACTCAGTTCACGTGTAGCCATGTTTACAGGATCTTCATAAGTGATATCTTATGATAAGTTTCTTTTTCTGTGTGACTTATTTCACTTAGAATCATCGTACCTGAATCCACTCACTTTGCTGCTACTGGTCTTATGACATTGATTTCATGGCTGAGGGATATTCCATCGTACGTAAGTACCACAATGTTTTGAACCATTTTTATATTTCCTGGGATATTTAAGGTGTACCCAAGTTGAGGTTCTTGTAGCCAGTGCAGCCCTAAATTTGGAGGTGGCTCTTTCTTATTGATTTTCAGTTTTCCCCAGGTATATTCCCTAGACTGGAAGTGGCCTTGGCTCTGTAGCTCTGTTGTTTACTTGTTTTAGGGAACACAATGCACTCCTCCAGTGAGGCAGTTGGCAATTTACATCCCACCCATCAGCATAACAAGGCTCCCTGTTCTCCAGGGCCTGTCTTGCCTTTCTGGTTTTTACACATTTTGTGGATGTCCCTTTTGACCGGTGGGAAGTGATACTTCTTTGTAGTGCAGATTTGCATTGCCCGCTTGCTTGCTTGGCCAAAAAGGGCGTATGCGTTTTCTCCTGAATATATTCAGGAGAAAACGCATACGCCCTTTTTGGCCAAGTGCACCATTGTCCAAGTTGTGCCCCTCTTCCTGTGCTTTACAGGCGATTCCAACGTACCTCTTGAAATCTGTTTCCTGCTATTTTGCCTCACTTTCAAGTCCGCCTCGTTGACTTCCCTCAACAGATTTTTGGACGATAGTTGTCCTTTATCACTCTGCCAGTTTGTGAATTGCTGTGCCCCTGAGCTCCATTTCTCAACTCGTTTTTTGTGAGCTGAACGCAAGTCCAAAATTTTGGATCATGTCCTATACTGGTTCCCGGTGGGTGGCTGAGACTTTGGTTAATTCTTCTTCCTGCCGGGAAATTAGAGTGACATGTGCCCGTCCAAATGCCTAACAGCTACTCTCTCATGGGTTCTCCCTCGTCCCTTCCATCCTCTGCCAAATTGGGAACCTGTGCAAACCAGGAGGTTAAAGGGCCTGTCTCTCCAAGTTGGGAGATTGATAGTAAGGCAGTTGGAAAGTCAAACTGGAGCACCAGGAGAGGGACTATTCGTTGAGTTTTAGAAACCTTTCGTATTCACAGTGTGTCCATTCTCTAGGTTTCCTGTACATGTTATAGCTGTAGTAATATTCCCTTGAACCTGGAGAGTTGGGACCCATGGAATGGGGGCCATGCATTATTGCTTGAAAGGGTCTGCATTTGCTCACCCAATCTCACCAATCCTCTCAGTCCCAAGTGTCCAGCCTTATGCCACATCCAGCTGTCATTGTAGATAGGGTCTTTCCAGGTTTCCTCAGACACCCTGAAGGAATTGTAAAGAATTTCCCTGTTTTTTGGTTTTGCTTTTGAAATTCCTTTTTATAGTGGGTTTGAGCTGATTCTCGCTGCCATGTTTATGCCACTCTAGACACACTTGATTCCCTTATGGAGACATATCAGTACATAGGTTTTAAGATTCTTACTAGTCAGATATATTCCTCTGTGGGAAATATGGGGTTTTGAGTCTCTTTCACTAAGGAAGGTGTCGGTCTTGTCAATTCCAAAGTTGGTTTTTGAAACGGTCCCTGTGCTTATATCAAACTCTGGTTTTATGCATCACCCCACCTCTCCTTCCCCTTTATGCAGGCATAAGAGTGTTTTCTAAATGTGAGACTCTGTTCTCTTTCCTAACTCAGTTCACGTGTAGCCATGTTTACAGGATCTTCATAAGTGATATCTTATGATAAGTTTCTTTTTCTGTGTGACTTATTTCACTTAGAATCATCGTACCTGAATCCACTCACTTTGCTGCTACTGGTCTTATGACATTGATTTCATGGCTGAGGGATATTCCATCGTACGTAAGTACCACAATGTTTTGAACCATTTTTATATTTCCTGGGATATTTAAGGTGTACCCAAGTTGAGGTTCTTGTAGCCAGTGCAGCCCTAAATTTGGAGGTGGCTCTTTCTTATTGATTTTCAGTTTTCCCCAGGTATATTCCCTAGACTGGAAGTGGCCTTGGCTCTGTAGCTCTGTTGTTTACTTGTTTTAGGGAACACAATGCACTCCTCCAGTGAGGCAGTTGGCAATTTACATCCCACCCATCAGCATAACAAGGCTCCCTGTTCTCCAGGGCCTGTCTTGCCTTTCTGGTTTTTACACATTTTGTGGATGTCCCTTTTGACCGGTGGGAAGTGATACTTCTTTGTAGTGCAGATTTGCATTGCCCGCTTGCTTGCTTGGCCAAAAAGGGCGTATGCGTTTTCTCCTGAATATATTCAGGAGAAAACGCATACGCCCTTTTTGGCCAAGTGCACCATTGTCCAAGTTGTGCCCCTCTTCCTGTGCTTTACAGGCGATTCCAACGTACCTCTTGAAATCTGTTTCCTGCTATTTTGCCTCACTTTCAAGTCCGCCTCGTTGACTTCCCTCAACAGATTTTTGGACGATAGTTGTCCTTTATCACTCTGCCAGTTTGTGAATTGCTGTGCCCCTGAGCTCCATTTCTCAACTCGTTTTTTGTGAGCTGAACGCAAGTCCAAAATTTTGGATCATGTCCTATACTGGTTCCCGGTGGGTGGCTGAGACTTTGGTTAATTCTTCTTCCTGCCGGGAAATTAGAGTGACATGTGCCCGTCCAAATGCCTAACAGCTACTCTCTCATGGGTTCTCCCTCGTCCCTTCCATCCTCTGCCAAATTGGGAACCTGTGCAAACCAGGAGGTTAAAGGGCCTGTCTCTCCAAGTTGGGAGATTGATAGTAAGGCAGTTGGAAAGTCAAACTGGAGCACCAGGAGAGGGACTATTCGTTGAGTTTTAGAAACCTTTCGTATTCACAGTGTGTCCATTCTCTAGGTTTCCTGTACATGTTATAGCTGTAGTAATATTCCCTTGAACCTGGAGAGTTGGGACCCATGGAATGGGGGCCATGCATTATTGCTTGAAAGGGTCTGCATTTGCTCACCCAATCTCACCAATCCTCTCAGTCCCAAGTGTCCAGCCTTATGCCACATCCAGCTGTCATTGTAGATAGGGTCTTTCCAGGTTTCCTCAGACACCCTGAAGGAATTGTAAAGAATTTCCCTGTTTTTTGGTTTTGCTTTTGAAATTCCTTTTTATAGTGGGTTTGAGCTGATTCTCGCTGCCATGTTTATGCCACTCTAGACACACTTGATTCCCTTATGGAGACATATCAATACATAGGTTTTAAGATTCTTACTAGTCAGATATATTCCTCTGCGGGAAATATGGGGTTTTGAGTCTCTTTCACGGAGGAAGGTGTCGGTTTTGTCAATTCCAAAGTTGGTTTTTGAAACGGTCCCTGTGCTTATATCAAACTCTGGTTTTATGCATCACCCCACCTCTCCTTCCCCTTTATGCAGGCATAAGAGTGTTTTCTAAATGTGAGACTCTGTTCTCTTTCCTAACTCAGTTCACGTGTAGCCATGTTTACAGGATCTTCATAAGTGATATCTTATGATAAGTTTCTTTTTCTGTGTGACTTATTTCACTTAGAATCATCGTACCTGAATCCACTCACTTTGCTGCTACTGGTCTTATGACATTGATTTCATGGCTGAGGGATATTCCATCGTACGTAAGTACCACAATGTTTTGAACCATTTTTATATTTCCTGGGATATTTAAGGTGTACCCAAGTTGAGGTTCTTGTAGCCAGTGCAGCCCTAAATTTGGAGGTGGCTCTTTCTTATTGATTTTCAGTTTTCCCCAGGTATATTCCCTAGACTGGAAGTGGCCTTGGCTCTGTAGCTCTGTTGTTTACTTGTTTTAGGGAACACAATGCACTCCTCCAGTGAGGCAGTTGGCAATTTACATCCCACCCATCAGCATAACAAGGCTCCCTGTTCTCCAGGGCCTGTCTTGCCTTTCTGGTTTTTACACATTTTGTGGATGTCCCTTTTGACCGGTGGGAAGTGATACTTCTTTGTAGTGCAGATTTGCATTGCCCGCTTGCTTGCTTGGCCAAAAAGGGCGTATGCGTTTTCTCCTGAATATATTCAGGAGAAAACGCATACGCCCTTTTTGGCCAAGTGCACCATTGTCCAAGTTGTGCCCCTCTTCCTGTGCTTTACAGGCGATTCCAACGTACCTCTTGAAATCTGTTTCCTGCTATTTTGCCTCACTTTCAAGTCCGCCTCGTTGACTTCCCTCAACAGATTTTTGGACGATAGTTGTCCTTTATCACTCTGCCAGTTTGTGAATTGCTGTGCCCCTGAGCTCCATTTCTCAACTCGTTTTTTGTGAGCTGAACGCAAGTCCAAAATTTTGGATCATGTCCTATACTGGTTCCCGGTGGGTGGCTGAGACTTTGGTTAATTCTTCTTCCTGCCGGGAAATTAGAGTGACATGTGCCCGTCCAAATGCCTAACAGCTACTCTCTCATGGGTTCTCCCTCGTCCCTTCCATCCTCTGCCAAATTGGGAACCTGTGCAAACCAGGAGGTTAAAGGGCCTGTCTCTCCAAGTTGGGAGATTGATAGTAAGGCAGTTGGAAAGTCAAACTGGAGCACCAGGAGAGGGACTATTCGTTGAGTTTTAGAAACCTTTCGTATTCACAGTGTGTCCATTCTCTAGGTTTCCTGTACATGTTATAGCTGTAGTAATATTCCCTTGAACCTGGAGAGTTGGGACCCATGGAATGGGGGCCATGCATTATTGCTTGAAAGGGTCTGCATTTGCTCACCCAATCTCACCAATCCTCTCAGTCCCAAGTGTCCAGCCTTATGCCACATCCAGCTGTCATTGTAGATAGGGTCTTTCCAGGTTTCCTCAGACACCCTGAAGGAATTGTAAAGAATTTCCCTGTTTTTTGGTTTTGCTTTTGAAATTCCTTTTTATAGTGGGTTTGAGCTGATTCTCGCTGCCATGTTTATGCCACTCTAGACACACTTGATTCCCTTATGGAGACATATCAATACATAGGTTTTAAGATTCTTACTAGTCAGATATATTCCTCTGCGGGAAATATGGGGTTTTGAGTCTCTTTCACGGAGGAAGGTGTCGGTTTTGTCAATTCCAAAGTTGGTTTTTGAAACGGTCCCTGTGCTTATATCAAACTCTGGTTTTATGCATCACCCCACCTCTCCTTCCCCTTTATGCAGGCATAAGAGTGTTTTCTAAATGTGAGACTCTGTTCTCTTTCCTAACTCAGTTCACGTGTAGCCATGTTTACAGGATCTTCATAAGTGATATCTTATGATAAGTTTCTTTTTCTGTGTGACTTATTTCACTTAGAATCATCGTACCTGAATCCACTCACTTTGCTGCTACTGGTCTTATGACATTGATTTCATGGCTGAGGGATATTCCATCGTACGTAAGTACCACAATGTTTTGAACCATTTTTATATTTCCTGGGATATTTAAGGTGTACCCAAGTTGAGGTTCTTGTAGCCAGTGCAGCCCTAAATTTGGAGGTGGCTCTTTCTTATTGATTTTCAGTTTTCCCCAGGTATATTCCCTAGACTGGAAGTGGCCTTGGCTCTGTAGCTCTGTTGTTTACTTGTTTTAGGGAACACAATGCACTCCTCCAGTGAGGCAGTTGGCAATTTACATCCCACCCATCAGCATAACAAGGCTCCCTGTTCTCCAGGGCCTGTCTTGCCTTTCTGGTTTTTACACATTTTGTGGATGTCCCTTTTGACCGGTGGGAAGTGATACTTCTTTGTAGTGCAGATTTGCATTGCCCGCTTGCTTGCTTGGCCAAAAAGGGCGTATGCGTTTTCTCCTGAATATATTCAGGAGAAAACGCATACGCCCTTTTTGGCCAAGTGCACCATTGTCCAAGTTGTGCCCCTCTTCCTGTGCTTTACAGGCGATTCCAAGGTACCTCTTGAAATCTGTTTCCTGCTATTTTGCCTCACTTTCAAGTCCGCCTCGTTGACTTCCCTCAACAGATTTTTGGACGATAGTTGTCCTTTATCACTCTGCCAGTTTGTGAATTGCTGTGCCCCTGAGCTCCATTTCTCAACTCGTTTTTTGTGAGCTGAACGCAAGTCCAAAATTTTGGATCATGTCCTATACTGGTTCCCGGTGGGTGGCTGAGACTTTGGTTAATTCTTCTTCCTGCCGGGAAATTAGAGTGACATGTGCCCGTCCAAATGCCTAACAGCTACTCTCTCATGGGTTCTCCCTCGTCCCTTCCATCCTCTGCCAAATTGGGAACCTGTGCAAACCAGGAGGTTAAAGGGCCTGTCTGTCCAAGTTGGGAGATTGATAGTAAGGCAGTTGGAAAGTCAAACTGGAGCACCAGGAGAGGGACTATTCGTTGAGTTTTAGAAACCTTTCGTATTCACAGTGTGTCCATTCTCTAGGTTTCCTGTACATGTTATAGCTGTAGTAATATTCCCTTGAACCTGGAGAGTTGGGACCCATGGAATGGGGGCCATGCATTATTGCTTGAAAGGGTCTGCATTTGCTCACCCAATCTCACCAATCCTCTCAGTCCCAAGTGTCCAGCCTTATGCCACATCCAGCTGTCATTGTAGATAGGGTCTTTCCAGGTTTCCTCAGACACCCTGAAGGAATTGTAAAGAATTTCCCTGTTTTTTGGTTTTGCTTTTGAAATTCCTTTTTATAGTGGGTTTGAGCTGATTCTCGCTGCCATGTTTATGCCACTCTAGACACACTTGATTCCCTTATGGAGACATATCAATACATAGGTTTTAAGATTCTTACTAGTCAGATATATTCCTCTGCGGGAAATATGGGGTTTTGAGTCTCTTTCACTAAGGAAGGTGTCGGTCTTGTCAATTCCAAAGTTGGTTTTTGAAACGGTCCCTGTGCTTATATCAAACTCTGGTTTTATGCATCACCCCACCTCTCCTTCCCCTTTATGCAGGCATAAGAGTGTTTTCTAAATGTGAGACTCTGTTCTCTTTCCTAACTCAGTTCACGTGTAGCCATGTTTACAGGATCTTCATAAGTGATATCTTATGATAAGTTTCTTTTTCTGTGTGACTTATTTCACTTAGAATCATCGTACCTGAATCCACTCACTTTGCTGCTACTGGTCTTATGACATTGATTTCATGGCTGAGGGATATTCCATCGTACGTAAGTACCACAATGTTTTGAACCATTTTTATATTTCCTGGGATATTTAAGGTGTACCCAAGTTGAGGTTCTTGTAGCCAGTGCAGCCCTAAATTTGGAGGTGGCTCTTTCTTATTGATTTTCAGTTTTCCCCAGGTATATTCCCTAGACTGGAAGTGGCCTTGGCTCTGTAGCTCTGTTGTTTACTTGTTTTAGGGAACACAATGCACTCCTCCAGTGAGGCAGTTGGCAATTTACATCCCACCCATCAGCATAACAAGGCTCCCTGTTCTCCAGGGCCTGTCTTGCCTTTCTGGTTTTTACACATTTTGTGGATGTCCCTTTTGACCGGTGGGAAGTGATACTTCTTTGTAGTGCAGATTTGCATTGCCCGCTTGCTTGCTTGGCCAAAAAGGGCGTATGCGTTTTCTCCTGAATATATTCAGGAGAAAACGCATACGCCCTTTTTGGCCAAGTGCACCATTGTCCAAGTTGTGCCCCTCTTCCTGTGCTTTACAGGCGATTCCAACGTACCTCTTGAAATCTGTTTCCTGCTATTTTGCCTCACTTTCAAGTCCGCCTCGTTGACTTCCCTCAACAGATTTTTGGACGATAGTTGTCCTTTATCACTCTGCCAGTTTGTGAATTGCTGTGCCCCTGAGCTCCATTTCTCAACTCGTTTTTTGTGAGCTGAACGCAAGTCCAAAATTTTGGATCATGTCCTATACTGGTTCCCGGTGGGTGGCTGAGACTTTGGTTAATTCTTCTTCCTGCCGGGAAATTAGAGTGACATGTGCCCGTCCAAATGCCTAACAGCTACTCTCTCATGGGTTCTCCCTCGTCCCTTCCATCCTCTGCCAAATTGGGAACCTGTGCAAACCAGGAGGTTAAAGGGCCTGTCTCTCCAAGTTGGGAGATTGATAGTAAGGCAGTTGGAAAGTCAAACTGGAGCACCAGGAGAGGGACTATTCGTTGAGTTTTAGAAACCTTTCGTATTCACAGTGTGTCCATTCTCTAGGTTTCCTGTACATGTTATAGCTGTAGTAATATTCCCTTGAACATGGAGAGTTGGGACCCATGGAATGGGGGCCATGCATTATTGCTTGAAAGGGTCTGCATTTGCTCACCCAATCTCACCAATCCTCTCAGTCCCAAGTGTCCAGCCTTATGCCACATCCAGCTGTCATTGTAGATAGGGTCTTTCCAGGTTTCCTCAGACACCCTGAAGGAATTGTAAAGAATTTCCCTGTTTTTTGGTTTTGCTTTTGAAATTCCTTTTTATAGTGGGTTTGAGCTGATTCTCGCTGCCATGTTTATGCCACTCTAGACACACTTGATTCACTTATGGAGACATATCAATACATAGGTTTTACGATTCTTACTAGTCAGATATATTCCTCTGCGGGAAATATGGGGTTTTGAGTCTCTTTCACTAAGGAAGGTGTCGGTCTTGTCAATTCCAAAGTTGGTTTTTGAAACGGTCCCTGTGCTTATATCAAACTCTGGTTTTATGCATCACCCCACCTCTCCTTCCCCTTTATGCAGGCATAAGAGTGTTTTCTAAATGTGAGACTCTGTTCTCTTTCCTAACTCAGTTCACGTGTAGCCATGTTTACAGGATCTTCATAAGTGATATCTTATGATAAGTTTCTTTTTCTGTGTGACTTATTTCACTTAAAATCATCGTACCTGAATCCACTCACTTTGCTGCTACTGGTCTTATGACATTGATTTCATGGCTGAGGGATATTCCATCGTACGTAAGTACCACAATGTTTTGAACCATTTTTATATTTCCTGGGATATTTAAGGTGTACCCAAGTTGAGGTTCTTGTAGCCAGTGCAGCCCTAAATTTGGAGGTGGCTCTTTCTTATTGATTTTCAGTTTTCCCCAGGTATATTCCCTAGACTGGAAGTGGCCTTGGCTCTGTAGCTCTGTTGTTTACTTGTTTTAGGGAACACAATGCACTCCTCCAGTGAGGCAGTTGGCAATTTACATCCCACCCATCAGCATAACAAGGCTCCCTGTTCTCCAGGGCCTGTCTTGCCTTTCTGGTTTTTACACATTTTGTGGATGTCCCTTTTGACCGGTGGGAAGTGATACTTCTTTGTAGTGCAGATTTGCATTGCCCGCTTGCTTGCTTGGCCAAAAAGGGCGTATGCGTTTTCTCCTGAATATATTCAGGAGAAAACGCATACGCCCTTTTTGGCCAAGTGCACCATTGTCCAAGTTGTGCCCCTCTTCCTGTGCTTTACAGGCGATTCCAACGTACCTCTTGAAATCTGTTTCCTGCTATTTTGCCTCACTTTCAAGTCCGCCTCGTTGACTTCCCTCAACAGATTTTTGGACGATAGTTGTCCTTTATCACTCTGCCAGTTTGTGAATTGCTGTGCCCCTGAGCTCCATTTCTCAACTCGTTTTTTGTGAGCTGAACGCAAGTCCAAAATTTTGGATCATGTCCTATACTGGTTCCCGGTGGGTGGCTGAGACTTTGGTTAATTCTTCTTCCTGCCGGGAAATTAGAGTGACATGTGCCCGTCCAAATGCCTAACAGCTACTCTCTCATGGGTTCTCCCTCGTCCCTTCCATCCTCTGCCAAATTGGGAACCTGTGCAAACCAGGAGGTTAAAGGGCCTGTCTCTCCAAGTTGGGAGATTGATAGTAAGGCAGTTGGAAAGTCAAACTGGAGCACCAGGAGAGGGACTATTCGTTGAGTTTTAGAAACCTTTCGTATTCACAGTGTGTCCATTCTCTAGGTTTCCTGTACATGTTATAGCTGTAGTAATATTCCCTTGAACCTGGAGAGTTGGGACCCATGGAATGGTGGCCATGCATTATTGCTTGAAAGGGTCTGCATTTGCTCACCCAATCTCACCAATCCTCTCAGTCCCAAGTGTCCAGCCTTATGCCACATCCAGCTGTCATTGTAGATAGGGTCTTTCCAGGTTTCCTCAGACACCCTGAAGGAATTGTAAAGAATTTCCCTGTTTTTTGGTTTTGCTTTTGAAATTCCTTTTTATAGTGGGTTTGAGCTGATTCTCGCTGCCATGTTTATGCCACTCTAGACACACTTGATTCCCTTATGGAGACATATCAATACATAGGTTTTAAGATTCTTACTAGTCAGATATATTCCTCTGAGGGAAATATGGGGTTTTGAGTCTCTTTCACGGAGGAAGGTGTCGGTTTTGTCAATTCCAAAGTTGGTTTTTGAAACGGTCCCTGTGCTTATATCAAACTCTGGTTTTATGCATCACCCCACCTCTCCTTCCCCTTTATGCAGGCATAAGAGTGTTTTCTAAATGTGAGACTCTGTTCTCTTTCCTAACTCAGTTCACGTGTAGCCATGTTTACAGGATCTTCATAAGTGATATCTTATGATAAGTTTCTTTTTCTGTGTGACTTATTTCACTTAGAATCATCGTACCTGAATCCACTCACTTTGCTGCTACTGGTCTTATGACATTGATTTCATGGCTGAGGGATATTCCATCGTACGTAAGTACCACAATGTTTTGAACCATTTTTATATTTCCTGGGATATTTAAGGTGTACCCAAGTTGAGGTTCTTGTAGCCAGTGCAGCCCTAAATTTGGAGGTGGCTCTTTCTTATTGATTTTCAGTTTTCCCCAGGTATATTCCCTAGACTGGAAGTGGCCTTGGCTCTGTAGCTCTGTTGTTTACTTGTTTTAGGGAACACAATGCACTCCTCCAGTGAGGCAGTTGGCAATTTATATCCCGCCCATCAGCATAACAAGGCTCCCAGTTCTCCAGGGCCTGTCTTGCCTTTCTGGTTTTTACACATTTTGTGGATGTCCCTTTTGACCGGTGGGAAGTGATACTTCTTTGTAGTGCAGATTTGCATTGCCCGCTTGCTTGCTTGGCCAAAAAGGGCGTATGCGTTTTCTCCTGAATATATTCAGGAGAAAACGCATACGCCCTTTTTGGCCAAGTGCACCATTGTCCAAGTTGTGCCCCTCTTCCTGTGCTTTACAGGCGATTCCAAGGTACCTCTTGAAATCTGTTTCCTGCTATTTTGCCTCACTTTCAAGTCCGCCTCGTTGACTTCCCTCAACAGATTTTTGGACGATAGTTGTCCTTTATCACTCTGCCAGTTTGTGAATTGCTGTGCCCCTGAGCTCCATTTCTCAACTCGTTTTTTGTGAGCTGAACGCAAGTCCAAAATTTTGGATCATGTCCTATACTGGTTCCCGGTGGGTGGCTGAGACTTTGGTTAATTCTTCTTCCTGCCGGGAAATTAGAGTGACATGTGCCCGTCCAAATGCCTAACAGCTACTCTCTCATGGGTTCTCCCTCGTCCCTTCCATCCTCTGCCAAATTGGGAACCTGTGCAAACCAGGAGGTTAAAAGGCGTGTCTGTCCAAGTTGGGAGATTGATAGTAAGGCAGTTGGAAAGTCAAACTGGAGCACCAGGAGAGGGACTATTCGTTGAGTTTTAGAAACCTTTCGTATTCACAGTGTGTCCATTCTCTAGGTTTCCTGTACATGTTATAGCTGTAGTAATATTCCCTTGAACCTGGAGAGTTGGGACCCATGGAATGGGGGCCATGCATTATTGCTTGAAAGGGTCTGCATTTGCTCACCCAATCTCACCAATCCTCTCAGTCCCAAGTGTCCAGCCTTATGCCACATCCAGCTGTCATTGTAGATAGGGTCTTTCCAGGTTTCCTCAGACACCCTGAAGGAATTGTAAAGAATTTCCCTGTTTTTTGGTTTTGCTTTTGAAATTCCTTTTTATAGTGGGTTTGAGCTGATTCTCGCTGCCATGTTTATGCCACTCTAGACACACTTGATTCCCTTATGGAGACATATCAATACATAGGTTTTAAGATTCTTACTAGTCAGATATATTCCTCTGCGGGAAATATGGGGTTTTGAGTCTCTTTCACGGAGGAAGGTGTCGGTTTTGTCAATTCCAAAGTTGGTTTTTGAAACGGTCCCTGTGCTTATATCAAACTCTGGTTTTATGCATCACCCCACCTCTCCTTCCCCTTTATGCAGGCATAAGAGTGTTTTCTAAATGTGAGACTCTGTTCTCTTTCCTAACTCAGTTCACGTGTAGCCATGTTTACAGGATCTTCATAAGTGATATCTTATGATAAGTTTCTTTTTCTGTGTGACTTATTTCACTTAGAATCATCGTACCTGAATCCACTCACTTTGCTGCTACTGGTCTTATGACATTGATTTCATGGCTGAGGGATATTCCATCGTACGTAAGTACCACAATGTTTTGAACCATTTTTATATTTCCTGGGATATTTAAGGTGTACCCAAGTTGAGGTTCTTGTAGCCAGTGCAGCCCTAAATTTGGAGGTGGCTCTTTCTTATTGATTTTCAGTTTTCCCCAGGTATATTCCCTAGACTGGAAGTGGCCTTGGCTCTGTAGCTCTGTTGTTTACTTGTTTTAGGGAACACAATGCACTCCTCCAGTGAGGCAGTTGGCAATTTATATCCCGCCCATCAGCATAACAAGGCTCCCAGTTCTCCAGGGCCTGTCTTGCCTTTCTGGTTTTTACACATTTTGTGGATGTCCCTTTTGACCGGTGGGAAGTGATACTTCTTTGTAGTGCAGATTTGCATTGCCCGCTTGCTTGCTTGGCCAAAAAGGGCGTATGCGTTTTCTCCTGAATATATTCAGGAGAAAACGCATACGCCCTTTTTGGCCAAGTGCACCATTGTCCAAGTTGTGCCCCTCTTCCTGTGCTTTACAGGCGATTCCAACGTACCTCTTGAAATCTGTTTCCTGCTATTTTGCCTCACTTTCAAGTCCGCCTCGTTGACTTCCCTCAACAGATTTTTGGACGATAGTTGTCCTTTATCACTCTGCCAGTTTGTGAATTGCTGTGCCCCTGAGCTCCATTTCTCAACTCGTTTTTTGTGAGCTGAACGCAAGTCCAAAATTTTGGATCATGTCCTATACTGGTTCCCGGTGGGTGGCTGAGACTTTGGTTAATTCTTCTTCCTGCCGGGAAATTAGAGTGACATGTGCCCGTCCAAATGCCTAACAGCTACTCTCTCATGGGTTCTCCCTCGTCCCTTCCATCCTCTGCCAAATTGGGAACCTGTGCAAACCAGGAGGTTAAAAGGCGTGTCTGTCCAAGTTGGGAGATTGATAGTAAGGCAGTTGGAAAGTCAAACTGGAGCACCAGGAGAGGGACTATTCGTTGAGTTTTAGAAACCTTTCGTATTCACAGTGTGTCCATTCTCTAGGTTTCCTGTACATGTTATAGCTGTAGTAATATTCCCTTGAACCTGGAGAGTTGGGACCCATGGAATGGGGGCCATGCATTATTGCTTGAAAGGGTCTGCATTTGCTCACCCAATCTCACCAATCCTCTCAGTCCCAAGTGTCCAGCCTTATGCCACATCCAGCTGTCATTGTAGATAGGGTCTTTCCAGGTTTCCTCAGACACCCTGAAGGAATTGTAAAGAATTTCCCTGTTTTTTGGTTTTGCTTTTGAAATTCCTTTTTATAGTGGGTTTGAGCTGATTCTCGCTGCCATGTTTATGCCACTCTAGACACACTTGATTCCCTTATGGAGACATATCAATACATAGGTTTTAAGATTCTTACTAGTCAGATATATTCCTCTGTGGGAAATATGGGGTTTTGAGTCTCTTTCACTGAGGAAGGTGTCGGTTTTGTCAATTCCAAAGTTGGTGTTTGAAACGGTCCCTGTGCTTATATCAAACTCTGGTTTTATGCATCACCCCACCTCTCCTTCCCCTTTATGCAGGCATAAGAGTGTTTTCTAAATGTGAGACTCTGTTCTCTTTCCTAACTCAGTTCACGTGTAGCCATGTTTACAGGATCTTCCTAAGTGATATCTTATGATAAGTTTCTTTTTCTGTGTGACTTATTTCACTTAGAATCATCGTACCTGAATCCACTCACTTTGCTGCTACTGGTCTTATGACATTGATTTCATGGCTGAGGGATATTCCATCGTACGTAAGTACCACAATGTTTTGAACCATTTTTATATTTCCTGGGATATTTAAGGTGTACCCAAGTTGAAGTTCTTGTAGTCAGTGCAGCCCTAAATTTGGAGGTGGCTCTTTCTTATTGATTTTCAGTTTTCCCAAGGTATATTCCCTAGACTGGAAGTGGCCTTGGCTCTGTAGCTCTGTTGTTTACTTGTTTTAGGGAACACAATGCACTCCTCCAGTGAGGCAGTTGGCAATTGACATCCCGCCCATCAGCATAACAAGGCTCCCAGTTCTCCAGGGCCTGTCTTGCCTTTCTGGTTTTTACACATTTTGTGGATGTCCCTTTTGACCGGTGGGAAGTGATACTTCTTTGTAGTGCAGATTTGCATTGCCCGCTTGCTTGCTTGGCCAAAAAGGGCGTATGCGTTTTCTCCTGAATATATTCAGGAGAAAACGCATACGCCCTTTTTGGCCAAGTGCACCATTGTCGAACTTGTGCCCCTCTTCCTGTGCTTTACAGGCGATTCCAAGGTACCTCTTGAAATCTGTTTCCTGCTATTTTGCCTCGCTTTCAAGTCTGCCTCGTTGACTTCCCTCAACAGATTTTTGGGTGATTGTTGTCCTTTATCACTCTGCCAGTTTGTGAATTGCTGTGCCCCTGAGCTCCATTTCTCAACTCGTTTTTTGTGAGCTGAACGCAAGTCCAAAATTTTGGATCATGTCCTATACTGGTTCCCGGTGGGTGGCTGAGACTTTGGTTAATTCTTCTTCCTGCCGGGAAATTAGAGTGACATGTGCCCGTCCAAATGCCTAACAGCTACTCTCTCATGGGTTCTCCCTCGTCCCTTCCATCCTCTGCCAAATTGGGAACCTGTGCAAACCAGGAGGTTAAAGGGCCAGTCTCTCCAAGTTGGGAAATTGATAGTAAGGCAGTTGGAAAGCCAAACTGGAGCACCAGGAGAGGGACTATTCGTTGAGTTTTAGAAACCTTTCGTATTCACAGTGTGTCCATTCTCTAGGTTTCCTGTACATGTTATAGCTGTAGTAATATTCCCTTGAACCTGGAGAGTTGGGACCCATGGAATGGGGGCCATGCATTATTGCTTGAAAGGGTCTGCATTTGCTCACCCAATCTCACCAATCCTCTCAGTCCCAAGTGTCCAGCCTTATGCCACATCCAGCTGTCATGGTAGATAGGGTCTTTCCAGGTTTCCTCAGACACCCTGAAGGAATTGTAAAGAATTTCCCTGTTTTTTGGTTTTGCTTTTGAAATTCCTTTTTATAGTGGGTTTGAGCTGATTCTCGCTGCCATGTTTATGCCACTCTAGACACACTTGATTCCCTTATGGAGTCATATCAATACATAGGTTTTAAGATTCTTACTAGTCAGATATATTCCTCTGCGGGAAATATGGGGTTTTGAGTCTCTTTCACTGAGGAAGGTGTAGGTCTTGTCTATTCCAAAGTTGGTTTTTGGAACGGTCCCTGTGCTTATATCAAACTCTGGTTTTATGCATCACCCCACCTCTCCTTCCCCTTTATGCAGGCATAAGAGTGTTTTCTAAATGTGAGACTCTGTTCTCTTTCCTAACTCAGTTCACGTGTAGCCATGTTTACAGGATCTTCATAAGTGATATCTTATGATAAGTTCCTTTTTCTGTGTGACTTATTTCACTTAGAATCATCGTACCTGAATCCACTCACTTTGCTGCTACTGGTCTTATGACATTGATTTCATGGCTGAGGGATATTCCATCGTACGTAAGTACCACAATGTTTTGAACCATTTTTATGTTTCCTGGGATATTTAAGGTGTACCCAAGTTGAGGTTCTTGTAGCCAGTGCAGCCCTAAATTTGGAGGTGGCTGTTTCTTATTGATTTTCAGTTTTCCCAAGGTATATTCCCTAGACTGGAAGTGGCCTTGGCTCTGTAGCTCTGTTGTTTACTTGTTTTAGGGAACACAATGCACTCCTCCAGTGAGGCAGTTGGCAATTGACATCCCGCCCATCAGCATAACAAGGCTCCCTGTTCTCCAGGGCCTGTCTTGCCTTTCTGGTTTTTACACATTTTCTGGATGTCCCTTTTGACCGGTGGGAAATGATACTTCTTTGTAGTGCAGATTTGCATTACCCGCTTGCTTGCTTGGCCAAAAAGGGCGTATGCGTTTTCTCCTGAATATATTCAGGAGAAAACGCATACGCCCTTTTTGGCCAAGTGCATCATTGTCCAAGTTATGCCCCTCTTCCTGTGCTTTACAGGCGATTCCAAGGTACCTCTTGAAATCTCTTTCCTGCTATTTTGCCTCGCTTTCAAGTCCGCCTCGTTGACTTCCCTCAGCAGATTTTTGGACGATAGTTGTCCTTTATCACTCTGCCAGTTTGTGAATTGCTGTGCCCCTGAGCTCCATTTCTCAACTCGTTTTTTGTGAGCTGAATGCAAGTCCAAAATTTTGGATCATGTCCTATACTGGTTCCCGGTGGGTGGCTGAGACTTTGGTTAATTCTTCTTCCTGCCGGGAAATTAGAGTGACATGTGCCCGTCCAAATGCCTAACAGCTACTCTCTCATGGGTTCTCCCTCTTCCCTTCCATCCTCTGCCAAATTGGGAACCTGTGCAAACCAGGAGGTTAAAGGGCCTGTCTCTCCAAGTTGGGAGATTGATAGTAAGGCAGTTGGAAAGTCAAACTGGAGCACCAGGAGAGGGACTATTCGTTGTGTTTTAGAAACCTTTCGTATTCACAGTGTGTCCATTCTCTAGGTTTCCTGTACATGTTATAGCTGTAGTAATATTCCCTTGAACCTGGAGAGTTGGGATCCATGGAATGGGGGCCATGCATTATTGCTTGAAAGGGTCTGCATTTGCTCACCCAATCTCACAAATCCTCTCAGTCCCAAGTGTCCAGCCTTATGCCACATCCAGCTGTCATTGTAGATAGGGTCTTTCCAGGTTTCCTCAGACACCCTGAAGGAATTGTAAAGAATTTCCCTGTTTTTTGGTTTTGCTTTTGAAATTCCTTTTTATAGTGGGTTTGAGCTGATTCTCGCTGCCATGTTTATGCCACTCTAGACACACTTGATTCCCTTATGGAGACATATCAATACATAGGTTTTAAGATTCTTACTAGTCAGATATATTCCTCTGTGGGAAATATGGGGTTTTGAGTCTCTTTCACTAAGGAAGGTGTCGGTCTTGTCAATTCCAAAGTTGGTTTTTGAAACGGTCCCTGTGCTTATATCAAACTCTGGTTTTATGCATCACCCCACCTCTCCTTCCCCTTTATGCAGGCATAAGAGTGTTTTCTAAATGTGAGACTCTGTTCTCTTTCCTAACTCAGTTCACGTGTAGCCATGTTTACAGGATCTTCATAAGTGATATCTTATGATAAGTTTCTTTTTCTGTGTGACTTATTTCACTTAGAATCATCGTACCTGAATCCACTCACTTTGCTGCTACTGGTCTTATGACATTGATTTCATGGCTGAGGGATATTCCATCGTACGTAAGTACCACAATGTTTTGAACCATTTTTATATTTCCTGGGACATTTAAGGTGTACCCAAGTTGAGGTTCTTGTAGTCAGTGCAGCCCTAAATTTGGAGGTGGCTCTTTCTTATTGATTTTCAGTTTTCCCCAGGTATATTCCCTAGACTGGAAGTGGCCTTGGCTCTGTAGCTCTGTTGTTTACTTGTTTTAGGGAACACAGTGCACTCCTCCAGTGAGGCAGTTGGCAATTTACATCCCGCCCATCAGCATAACAAGGCTCCCAGTTCTCCAGGGCCTGTCTTGCCTTTCTGGTTTTTACACATTTTGTGGATGTCCCTTTTGACCGGTGGGAAATGATACTTCTTTGTAGTGCAGATTTGCATTGCCCGCTTACTTCCTTGGCCAAAAAGGGCGTATGCGTTTTCTCCTGAATATATTCAGGAGAAAACGCATACGCCCTTTTTTGGCCAAGTGCACCATTGTACAAGTTGTGCCCCTCTTCCTGTGCTTTACAGGCGATTCCAAGGTTCCTCTTGAAATCTGTTTCCTGCTATTTAGCCTCGCTTTCAAGTCCGCCTCGTTGACTTCCCTCAACAGATTTTTGGACGATAGTTGTCCTTTATCACTCTGCCAGTTTGTGAATTGCTGTGCCCCTGAGCTCCATTTCTCAACTCGTTTTTTGTGAGCTGAACGCAAGTCCAAAATTTTGGATCATGTCCTATACTGGTTCCCGCTGGGTGGCTGAGACTTTTGTTAATTCTTCTTCCTGCCGGGAAATTAGAGTGACATGTGCCCGTCCAAATGCCTAACAGCTACTCTCTCATGGGTTCTCCCTCGTCCCTTCCATCCTCTGCCAAATTGGGAACCTGTGCAAACCAGGAGGTTAAAGGGCCTGTCTCTCCAAGTTGGGAGATTGATAGTAAGGCAGTTGGAAAGTCAAACTGGAGCACCAGGAGAGGGACTATTCGTTGAGTTTTAGAAACCTTTCGTATTCACAGTGTGTACATTCTCTAGGTTTCCTGTACATGTTATAGCTGTAGTAATATTCCCTTGAACATGGAGAGTTGGGACCCATGGAATGGGGGCCATGCATTATTGCTTGAAAGGGTCTGCATTTGCTCACCCAATCTCACCAATCCTCTCAGTCCCAAGTGTCCAGCCTTATGCCACATCCAGCTGTCATTGTAGATAGGGTCTTTCCAGGTTTCCTCAGACACCCTGAAGGAATTGTAAAGAATTTCCCTGTTTTTTGGTTTTGCTTTTGAAATTCCTTTTTATAGTGGGTTTGAGCTAATTCTCGCTGCCATGTTTATGCCACTCTAGACACACTTGATTCCCTCATGGAGTCATATCAATACATAGGTTTTAAGATTCTTACTAGTCAGATATATTCCTCTGCGGGAAATATGGGGTTTTTAGTCTCTTTCACTAAGGAAGGTGTCGGTCTTGTCAATTCCAAAGTTGGTTTTTGAAACGGTCCCTGTGCTTATATCAAACTCTGGTTTTATGCATCACCCCACCTCTCCTTCCCCTTTATGCAGGCATAAGAGTGTTTTCTAAATGTGAGACTCTGTTCTCTTTCCTAACTTAGTTCACGTGTAGCCATGTTTACAGGATCTTCATAAGTGATATCTTATGATAAGTTTCTTTTTCTGTGTGACTTATTTCACTTAGAATCATCGTACCTGAATCCACTCACTTTGCTGCTACTGGTCTTATGACATTGATTTCATCGCTGAGGGATATTCCATCATACGTAAGTACCACAATGTTTGGAACCATTTTTATATTTCCTGGGATATTTAAGGTGTACCCAAGTTGAGGTTCTTGTAGTCAGTGCAGCCCTAAATTTGGAGGTGGCTCTTTCTTATTGATTTTCAGTTTTCCCAAGGTATATTCCCTAGACTGGAAGTGGCCTTGGCTCTGTAGCTCTGTTGTTTACTTGTTTTAGGGAACACAATGCACTCCTCCAGTGAGGCAGTTGGCAATTTACATCCCGCCCATCAGCATAACAAGGCTCCCAGTTCTCCAGGGCCTGTCTTGCCTTTCTGGTTTTTACATATTTTGTGGATGTCCCTTTTGACCGGTGGGAATTGATACTTCTTTGTAGTGCAGATTTACATTGCCCGCTTGCTTGCTTGGCCAAAAAGGGCGTATGCGTTTTCTCCTGAATATATTCAGGAGAAAACGCATACGCCCTTTTTGGCCAAGTGCACCATTGTCCAAGTTGTGCCCCTCTTCCTGTGCTTTACAGGCGATTCCAACGTACCTCTTGAAATCTGTTTCCTGCTATTTTGCCTCACTTTCAAGTCCGCCTCGTTGACTTCCCTCAACAGACTTTTGGACGATAGTTGTCCTTTATCACTCTGCCAGTTTGTGAATTGCTGTGCCCCTGAGCTCCATTTCTCAACTCGTTTTTTGTGAGCTGAACGCAAGTCCAAAATTTTGGATCATGTCCTATACTGGTTCCCGGTGGGTGGCTGAGACTTTGGTTAATTCTTCTTCCTGCCGGGAAATTAGAGTGACATGTGCCCGTCCAAATGCCTAACAGCTACTCTCTCATGGGTTCTCCCTCGTCCCTTCCATCCTCTGCCAAATTGGGAACCTGTGCAAACCAGGAGGTTAAAGGGCCTGTCTCTCCAAGTTGGGAGATTGATAGTAAGGCAGTTGGAAAGTCAAACTGGAGCACCAGGAGAGGGACTATTCGTTGAGTTTTAGAAACCTTTCGTATTCACAGTGTGTCCATTCTCTAGGTTTCCTGTACATGTTATAGCTGTAGTAATATTCCCTTGAACCTGGAGAGTTGGGACCCATGGAATGGGGGCCATGCATTATTGCTTGAAAGGGTCTGCATTTGCTCACCCAATCTCACCAATCCTCTCAGTCCCAAGTGTCCAGCCTTATGCCACATCCAGCTGTCATTGTAGATAGGGTCTTTCCAGGTTTCCTCAGACACCCTGAAGGAATTGTAAAGAATTTCCCTGTTTTTTGGTTTTGCTTTTGAAATTCCTTTTTATAGTGGGTTTGAGCTGATTCTCGCTGCCATGTTTATGCCACTCTAGACACACTTGATTCCCTTATGGAGACATATCAATACATAGGTTTTAAGATTCTTACTAGTCAGATATATTCCTCTGTGGGAAATATGGGGTTTTGAGTCTCTTTCACGGAGGAAGGTGTCGGTTTTGTCAATTCCAAAGTTGGTTTTTGAAACGGTCCCTGTGCTTATATCAAACTCTGGTTTTATGCATCACCCCACCTCTCCTTCCCCTTTATGCAGGCATAAGAGTGTTTTCTAAATGTGAGACTCTGTTCTCTTTCCTAACTCAGTTCACGTGTAGCCATGTTTACAGGATCTTCATAAGTGATATCTTATGATAAGTTTCTTTTTCTGTGTGACTTATTTCACTTAGAATCATCGTACCTGAATCCACTCACTTTGCTGCTACTGGTCTTATGACATTGATTTCATGGCTGAGGGATATTCCATCGTACGTAAGTACCACAATGTTTTGAACCATTTTTATATTTCCTGGGATATTTAAGGTGTACCCAAGTTGAGGTTCTTGTAGCCAGTGCAGCCCTAAATTTGGAGGTGGCTCTTTCTTATTGATTTTCAGTTTTCCCCAGGTATATTCCCTAGACTGGAAGTGGCCTTGGCTCTGTAGCTCTGTTGTTTACTTGTTTTAGGGAACACAATGCACTCCTCCAGTGAGGCAGTTGGCAATTTACATCACGCCCATCAGCATAACAAGGCTCCCTGTTCTCCAGGGCCTGTCTTGCCTTTCTGGTTTTTACACATTTTGTGGATGTCCCTTTTGACCGGTGGGAAGTGATACTTCTTTGTAGTGCAGATTTGCATTGCCCGCTTGCTTGCTTGGCCAAAAAGGGCGTATGCGTTTTCTCCTGAATATATTCAGGAGAAAACGCATACGCCCTTTTTGGCCAAGTGCACCATTGTCCAAGTTGTGCCCCTCTTCCTGTGCTTTACAGGCGATTCCAAGGTACCTCTTGAAATCTGTTTCCTGCTATTTTGCCTCACTTTCAAGTCCGCCTCGTTGACTTCCCTCAACAGATTTTTGGACGATAGTTGTCCTTTATCACTCTGCCAGTTTGTGAATTGCTGTGCCCCTGAGCTCCATTTCTCAACTCGTTTTTTGTGAGCTGAACGCAAGTCCAAAATTTTGGATCATGTCCTATACTGGTTCCCGGTGGGTGGCTGAGACTTTGGTTAATTCTTCTTCCTGCCCGGAAATTAGAGTGACATGTGCCCGTCCAAATGCCTAACAGCTACTCTCTCATGGGTTCTCCCTTGTCCCTTCCATCCTCTGCCAAATTGGGAACCTGTGCAAACCAGGAGGTTAAAGGGCCTGTCTGTCCAAGTTGGGAGATTGATAGTAAGGCAGTTGGAAAGTCAAACTGGAGCACCAGGAGAGGGACTATTCGTTGAGTTTTAGAAACCTTTCGTATTCACAGTGTGTACATTCTCTAGGTTTCCTGTACATGTTATAGCTGTAGTAATATTCCCTTGAACCTGGAGAGTTGGGACCCATGGAATGGGGGCCATGCATTATTGCTTGAAAGGGTCTGCATTTGCTCACCCAATCTCACCAATCCTCTCAGTCCCAAGTGTCCAGCCTTATGCCACATCCAGCTGTCATTGTAGATAGGGTCTTTCCAGGTTTCCTCAGACACCCTGAAGGAATTGTAAAGAATTTCCCTGTTTTTTGGTTTTGCTTTTGAAATTCCTTTTTATAGTGGGTTTGAGCTGATTCTCGCTGCCATGTTTATGCCACTCTAGACACACTTGATTCCCTTATGGAGACATATCAATACATAGGTTTTAAGATTCTTACTAGTCAGATATATTCCTCTGTGGGAAATATGGGGTTTTGAGTCTCTTTCACTGAGGAAGGTGTCGGTTTTGTCAATTCCAAAGTTGGTGTTTGAAACGGTCCCTGTGCTTATATCAAACTCTGGTTTTATGCATCACCCCACCTCTCCTTCCCCTTTATGCAGGCATAAGAGTGTTTTCTAAATGTGAGACTCTGTTCTCTTTCCTAACTCAGTTCACGTGTAGCCATGTTTACAGGATCTTCCTAAGTGATATCTTATGATAAGTTTCTTTTTCTGTGTGACTTATTTCACTTAGAATCATCGTACCTGAATCCACTCACTTTGCTGCTACTGGTCTTATGACATTGATTTCATGGCTGAGGGATATTCCATCGTCCGTAAGTAACACAACGTTTTGAACCATTTTTATATTTCCTGGGATATTTAAGGTGTACCCAAGTTGAGGTTCTTGTAGTCAGTGCAGCCCTAAATTTGGAGGTGGCTCTTTCTTATTGATTTTCAGTTTTCCCAAGGTATATTCCCTAGACTGGAAGTGGCCTTGGCTCTGTAGCTCTGTTGTTTACTTGTTTTAGGGAACACAATGCACTCCTCCAGTGAGGCAGTTGGCAATTTACATCCCGCCCATCAGCATAACAAGGCTCCCAGTTCTCCAGGGCCTGTCTTGCCTTTCTGGTTTTTACACATTTTGTGAATGTCCCTTTTGACCGGTGGGAAGTGATACTTCTTTGTAGTGCAGATTTGCATTGCCCGCTTGCTTGCTTGGCCAAAAAGGGCGTATGCGTTTTCTCCTGAATATATTCAGGAGAAAACGCATACGCCCTTTTTGGCCAAGTGCACCATTGTCGAACTTGTGCCCCTCTTCCTGTGCTTTACAGGCGATTCCAAGGTACCTCTTGAAATCTGTTTCCTGCTATTTTGCCTCGCTTTCAAGTCCGCCTCGTTGACTTCCCTCAACAGATTTTTGGGTGATTGTTGTCCTTTATCACTCTGCCAGTTTGTGAATTGCTGTGCCCCTGAGCTCCATTTCTCAACTCGTTTTTTGTGAGCTGAACGCAAGTCCAAAATTTTGGATCATGTCCTATACTGGTTCCCGGTGGGTGGCTGAGACTTTGGTTAATTCTTCTTCCTGCCGGGAAATTAGAGTGACATGTGCCCGTCCAAATGCCTAACAGCTACTCTCTCATGGGTTCTCCCTCGTCCCTTCCATCCTCTGCCAAATTGGGAACCTGTGCAAACCAGGAGGTTAAAGGGCCTGTCTGTCCAAGTTGGGAGATTGATAGTAAGGCAGTTGGAAAGTCAAACTGGAGCACCAGGAGAGGGACTATTCGTTGAGTTTTAGAAACCTTTCGTATTCACAGTGTGTCCATTCTCTAGGTTTCCTGTACATGTTATAGCTGTAGTAATATTCCCTTGAACCTGGAGAGTTGGGACCCATGGAATGGGGGCCATGCATTATTGCTTGAAAGGGTCTGCATTTGCTCACCCAATCTCACCAATCCTCTCAGTCCCAAGTGTCCAGCCTTATGCCACATCCAGCTGTCATTGTAGATAGGGTCTTTCCAGGTTTCCTCAGACACCCTGAAGGAATTGTAAAGAATTTCCCTGTTTTTTGGTTTTGCTTTTGAAATTCCTTTTTATAGTGGGTTTGAGCTGATTCTCGCTGCCATGTTTATGCCACTCTAGACACACTTGATTCCCTTATGGAGACATATCAATACATAGGTTTTAAGATTCTTACTAGTCAGATATATTCCTCTGTGGGAAATATGGGGTTTTGAGTCTCTTTCACGGAGGAAGGTGTCGGTTTTGTCAATTCCAAAGTTGGTTTTTGAAACGGTCCCTGTGCTTATATCAAACTCTGGTTTTATGCATCACCCCACCTCTCCTTCCCCTTTATGCAGGCATAAGAGTGTTTTCTAAATGTGAGACTCTGTTCTCTTTCCTAACTCAGTTCACGTGTAGCCATGTTTACAGGATCTTCATAAGTGATATCTTATGATAAGTTTCTTTTTCTGTGTGACTTATTTCACTTAGAATCATCGTACCTGAATCCACTCACTTGGCTGCTACTGGTCTTATGACATTGATTTCATGGCTGAGGGATATTCCATCGTACGTAAGTACCACAATGTTTTGAACCATTTTTATATTTCCTGGGATATTTAAGGTGTACCCAAGTTGAGGTTCTTGTAGCCAGTGCAGCCCTAAATTTGGAGGTGGCTCTTTCTTATTGATTTTCAGTTTTCCCCAGGTATATTCCCTAGGCTGGAAGTGGCCTTGGCTCTGTAGCTCTGTTGTTTACTTGTTTTAGGGAACACAATGCACTCCTCCAGTGAGGCAGTTGGCAATTTATATCCCGCCCATCAGCATAACAAGGCTCCCAGTTCTCCAGGGCCTGTCTTGCCTTTCTGGTTTTTACACATTTTGTGGATGTCCCTTTTGACCGGTGGGAAGTGATACTTCTTTGTAGTGCAGATTTGCATTTCCCGCTTGCTTGCTTGGCCAAAAAGGGCATATGCGTTTTATCCTGAATATATTCAGGAGAAAACGCATACGCCCTTTTTGGCCAAGTGCACCATTGTCCAAGTTGTGCCCCTCTTCCTGTGCTTTACAGGCGATTCCAAGGTACCTCTTGAAATCTGTTTCCTGCTATTTTGCCTCACTTTCAAGTCCGCCTCGTTGACTTCCCTCAACAGATTTTTGGACGATAGTTGTCCTTTATCACTCTGCCAGTTTGTGAATTGCTGTGCCCCTGAGCTCCATTTCTCAACTCGTTTTTTGTGAGCTGAACGCAAGTCCAAAATTTTGGATCATGTCCTATACTTGTTCCCGGTGGGTGGCTGAGACTTTGGTTAATTCTTCTTCCTGCCGGGAAATTAGAGTGACATGTGCCCGTCCAAATGCCTAACAGCTACTCTCTCATGGGTTCTCCCTCGTCCCTTCCATCCTCTGCCAAATTGGGAACCTGTGCAAACCAGGAGGTTAAAGGGCCTGTCTGTCCAAGTTGGGAGATTGATAGTAAGGCAGTTGGAAAGTCAAACTAGAGCACCAGGAGAGGGACTATTCGTTGAGTTTTAGAAACCTTTCGTATTCACAGTGTGTCCATTCTCTAGGTTTCCTGTACATGTTATAGCTGTAGTAATATTCCCTTGAACCTGGAGAGTTGGGACCCATGGAATGGGGGCCATGCATTATTGCTTGAAAGGGTCTGCATTTGCTCACCCAATCTCACCAATCCTCTCAGTCCCAAGTGTCCAGCCTTATGCCACATCCAGCTGTCATTGTAGATAGGGTCTTTCCAGGTTTCCTCAGACACCCTGAAGGAATTGTAAAGAATTTCCCTGTTTTTTGGTTTTGCTTTTGAAATTCCTTTTTATAGTGGGTTTGAGCTGATTCTCGCTGCCATGTTTATGCCACTCTAGACACACTTGATTCCCTTATGGAGACATATCAATACATAGGTTTTAAGATTCTTACTAGTCAGATATATTCCTCTGTGGGAAATATGGGGTTTTGAGTCTCTTTCACTGAGGAAGGTGTCGGTTTTGTCAATTCCAAAGTTGGTGTTTGAAACGGTCCCTGTGCTTATATCAAACTCTGGTTTTATGCATCACCCCACCTCTCCTTCCCCTTTATGCAGGCATAAGAGTGTTTTCTAAATGTGAGACTCTGTTCTCTTTCCTAACTCAGTTCACGTGTAGCCATGTTTACAGGATCTTCCTAAGTGATATCTTATGATAAGTTTCTTTTTCTGTGTGACTTATTTCACTTAGAATCATCGTACCTGAATCCACTCACTTTGCTGCTACTGGTCTTATGACATTGATTTCATGGCTGAGGGATATTCCATCGTCCGTAAGTAACACAATGTTTTGAACCATTTTTATATTTCCTGGGATATTTAAGGTGTACCCAAGTTGAGGTTCTTGTAGTCAGTGCAGCCCTAAATTTGGAGGTGGCTCTTTCTTATTGATTTTCAGTTTTCCCAAGGTATATTCCCTAGACTGGAAGTGGCCTTGGCTCTGTAGCTCTGTTGTTTACTTGTTTTAGGGAACACAATGCACTCCTCCAGTGAGGCAGTTGGCAATTTACATCCCGCCCATCAGCATAACAAGGCTCCCAGTTCTCCAGGGCCTGTCTTGCCTTTCTGGTTTTTACACATTTTGTGGATGTCCCTTTTGACCGGTGGGAAGTGATACTTCTTTGTAGTGCAGATTTGCATTTCCCGCTTGCTTGCTTGGCCAAAAAGGGCGTATGCGTTTTCTCCTGAATATATTCAGGAGAAAACGCATACGCCCTTTTTGGCCAAGTGCACCATTGTCCAAGTTGTGCCCCTCTTCCTGTGCTTTACAGGCGATTCCAAGGTACCTCTTGAAATCTGTTTCCTGCTATTTTGCCTCACTTTCAAGTCTGCCTCGTTGACTTCCCTCAACAGATTTTTGGACGATAGTTGTCCTTTATCACTCTGCCAGTTTGTGAATTGCTGTGCCCCTGAGCTCCATTTCTCAACTCGTTTTTTGTGAGCTGAACGCAAGTCCAAAATTTTGGATCATGTCCTATACTGGTTCCCGGTGGGTGGCTGAGACTTTGGTTAATTCTTCTTCCTGCCGGGAAATTAGAGTGACATGTGCCCGTCCAAATGCCTAACAGCTACTCTCTCATGGGTTCTCCCTCGTCCCTTCCATCCTCTGCCAAATTGGGAACCTGTGCAAACCAGGAGGTTAAAGGGCCTGTCTGTCCAAGTTGGGAGATTGATAGTAAGGCAGTTGGAAAGTCAAACTAGAGCACCAGGAGAGGGACTATTCGTTGAGTTTTAGAAACCTTTCGTATTCACAGTGTGTCCATTCTCTAGGTTTCCTGTACATGTTATAGCTGTAGTAATATTCCCTTGAACCTGGAGAGTTGGGACCCATGGAATGGGGGCCATGCATTATTGCTTGAAAGGGTCTGCATTTGCTCACCCAATCTCACCAATCCTCTCAGTCCCAAGTGTCCAGCCTTATGCCACATCCAGCTGTCATTGTAGATAGGGTCTTTCCAGGTTTCCTCAGACACCCTGAAGGAATTGTAAAGAATTTCCCTGTTTTTTGGGTTTGCTTTTGAAATTCCTTTTTATAGTGGGTTTGAGCTGATTCTCGCTGCCATGTTTATGCCACTCTAGACACACTTGATTCCCTTATGGAGCCACATCAATACATAGGTTTTAAGATTCTTACTAGTCAGATATATTCCTCTGTGGGAAATATGAGGTTTTGAGTCTCTTTCACTGAGGAAGCTGTAGGTCTTGTCTATTCCAAAGTTGGTTTTTGAAACGGTCCCTGTGCTTATATCAAACTCTGGTTTTATGCATCACCCCACCTCTCCTTCCCCTTTATGCAGGCATAAGAGTGTTTTCTAAATGTGAGACTCTGTTCTCTTTCCTAACTCAGTTCACGTGTAGCCATGTTTACAGGATCTTCCTAAGTGATATCTTATGATAAGTTTCTTTTTCTGTGTGACTTATTTCACTTAGAATCATCGTACCTGAATCCACTCACTTTGCTGCTACTGGTCTTATGACATTGATTTCATGGCTGAGGGATATTCCATCGTCCGTAAGTAACACAATGTTTTGAACCATTTTTATATTTCCTGGGATATTTAAGGTGTACCCAAGTTGAGGTTCTTGTAGTCAGTGCAGCCCTAAATTTGGAGGTGGCTCTTTCTTATTGATTTTCAGTTTTCCCAAGGTATATTCCCTAGACTGGAAGTGGCCTTGGCTCTGTAGCTCTGTTGTTTACTTGTTTTAGGGAACACAATGCACTCCTCCAGTGAGGCAGTTGGCAATTTACATCCCGCCCATCAGCATAACAAGGCTCCCAGTTCTCCAGGGCCTGTCTTGCCTTTCTGGTTTTTACACATTTTGTGGATGTCCCTTTTGACCGGTGGGAAGTGATACTTCTTTGTAGTGCAGATTTGCATTTCCCGCTTGCTTGCTTGGCCAAAAAGGGCGTATGCGTTTTCTCCTGAATATATTCAGGAGAAAACGCATACGCCCTTTTTGGCCAAGTGCACCATTGTCCAAGTTGTGCCCCTCTTCCTGTGCTTTACAGGCGATTCCAAGGTACCTCTTGAAATCTGTTTCCTGCTATTTTGCCTCACTTTCAAGTCCGCCTCGTTGACTTCCCTCAACAGATTTTTGGACGATAGTTGTCCTTTATCACTCTGCCAGTTTGTGAATTGCTGTGCCCCTGAGCTCCATTTCTCAACTCGTTTTTTGTGAGCTGAACGCAAGTCCAAAATTTTGGATCATGTCCTATACTGGTTCCCGGTGGGTGGCTGAGACTTTGGTTAATTCTTCTTCCTGCCGGGAAATTAGAGTGACATGTGCCCGTCCAAATGCCTAACAGCTACTCTCTCATGGGTTCTCCCTCGTCCCTTCCATCCTCTGCCAAATTGGGAACCTGTGCAAACCAGGAGGTTAAAGGGCCTGTCTCTCCAAGTTGGGAGATTGATAGTAAGGCAGTTGGAAAGTCAAACTAGAGCACCAGGAGAGGGACTATTCGTTGAGTTTTAGAAACCTTTCGTATTCACAGTGTGTCCATTCTCTAGGTTTCCTGTACATGTTATAGCTGTAGTAATATTCCCTTGAACCTGGAGAGTTGGGACCCATGGAATGGGGGCCATGCATTATTGCTTGAAAGGGTCTGCATTTGCTCACCCAATCTCACCAATCCTCTCAGTCCCAAGTGTCCAGCCTTATGCCACATCCAGCTGTCATTGTAGATAGGGTCTTTCCAGGTTTCCTCAGACACCCTGAAGGAATTGTAAAGAATTTCCCTGTTTTTTGGTTTTGCTTTTGAAATTCCTTTTTATAGTGGGTTTGAGCTGATTCTCGCTGCCATGTTTATGCCACTCTAGACACACTTGATTCCCTTATGGAGACATATCAATACATAGGTTTTAAGATTCTTACTAGTCAGATATATTCCTCTGTGGGAAATATGGGGTTTTGAGTCTCTTTCACTGAGGAAGGTGTCGGTTTTGTCAATTCCAAAGTTGGTGTTTGAAACGGTCCCTGTGCTTATATCAAACTCTGGTTTTATGCATCACCCCACCTCTCCTTCCCCTTTATGCAGGCATAAGAGTGTTTTCTAAATGTGAGACTCTGTTCTCTTTCCTAACTCAGTTCACGTGTAGCCATGTTTACAGGATCTTCCTAAGTGATATCTTATGATAAGTTTCTTTTTCTGTGTGACTTATTTCACTTAGAATCATCGTACCTGAATCCACTCACTTTGCTGCTACTGGTCTGATGACATTGATTTCATGGCTGAGGGATATTCCATCGTCCGTAAGTAACACAATGTTTTGAACCATTTTTATATTTCCTGGGATATTTAAGGTGTACCCAAGTTGAGGTTCTTGTAGTCAGTGCAGCCCTAAATTTGGAGGTGGCTCTTTCTTATTGATTTTCAGTTTTCCCAAGGTATATTCCCTAGACTGGAAGTGGCCTTGGCTCTGTAGCTCTGTTGTTTACTTGTTTTAGGGAACACAATGCACTCCTCCAGTGAGGCAGTTGGCAATTTACATCCCGCCCATCAGCATAACAAGGCTCCCAGTTCTCCAGGGCCTGTCTTGCCTTTCTGGTTTTTACACATTTTGTGGATGTCCCTTTTGACCGGTGGGAAGTGATACTTCTTTGTAGTGCAGATTTGCATTGCCCGCTTGCTTGCTTGGCCAAAAAGGGCGTATGCGTTTTCTCCTGAATATATTCAGGAGAAAACGCATACGCCCTTTTTGGCCAAGTGCACCATTGTCGAACTTGTGCCCCTCTTCCTGTGCTTTACAGGCGATTCCAAGGTACCTCTTGAAATCTGTTTCCTGCTATTTTGCCTCGCTTTCATGTCCGCCTCGTTGACTTCCCTCAACAGATTTTTGGGTGATTGTTGTCCTTTATCACTCTGCCAGTTTGTGAATTGCTGTGCCCCTGAGCTCCATTTCTCAACTCGTTTTTTGTGAGCTGAACGCAAGTCCAAAATTTTGGATCATGTCCTATACTGGTTCCCGGTGGGTGGCTGAGACTTTGGTTAATTCTTCTTCCTGCCGGGAAATTAGAGTGACATGTGCCCGTCCAAATGCCTAACAGCTACTCTCTCATGGGTTCTCCCTCGTCCCTTCCATCCTCTGCCAAATTGGGAACCTGTGCAAACCAGGAGGTTAAAGGGCCTGTCTCTCCAAGTTGGGAGATTGATAGTAAGGCAGTTGGAAAGTCAAACTGGAGCACCAGGAGAGGGACTATTCGTTGAGTTTTAGAAACCTTTCGTATTCACAGTGTGTCCATTCTCTATGTTTCCTGTACATGTTATAGCTGTAGTAATATTCCCTTGAACCTGGAGAGTTGGGACCCATGGAATGGGGGCCATGCATTATTGCTTGAAAGGGTCTGCATTTGCTCACCCAATCTCACCAATCCTCTCAGTCCCAAGTGTCCAGCCTTATGCCACATCCAGCTGTCATTGTAGATAGGGTCTTTCCAGGTTTCCTCAGACACCCTGAAGGAATTGTAAAGAATTTCCCTGTTTTTTGGTTTTGCTTTTGAAATTCCTTTTTATAGTGGGTTTGAGCTGATTCTCGCTGCCATGTTTATGCCACTCTAGACACACTTGATTCCCTTATGGAGACATATCAATACATAGGTTTTAAGATTCTTACTAGTCAGATATATTCCTCTGTGAGAAATATGGGGTTTTGAGTCTCTTTCACTGAGGAAGGTGTCGGTTTTGTCAATTCCAAAGTTGGTGTTTGAAACGGTCCCTGTGCTTATATCAAACTCTGGTTTTATGCATCACCCCACCTCTCCTTCCCCTTTATGCAGGCATAAGAGTGTTTTCTAAATGTGAGACTCTGTTCTCTTTCCTAACTCAGTTCACGTGTAGCCATGTTTACAGGATCTTCCTAAGTGATATCTTATGATAAGTTTCTTTTTCTGTGTGACTTATTTCACTTAGAATCATCGTACCTGAATCCACTCACTTTGCTGCTACTGGTCTTATGACATTGATTTCATGGCTGAGGGATATTCCATCGTCCGTAAGTAACACAATGTTTTGAACCATTTTTATATTTCCTGGGATATTTAAGGTGTACCCAAGTTGAGGTTCTTGTAGTCAGTGCAGCCCTAAATTTGGAGGTGGCTCTTTCTTATTGATTTTCAGTTTTCCCAAGGTATATTCCCTAGACTGGAAGTGGCCTTGGCTCTGTAGCTCTGTTGTTTACTTGTTTTAGGGAACACAATGCACTCCTCCAGTGAGGCAGTTGGCAATTTACATCCCGCCCATCAGCATAACAAGGCTCCCAGTTCTCCAGGGCCTGTCTTGCCTTTCTGGTTTTTACACATTTTGTGGATGTCCCTTTTGACCGGTGGGAAGTGATACTTCTTTGTAGTGCAGATTTGCATTGCCCGCTTGCTTGCTTGGCCAAAAAGGGCGTATGCGTTTTCTCCTGAATATATTCAGGAGAAAACGCATACGCCCTTTTTGGCCAAGTGCACCATTGTCGAACTTGTGCCCCTCTTCCTGTGCTTTACAGGCGATTCCAAGGTACCTCTTGAAATCTGTTTCCTGCTATTTTGCCTCGCTTTCAAGTCCGCCTCGTTGACTTCCCTCAACAGATTTTTGGGTGATTGTTGTCCTTTATCACTCTGCCAGTTTGTGAATTGCTGTGCCCCTGAGCTCCATTTCTCAACTCGTTTTTTGTGAGCTGAACGCAAGTCCAAAATTTTGGATCATGTCCTATACTGGTTCCCGGTGGGTGGCTGAGACTTTGGTTAATTCTTCTTCCTGCCGGGAAATTAGAGTGACATGTGCCCGTCCAAATGCCTAACAGCTACTCTCTCATGGGTTCTCCCTCGTCCCTTCCATCCTCTGCCAAATTGGGAACCTGTGCAAACCAGGAGGTTAAAGGGCCTGTCTGTCCAAGTTGGGAGATTGATAGTAAGGCAGTTGGAAAGTCAAACTGGAGCACCAGGAGAGGGACTATTCGTTGAGTTTTAGAAACCTTTCGTATTCACAGTGTGTCCATTCTCTAGGTTTCCTGTACATGTTATAGCTGTAGTAATATTCCCTTGAACCTGGAGAGTTGGGACCCATGGAATGGGGGCCATGCATTATTGCTTGAAAGGGTCTGCATTTGCTCACCCAATCTCACCAATCCTCTCAGTCCCAAGTGTCCAGCCTTATGCCACATCCAGCTGTCATTGTAGATAGGGTCTTTCCAGGTTTCCTCAGACACCCTGAAGGAATTGTAAAGAATTTCCCTGTTTTTTGGTTTTGCTTTTGAAATTCCTTTTTATAGTGGGTTTGAGCTGATTCTCGCTGCCATGTTTATGCCACTCTAGACACACTTGATTCCCTTATGGAGACATATCAATACATAGGTTTTAAGATTCTTACTAGTCAGATATATTCCTCTGTGGGAAATATGGGGTTTTGAGTCTCTTTCACTGAGGAAGGTGTCGGTTTTGTCAATTCCAAAGTTGGTGTTTGAAACGGTCCCTGTGCTTATATCAAACTCTGGTTTTATGCATCACCCCACCTCTCCTTCCCCTTTATGCAGGCATAAGAGTGTTTTCTAAATGTGAGACTCTGTTCTCTTTCCTAACTCAGTTCACGTGTAGCCATGTTTACAGGATCTTCCTAAGTGATATCTTATGATAAGTTTCTTTTTCTGTGTGACTTATTTCACTTAGAATCATCGTACCTGAATCCACTCACTTTGCTGCTACTGGTCTTATGACATTGATTTCATGGCTGAGGGATATTCCATCGTCCGTAAGTAACACAACGTTTTGAACCATTTTTATATTTCCTGGGATATTTAAGGTGTACCCAAGTTGAGGTTCTTGTAGTCAGTGCAGCCCTAAATTTGGAGGTGGCTCTTTCTTATTGATTTTCAGTTTTCCCAAGGTATATTCCCTAGACTGGAAGTGGCCTTGGCTCTGTAGCTCTGTTGTTTACTTGTTTTAGGGAACACAATGCACTCCTCCAGTGAGGCAGTTGGCAATTTACATCCCGCCCATCAGCATAACAAGGCTCCCAGTTCTCCAGGGCCTGTCTTGCCTTTCTGGTTTTTACACATTTTGTGAATGTCCCTTTTGACCGGTGGGAAGTGATACTTCTTTGTAGTGCAGATTTGCATTGCCCGCTTGCTTGCTTGGCCAAAAAGGGCGTATGCGTTTTCTCCTGAATATATTCAGGAGAAAACGCATACGCCCTTTTTGGCCAAGTGCACCATTGTCGAACTTGTGCCCCTCTTCCTGTGCTTTACAGGCGATTCCAAGGTACCTCTTGAAATCTGTTTCCTGCTATTTTGCCTCGCTTTCAAGTCCGCCTCGTTGACTTCCCTCAACAGATTTTTGGGTGATTGTTGTCCTTTATCACTCTGCCAGTTTGTGAATTGCTGTGCCCCTGAGCTCCATTTCTCAACTCGTTTTTTGTGAGCTGAACGCAAGTCCAAAATTTTGGATCATGTCCTATACTGGTTCCCGGTGGGTGGCTGAGACTTTGGTTAATTCTTCTTCCTGCCGGGAAATTAGAGTGACATGTGCCCGTCCAAATGCCTAACAGCTACTCTCTCATGGGTTCTCCCTCGTCCCTTCCATCCTCTGCCAAATTGGGAACCTGTGCAAACCAGGAGGTTAAAGGGCCTGTCTGTCCAAGTTGGGAGATTGATAGTAAGGCAGTTGGAAAGTCAAACTGGAGCACCAGGAGAGGGACTATTCGTTGAGTTTTAGAAACCTTTCGTATTCACAGTGTGTCCATTCTCTAGGTTTCCTGTACATGTTATAGCTGTAGTAATATTCCCTTGAACCTGGAGAGTTGGGACCCATGGAATGGGGGCCATGCATTATTGCTTGAAAGGGTCTGCATTTGCTCACCCAATCTCACCAATCCTCTCAGTCCCAAGTGTCCAGCCTTATGCCACATCCAGCTGTCATTGTAGATAGGGTCTTTCCAGGTTTCCTCAGACACCCTGAAGGAATTGTAAAGAATTTCCCTGTTTTTTGGTTTTGCTTTTGAAATTCCTTTTTATAGTGGGTTTGAGCTGATTCTCGCTGCCATGTTTATGCCACTCTAGACACACTTGATTCCCTTATGGAGACATATCAATACATAGGTTTTAAGATTCTTACTAGTCAGATATATTCCTCTGTGGGAAATATGGGGTTTTGAGTCTCTTTCACGGAGGAAGGTGTCGGTTTTGTCAATTCCAAAGTTGGTTTTTGAAACGGTCCCTGTGCTTATATCAAACTCTGGTTTTATGCATCACCCCACCTCTCCTTCCCCTTTATGCAGGCATAAGAGTGTTTTCTAAATGTGAGACTCTGTTCTCTTTCCTAACTCAGTTCACGTGTAGCCATGTTTACAGGATCTTCATAAGTGATATCTTATGATAAGTTTCTTTTTCTGTGTGACTTATTTCACTTAGAATCATCGTACCTGAATCCACTCACTTGGCTGCTACTGGTCTTATGACATTGATTTCATGGCTGAGGGATATTCCATCGTACGTAAGTACCACAATGTTTTGAACCATTTTTATATTTCCTGGGATATTTAAGGTGTACCCAAGTTGAGGTTCTTGTAGCCAGTGCAGCCCTAAATTTGGAGGTGGCTCTTTCTTATTGATTTTCAGTTTTCCCCAGGTATATTCCCTAGACTGGAAGTGGCCTTGGCTCTGTAGCTCTGTTGTTTACTTGTTTTAGGGAACACAATGCACTCCTCCAGTGAGGCAGTTGGCAATTTATATCCCGCCCATCAGCATAACAAGGCTCCCAGTTCTCCAGGGCCTGTCTTGCCTTTCTGGTTTTTACACATTTTGTGGATGTCCCTTTTGACCGGTGGGAAGTGATACTTCTTTGTAGTGCAGATTTGCATTTCCCGCTTGCTTGCTTGGCCAAAAAGGGCGTATGCGTTTTCTCCTGAATATATTCAGGAGAAAACGCATACGCCCTTTTTGGCCAAGTGCACCATTGTCCAAGTTGTGCCCCTCTTCCTGTGCTTTACAGGCGATTCCAAGGTACCTCTTGAAATCTGTTTCCTGCTATTTTGCCTCACTTTCAAGTCTGCCTCGTTGACTTCCCTCAACAGATTTTTGGACGATAGTTGTCCTTTATCACTCTGCCAGTTTGTGAATTGCTGTGCCCCTGAGCTCCATTTCTCAACTCGTTTTTTGTGAGCTGAACGCAAGTCCAAAATTTTGGATCATGTCCTATACTGGTTCCCGGTGGGTGGCTGAGACTTTGGTTAATTCTTCTTCCTGCCGGGAAATTAGAGTGACATGTGCCCGTCCAAATGCCTAACAGCTACTCTCTCATGGGTTCTCCCTCGTCCCTTCCATCCTCTGCCAAATTGGGAACCTGTGCAAACCAGGAGGTTAAAGGGCCTGTCTGTCCAAGTTGGGAGATTGATAGTAAGGCAGTTGGAAAGTCAAACTAGAGCACCAGGAGAGGGACTATTCGTTGAGTTTTAGAAACCTTTCGTATTCACAGTGTGTCCATTCTCTAGGTTTCCTGTACATGTTATAGCTGTAGTAATATTCCCTTGAACCTGGAGAGTTGGGACCCATGGAATGGGGGCCATGCATTATTGCTTGAAAGGGTCTGCATTTGCTCACCCAATCTCACCAATCCTCTCAGTCCCAAGTGTCCAGCCTTATGCCACATCCAGCTGTCATTGTAGATAGGGTCTTTCCAGGTTTCCTCAGACACCCTGAAGGAATTGTAAAGAATTTCCCTGTTTTTTGGGTTTGCTTTTGAAATTCCTTTTTATAGTGGGTTTGAGCTGATTCTCGCTGCCATGTTTATGCCACTCTAGACACACTTGATTCCCTTATGGAGCCACATCAATACATAGGTTTTAAGATTCTTACTAGTCAGATATATTCCTCTGTGGGAAATATGAGGTTTTGAGTCTCTTTCACTGAGGAAGCTGTAGGTCTTGTCTATTCCAAAGTTGGTTTTTGAAACGGTGCCTGTGCTTATATCAAACTCTGGTTTTATGCATCACCCCACCTCTCCTTCCCCTTTATGCAGGCATAAGAGTGTTTTCTTAATATGAGACTCTGTTCTCTTTCCTAACTCAGTTCACGTGTAGCCATGTTTACAGGATCTTCCTAAGTGATATCTTATGATAAGTTTCTTTTTCTGTGTGACTTATTTCACTTAGAATCATCGTACCTGAATCCACTCACTTTGCTGCTACTGGTCTTATGACATTGATTTCATGGCTGAGGGATATTCCATCGTCCGTAAGTAACACAATGTTTTGAACCATTTTTATATTTCCTGGGATATTTAAGGTGTACCCAAGTTGAGGTTCTTGTAGTCAGTGCAGCCCTAAATTTGGAGGTGGCTCTTTCTTATTGATTTTCAGTTTTCCCAAGGTATATTCCCTAGACTGGAAGTGGCCTTGGCTCTGTAGCTCTGTTGTTTACTTGTTTTAGGGAACACAATGCACTCCTCCAGTGAGGCAGTTGGCAATTTACATCCCGCCCATCAGCATAACAAGGCTCCCAGTTCTCCAGGGCCTGTCTTGCCTTTCTGGTTTTTACACATTTTGTGGATGTCCCTTTTGACCGGTGGGAAGTGATACTTCTTTGTAGTGCAGATTTGCATTTCCCGCTTGCTTGCTTGGCCAAAAAGGGCGTATGCGTTTTCTCCTGAATATATTCAGGAGAAAACGCATACGCCCTTTTTGGCCAAGTGCACCATTGTCCAAGTTGTGCCCCTCTTCCTGTGCTTTACAGGCGATTCCAAGGTACCTCTTGAAATCTGTTTCCTGCTATTTTGCCTCACTTTCAAGTCCGCCTCGTTGACTTCCCTCAACAGATTTTTGGACGATAGTTGTACTTTATCACTCTGCCAGTTTGTGAATTGCTGTGCCCCTGAGCTCCATTTCTCAACTCGTTTTTTGTGAGCTGAACGCAAGTCCAAAATTTTGGATCATGTCCTATACTGGTTCCCGGTGGGTGGCTGAGACTTTGGTTAATTCTTCTTCCTGCCGGGAAATTAGAGTGACATGTGCCCGTCCAAATGCCTAACAGCTACTCTCTCATGGGTTCTCCCTCGTCCCTTCCATCCTCTGCCAAATTGGGAACCTGTGCAAACCAGGAGGTTAAAGGGCCTGTCTCTCCAAGTTGGGAGATTGATAGTAAGGCAGTTGGAAAGTCAAACTAGAGCACCAGGAGAGGGACTATTCGTTGAGTTTTAGAAACCTTTCGTATTCACAGTGTGTCCATTCTCTAGGTTTCCTGTACATGTTATAGCTGTAGTAATATTCCCTTGAACCTGGAGAGTTGGGACCCATGGAATGGGGGCCATGCATTATTGCTTGAAAGGGTCTGCATTTGCTCACCCAATCTCACCAATCCTCTCAGTCCCAAGTGTCCAGCCTTATGCCACATCCAGCTGTCATTGTAGATAGGGTCTTTCCAGGTTTCCTCAGACACCCTGAAGGAATTGTAAAGAATTTCCCTGTTTTTTGGTTTTGCTTTTGAAATTCCTTTTTATAGTGGGTTTGAGCTGATTCTCGCTGCCATGTTTATGCCACTCTAGACACACTTGATTCCCTTATGGAGACATATCAATACATAGGTTTTTAGATTCTTACTAGTCAGATATATTCCTCTGTGGGAAATATGGGGTTTTGAGTCTCTTTCACTGAGGAAGGTGTCGGTTTTGTCAATTCCAAAGTTGGTGTTTGAAACGGTCCCTGTGCTTATATCAAACTCTGGTTTTATGCATCACCCCACCTCTCCTTCCCCTTTATGCAGGCATAAGAGTGTTTTCTAAATGTGAGACTCTGTTCTCTTTCCTAACTCAGTTCACGTGTAGCCATGTTTACAGGATCTTCCTAAGTGATATCTTATGATAAGTTTCTTTTTCTGTGTGACTTATTTCACTTAGAATCATCGTACCTGAATCCACTCACTTTGCTGCTACTGGTCTTATGACATTGATTTCATGGCTGAGGGATATTCCATCGTCCGTAAGTAACACAATGTTTTGAACCATTTTTATATTTCCTGGGATATTTAAGGTGTACCCAAGTTGAGGTTCTTGTAGTCAGTGCAGCCCTAAATTTGGAGGTGGCTCTTTCTTATTGATTTTCAGTTTTCCCAAGGTATATTCCCTAGACTGGAAGTGGCCTTGGCTCTGTAGCTCTGTTGTTTACTTGTTTTAGGGAACACAATGCACTCCTCCAGTGAGGCAGTTGGCAATTTACATCCCGCCCATCAGCATAACAAGGCTCCCAGTTCTCCAGGGCCTGTCTTGCCTTTCTGGTTTTTACACATTTTGTGGATGTCCCTTTTGACCGGTGGGAAGTGATACTTCTTTGTAGTGCAGATTTGCATTGCCCGCTTGCTTGCTTGGCCAAAAAGGGCGTATGCGTTTTCTCCTGAATATATTCAGGAGAAAACGCATACGCCCTTTTTGGCCAAGTGCACCATTGTCGAACTTGTGCCCCTCTTCCTGTCCTTTACAGGCGATTCCAAGGTACCTCTTGAAATCTGTTTCCTGCTATTTTGCCTCGCTTTCAAGTCCGCCTCGTTGACTTCCCTCAACAGATTTTTGGGTGATTGTTGTCCTTTATCACTCTGCCAGTTTGTGAATTGCTGTGCCCCTGAGCTCCATTTCTCAACTCGTTTTTTGTGAGCTGAACGCAAGTCCAAAATTTTGGATCATGTCCTATACTGGTTCCCGGTGGGTGGCTGAGACTTTGGTTAATTCTTCTTCCTGCCGGGAAATTAGAGTGACATGTGCCCGTCCAAATGCCTAACAGCTACTCTCTCATGGGTTCTCCCTCGTCCCTTCCATCCTCTGCCAAATTGGGAACCTGTGCAAACCAGGAGGTTAAAGGGCCTGTCTCTCCAAGTTGGGAGATTGATAGTAAGGCAGTTGGAAAGTCAAACTGGAGCACCAGGAGAGGGACTATTCGTTGAGTTTTAGAAACCTTTCGTATTCACAGTGTGTCCATTCTCTATGTTTCCTGTACATGTTATAGCTGTAGTAATATTCCCTTGAACCTGGAGAGTTGGGACCCATGGAATGGGGGCCATGCATTATTGCTTGAAAGGGTCTGCATTTGCTCACCCAATCTCACCAATCCTCTCAGTCCCAAGTGTCCAGCCTTATGCCACATCCAGCTGTCATTGTAGATAGGGTCTTTCCAGGTTTCCTCAGACACCCTGAAGGAATTGTAAAGAATTTCCCTGTTTTTTGGTTTTGCTTTTGAAATTCCTTTTTATAGTGGGTTTGAGCTGATTCTCGCTGCCATGTTTATGCCACTCTAGACACACTTGATTCCCTTATGGAGACATATCAATACATAGGTTTTAAGATTCTTACTAGTCAGATATATTCCTCTGTGAGAAATATGGGGTTTTGAGTCTCTTTCACTGAGGAAGGTGTCGGTTTTGTCAATTCCAAAGTTGGTGTTTGAAACGGTCCCTGTGCTTATATCAAACTCTGGTTTTATGCATCACCCCACCTCTCCTTCCCCTTTATGCAGGCATAAGAGTGTTTTCTAAATGTGAGACTCTGTTCTCTTTCCTAACTCAGTTCACGTGTAGCCATGTTTACAGGATCTTCCTAAGTGATATCTTATGATAAGTTTCTTTTTCTGTGTGACTTATTTCACTTAGAATCATCGTACCTGAATCCACTCACTTTGCTGCTACTGGTCTTATGACATTGATTTCATGGCTGAGGGATATTCCATCGTCCGTAAGTAACACAATGTTTTGAACCATTTTTATATTTCCTGGGATATTTAAGGTGTACCCAAGTTGAGGTTCTTGTAGTCAGTGCAGCCCTAAATTTGGAGGTGGCTCTTTCTTATTGATTTTCAGTTTTCCCAAGGTATATTCCCTAGACTGGAAGTGGCCTTGGCTCTGTAGCTCTGTTGTTTACTTGTTTTAGGGAACACAATGCACTCCTCCAGTGAGGCAGTTGGCAATTTACATCCCGCCCATCAGCATAACAAGGCTCCCAGTTCTCCAGGGCCTGTCTTGCCTTTCTGGTTTTTACACATTTTGTGGATGTCCCTTTTGACCGGTGGGAAGTGATACTTCTTTGTAGTGCAGATTTGCATTGCCCGCTTGCTTGCTTGGCCAAAAAGGGCGTATGCGTTTTCTCCTGAATATATTCAGGAGAAAACGCATACGCCCTTTTTGGCCAAGTGCACCATTGTCGAACTTGTGCCCCTCTTCCTGTGCTTTACAGGCGATTCCAAGGTACCTCTTGAAATCTGTTTCCTGCTATTTTGCCTCGCTTTCAAGTCCGCCTCGTTGACTTCCCTCAACAGATTTTTGGGTGATTGTTGTCCTTTATCACTCTGCCAGTTTGTGAATTGCTGTGCCCCTGAGCTCCATTTCTCAACTCGTTTTTTGTGAGCTGAACGCAAGTCCAAAATTTTGGATCATGTCCTATACTGGTTCCCGGTGGGTGGCTGAGACTTTGGTTAATTCTTCTTCCTGCCGGGAAATTAGAGTGACATGTGCCCGTCCAAATGCCTAACAGCTACTCTCTCATGGGTTCTCCCTCGTCCCTTCCATCCTCTGCCAAATTGGGAACCTGTGCAAACCAGGAGGTTAAAGGGCCTGTCTGTCCAAGTTGGGAGATTGATAGTAAGGCAGTTGGAAAGTCAAACTGGAGCACCAGGAGAGGGACTATTCGTTGAGTTTTAGAAACCTTTCGTATTCACAGTGTGTCCATTCTCTAGGTTTCCTGTACATGTTATAGCTGTAGTAATATTCCCTTGAACCTGGAGAGTTGGGACCCATGGAATGGGGGCCATGCATTATTGCTTGAAAGGGTCTGCATTTGCTCACCCAATCTCACCAATCCTCTCAGTCCCAAGTGTCCAGCCTTATGCCACATCCAGCTGTCATTGTAGATAGGGTCTTTCCAGGTTTCCTCAGACACCCTGAAGGAATTGTAAAGAATTTCCCTGTTTTTTGGTTTTGCTTTTGAAATTCCTTTTTATAGTGGGTTTGAGCTGATTCTCGCTGCCATGTTTATGCCACTCTAGACACACTTGATTCCCTTATGGAGACATATCAATACATAGGTTTTAAGATTCTTACTAGTCAGATATATTCCTCTGTGGGAAATATGGGGTTTTGAGTCTCTTTCATGGAGGAAGGTGTCGGTTTTGTCAATTCCAAAGTTGGTTTTTGAAACGGTCCCTGTGCTTATATCAAACTCTGGTTTTATGCATCACCCCACCTCTCCTTCCCCTTTATGCAGGCATAAGAGTGTTTTCTAAATGTGAGACTCTGTTCTCTTTCCTAACTCAGTTCACGTGTAGCCATGTTTACAGGATCTTCATAAGTGATATCTTATGATAAGTTTCTTTTTCTGTGTGACTTATTTCACTTAGAAACATCGTACCTGAATCCACTCACTTTGCTGCTACTGGTCTTATGACATTGATTTCATGGCTGAGGGATATTCCATCGTACGTAAGTACCACAATGTTTTGAACCATTTTTATATTTCCTGGGATATTTAAGGTGTACCCAAGTTGAGGTTCTTGTAGCCAGTGCAGCCCTAAATTTGGAGGTGGCTCTTTCTTATTGATTTTCAGTTTTCCCCAGGTATATTCCCTAGACTGGAAGTGGCCTTGGCTCTGTAGCTCTGTTGTTTACTTGTTTTAGGGAACACAATGCACTCCTCCAGTGAGGCAGTTGGCAATTTATATCCCGCCCATCAGCATAACAAGGCTCCCAGTTCTCCAGGGCCTGTCTTGCCTTTCTGGTTTTTACACATTTTGTGGATGTCCCTTTTGACTGGTGGGAAGTGATACTTCTTTGTAGTGCAGATTTGCATTGCCCGCTTGCTTGCTTGGCCAAAAAGGGCGTATGCGTTTTCTCCTGAATATATTCAGGAGAAAACGCATACGCCCTTTTTGGCCAAGTGCACCATTGTCCAAGTTGTGCCCCTCTTCCTGTGCTTTACAGGCGATTCCAAGGTACCTCTTGAAATCTGTTTCCTGCTATTTTGCCTCACTTTCAAGTCCGCCTCGTTGACTTCCCTCAACAGATTTTTGGACGATAGTTGTCCTTTATCACTCTGCCAGTTTGTGAATTGCTGTGCCCCTGAGCTCCATTTCTCAACTCGTTTTTTGTGAGCTGAACCCAAGTCCAAAATTTTGGATCATGTCCTATACTGGTTCCCGGTGGGTGGCTGAGACTTTGGTTAATTCTTCTTCCTGCCGGGAAATTAGAGTGACATGTGCCCGTCCAAATGCCTAACAGCTACTCTCTCATGGGTTCTCCCTCGTCCCTTCCATCCTCTGCCAAATTGGGAACCTGTGCAAACCAGGAGGTTAAAGGGCCTGTCTCTCCAAGTTGGGAGATTGATAGTAAGGCAGTTGGAAAGTCAAACTGGAGCACCAGGAGAGGGACTATTCGTTGAGTTTTAGAAACCTTTCGTATTCACAGTGTGTCCATTCTCTAGGTTTCCTGTACATGTTATAGCTGTAGTAATATTCCCTTGAACCTGGAGAGTTGGGACCCATGGAATGGGGGCCATGCATTATTGCTTGAAAGGGTCTGCATTTGCTCACCCAATCTCACCAATCCTCTCAGTCCCAAGTGTCCAGCCTTATGCCACATCCAGCTGTCATTGTAGATAAGGTCTTTCCAAGTTTCCTCAGACACCCTGAAGGAATTGTAAAGAATTTCCCTGTTTTTTGGTTTTGCTTTTGAAATTCCTTTTTATAGTGGGTTTGAGCTGATTCTCGCTGCCATGTTTATGCCACTCTAGACACACTTGATTCCCTTATGGAGACATATCAATACATAGGTTTTAAGATTCTTACTAGTCAGATATATTCCTCTGTGGGAAATATGGGGTTTTGAGTCTCTTTCACTGAGGAAGGTGTCGGTTTTGTCAATTCCAAAGTTGGTGTTTGAAACGGTCCCTGTGCTTATATCAAACTCTGGTTTTATGCATCACCCCACCTCTCCTTCCCCTTTATGCAGGCATAAGAGTGTTTTCTAAATGTGAGACTCTGTTCTCTTTCCTAACTCAGTTCACGTGTAGCCATGTTTACAGGATCTTCCTAAGTGATATCTTATGATAAGTTTCTTTTTCTGTGTGACTTATTTCACTTAGAATCATCGTACCTGAATCCACTCACTTTGCTGCTACTGGTCTTATGACATTGATTTCATGGCTGAGGGATATTCCATCGTCCGTAAGTAACACAATGTTTTGAACCATTTTTATATTTCCTGGGATATTTAAGGTGTACCCAAGTTGAGGTTCTTGTAGTCAGTGCAGCCCTAAATTTGGAGGTGGCTCTTTCTTATTGATTTTCAGTTTTCCCAAGGTATATTCCCTAGACTGGAAGTGGCCTTGGCTCTGTAGCTCTGTTGTTTACTTGTTTTAGGGAACACAATGCACTCCTCCAGTGAGGCAGTTGGCAATTTACATCCCGCCCATCAGCATAACAAGGCTCCCAGTTCTCCAGGGCCTGTCTTGCCTTTCTGGTTTTTACACATTTTGTGGATGTCCCTTTTGACCGGTGGGAAGTGATACTTCTTTGTAGTGCAGATTTGCATTGCCCGCTTGCTTGCTTGGCCAAAAAGGGCGTATGCGTTTTCTCCTGAATATATTCAGGAGAAAACGCATACGCCCTTTTTGGCCAAGTGCACCATTGTCCAAGTTGTGCCCCTCTTCCTGTGCTTTACAGGCGATTCCAAGGTACCTCTTGAAATCTGTTTCCTGCTATTTTGCCTCGCTTTCAAGTCCGCCTCGTTGACTTCCCTCAACAGATTTTTGGACGATAGTTGTCCTTTATCACTCTGCCAGTTTGTGAATTGCTGTGCCCCTGAGCTCCATTTCTCAACTCGTTTTTTGTGAGCTGAACGCAAGTCCAAAATTTTGGATCATGTCCTATACTGGTTCCCGGTGGGTGGCTGAGACTTTGGTTAATTCTTCTTCCTGCCGGGAAATTAGAGTGACATGTGCCCGTCCAAATGCCTAACAGCTACTCTCTCATGGGTTCTCCCTCGTCCCTTCCATCCTCTGCCAAATTGGGAACCTGTGCAAACCAGGAGGTTAAAGGGCCTGTCTCTCCAAGTTGGGAGATTGATAGTAAGGCAGTTGGAAAGTCAAACTGGAGCACCAGGAGAGGGACTATTCGTTGAGTTTTAGAAACCTTTCGTATTCACAGTGTGTCCATTCTCTAGGTTTCCTGTACATGTTATAGCTGTAGTAATATTCCCTTGAACCTGGAGAGTTGGGATCCATGGAATGGGGGCCATGCATTATTGCTTGAAAGGGTCTGCATTTGCTCACCCAATCTCACCAATCCTCTCAGTCCCAAGTGTCCAGCCTTATGCCACATCCAGCTGTCATTGTAGATAGGGTCTTTCCAGGTTTCCTCAGACACCCTGAAGGAATTGTAAAGAATTTCCCTGTTTTTTGGATTTGCTTTTGAAATTCCGTTTTATAGTGGGTTTGAGCTGATTCTCGCTGCCATGTTTATGCCACTCTAGACACACTTGATTCCCTTATGGAGACATATCAATACATAGGTTTTAAGATTCTTACTAGTCAGATATATTCCTCTGTGGGAAATATGGGGTTTTGAGTCTCTTTCACTGAGGAAGGTGTCGGTCTTGTCAGTTCCAAAGTTGGTTTTTGAAACGGTCCCTGTGCTTATATCAAACTCTGGTTTTATGCATCACCCCACCTCTCCTTCCCCTTTATGCAGGCATAAGAGTGTTTTCTAAATGTGAGACTCTGTTCTCTTTCCTAACTCAGTTCACGTGTAGCCATGTTTACAGGATCTTCATAAGTGATATCTTATGATAAGTTTCTTTTTCTGTGTGACTTATTTCACTTAGAATCATCGTACCTGAATCCACTCACTTTGCTGCTACTGGTCTTATGACATTGATTTCATGGCTGAGGGATATTCCATCGTACGTAAGTACCACAATGTTTTGAACCATTTTTATATTTCCTGGGATATTTAAGGTGTACCCAAGTTGAGGTTCTTGTATTCAGTGCAGCCCTAAATTTGGAGGTGGCTGTTTCTTATTGATTTTCAGTTTTCCCAAGGTATATTCCCTAGACTGGAAGTGGCCTTGGCTCTGTAGCTCTGTTGTTTACTTGTTTTAGGGAACACAAAGCACTCCTCCAGTGAGGCAGTTGGCAATTTACATCCCGCCCATCAGCATAACAAGGCTCCCAGTTCTCCAGGGCCTGTCTTGCCTTTCTGGTTTTTACAAATTTTGTGGATGTCCCTTTTGACCGGTGGGAAGTGATACTTCTTTGTAGTGCAGATTTGCATTGCCCGCTTGCTTGCTTGGCCAAAAAGGGCGTATGCGTTTTCTCCTGAATATATTCAGGAGAAAACGCATACGCCCTTTTTGGCCAAGTGCACCATTGTCCAAGTTGTGCCCCTCTTCCTGTGCTTTACAGGCGATTCCAAGGTACCTCTTGAAATCTGTTTCCTGCTATTTTGCCTCGCTTTCAAGTCCGCCTCGTTGACTTCCCTCAACAGATTTTTGGACGATAGTTGTCCTTTATCACTCTGCCAGTTTGTGAATTGCTGTGCCCCTGAGCTCCATTTCTCAACTCGTTTTTTGTGAGCTGAACACAAGTCCAAAATTTTGGATCATGTCCTATACTGGTTCCCGGTGGGTGGCTGAGACTTTGGTTAATTCTTCTTCCTGCCGGGAAATTAGAGTGACATGTGCCCGTCCAAATGCCTAACAGCTACTCTCTCATGGGTTCTCCCTCGTCCCTTCCATCCTCTGCCAAATTGGGAACCTGTGCAAACCAGGAGGTTAAAGGGCCTGTCTCTCCAAGTTGGGAGATTGATAGTAAGGCAGTTGGAAAGTCAAACTGGAGCACCAGGAGAGGGACTATTCGTTGAGTTTTAGAAACCTTTCGTATTCACAGTGTGTCCATTCTCTAGGTTTCCTGTACATGTTATAGCTGTAGTAATATTCCCTTGAACCTGGAGAGTTGGGACCCTTGGAATGGGGGCCATGCATTATTGCTTGAAAGGGTCTGCATTCGCTCACCCAATCTCACCAATCCTCTCAGTCCCAAGTGTCCAGCCTTATGCCACATCCAGGTGTCATTGTAGATAGGGTCTTTCCAGGTTTCCTCAGACACCCTGAAGGAATTGTAAAGAATTTCCCTGTTTTTTGGTTTTGCTTTTGAAATTCCTTTTTATAGTGGGTTTGAGCTGATTCTCGCTGCCATGTTTATGCCACTCTAGACACACTTGATTCCCTTATGGAGACATATCAATACATAGGTTTTAAGATTCTTACTAGTCAGATATATTCCTCTGTGGGAAATATGGGGTTTTGAGTCTCTTTCACTGAGGAAGGTGTCGGTCTTGTCAATTCCAAAGTTGGTTTTTGAAACGGTCCCTGTGCTTATATCAAACTCTGGTTTTATGCATCACCCCACCTCTCCTTCCCCTTTATGCAGGCATAAGAGTGTTTTCTAAATGTGAGACTCTGTTCTCTTTCCTAACTCAGTTCACGTGTAGCCATGTTTACAGGATCTTCATAAGTGATATCTTATGATAAGTTTCTTTTTCTGTGTGACTTATTTCACTTAGAAACATCGAACCTGAATCCACTCACTTTGCTGCTACTGGTCTTATGACATTGATTTCATGGCTGAGGGATATTCCATCGTACGTAAGTACCACAATGTTTTGAACCATTTTTATATTTCCTGGGATATTTAAGGTGTACCCAAGTTGAGGTTCTTGTAGCCAGTGCAGCCCTAAATTTGGAGGTGGCTCTTTCTTATTGATTTTCAGTTTTCCCCAGGTATATTCCCTAGACTGGAAGTGGCCTTGGCTCTGTAGCTCTGTTGTTTACTTGTTTTAGGGAACACAATGCACTCCTCCAATGAGGCAGTTGGCAATTTATATCCCGCCCATCAGCATAACAAGGCTCCCAGTTCTCCAGGGCCTGTCTTGCCTTTCTGGTTTTTACACATTTTGTGGATGTCCCTTTTGACTGGTGGGAAGTGATACTTCTTTGTAGTGCAGATTTGCATTTCCCGCTTGCTTGCTTGGCCAAAAAGGGCGTATGCGTTTTCTCCTGAATATATTCAGGAGAAAACGCATACGCCCTTTTTGGCCAAGTGCACCATTGTCCAAGTTGTGCCCCTCTTCCTGTGCTTTACAGGCGATTCCAAGGTACCTCTTGAAATCTGTTTCCTGCTATTTTGCCTCACTTTCAAGTCCGCCTCGTTGACTTCCCTCAACAGATTTTTGGACGATAGTTGTCCTTTATCACTCTGCCAGTTTGTGAATTGCTGTGCCCCTGAGCTCCATTTCTCAACTCGTTTTTTGTGAGCTGAACGCAAGTCCAAAATTTTGGATCATGTCCTATACTGGTTCCCGGTGGGTGGCTGAGACTTTGGTTAATTCTTCTTCCTGCCGGGAAATTAGAGTGACATGTGCCCGTCCAAATGCCTAACAGCTACTCTCTCATGGGTTCTCCCTCGTCCCTTCCATCCTCTGCCAAATTGGGAACCTGTGCAAACCAGGAGGTTAAAGGGCCTGTCTCTCCAAGTTGGGAGATTGATAGTAAGGCAGTTGGAAAGTCAAACTGGAGCACCAGGAGAGGGACTATTCGTTGAGTTTTAGAAACCTTTCGTATTCACAGTGTGTCCATTCTCTAGGTTTCCTGTACATGTTATAGCTGTAGTAATATTCCCTTGAACCTGGAGAGTTGGGACCCATGGAATGGGGGCCATGCATTATTGCTTGAAAGTGTCTGCATTTGCTCACCCAATCTCACCAATCCTCACAGTCCCAAGTGTCCAGCCTTATGCCACATCCAGCTGTCATTGTAGATAAGGTCTTTCCAGGTTTCCTCAGACACCCTGAAGGAATTGTAAAGAATTTCCCTGTTTTTTGGTTTTGCTTTTGAAATTCCTTTTTATAGTGGGTTTGAGCTGATTCTCGCTGCCATGTTTATGCCACTCTAGACACACTTGATTCCCTTATGGAGACATATCAATACATAGGTTTTAAGATTCTTACTAGTCAGATATATTCCTCTGTGGGAAATATGGGGTTTTGAGTCTCTTTCACTGAGGAAGGTGTCGGTTTTGTCAATTCCAAAGTTGGTGTTTGAAACGGTCCCTGTGCTTATATCAAACTCTGGTTTTATGCATCACCCCACCTCTCCTTCCCCTTTATGCAGGCATAAGAGTGTTTTCTAAATGTGAGACTCTGTTCTCTTTCCTAACTCAGTTCACGTGTAGCCATGTTTACAGGATCTTCCTAAGTGATATCTTATGATAAGTTTCTTTTTCTGTGTGACTTATTTCACTTAGAATCATCGTACCTGAATCCACTCACTTTGCTGCTACTGCTCTTATGACATTGATTTCATGGCTGAGGGATATTCCATCGTCCGTAAGTAACACAATGTTTTGAACCATTTTTATATTTCCTGGGATATTTAAGGTGTACCCAAGTTGAGGTTCTTGTAGTCAGTGCAGCCCTAAATTTGGAGGTGGCTCTTTCTTATTGATTTTCAGTTTTCCAAAGGTATATTCCCTAGACTGGAAGTGGCCTTGGCTCTGTAGCTCTGTTGTTTACTTGTTTTAGGGAACACAATGCACTCCTCCAGTGAGGCAGTTGGCAATTTACATCCCGCCCATCAGCATAACAAGGCTCCCAGTTCTCCAGGGCCTGTCTTGCCTTTCTGGTTTTTACACATTTTGTGGATGTCCCTTTTGACCGGTGGGAAGTGATACTTCTTTGTAGTGCAGATTTGCATTGCCCGCTTGCTTGCTTGGCCAAAAAGGGCGTATGCGTTTTCTCCTGAATATATTCAGGAGAAAACGCATACGCCCTTTTTGGCCAAGTGCACCATTGTCCAAGTTGTGCCCCTCTTCCTGTGCTTTACAGGCGATTCCAAGGTACCTCTTGAAATCTGTTTCCTGCTATTTTGCCTCGCTTTCAAGTCCGCCTCGTTGACTTCCCTCAACAGATTTTTGGACGATAGTTGTCCTTTATCACTCTGCCAGTTTGTGAATTGCTGTGCCCCTGAGCTCCATTTCTCAACTCGTTTTTTGTGAGCTGAACGCAAGTCCAAAATTTTGGATCATGTCCTATACTGGTTCCCGGTGGGTGGCTGAGACTTTGGTTAATTCTTCTTCCTGCCGGGAAATTAGAGTGACATGTGCCCGTCCAAATGCCTAACAGCTACTCTCTCATGGGTTCTCCCTCGTCCCTTCCATCCTCTGCCAAATTGGGAACCTGTGCAAACCAGGAGGTTAAAGGGCCTGTCTCTCCAAGTTGGGAGATTGATAGTAAGGCAGTTGGAAAGTCAAACTGGAGCACCAGGAGAGGGACTATTCGTTGAGTTTTAGAAACCTTTCGTATTCACAGTGTGTCCATTCTCTAGGTTTCCTGTACATGTTATAGCTGTAGTAATATTCCCTTGAACCTGGAGAGTTGGGATCCATGGAATGGGGGCCATGCATTATTGCTTGAAAGGGTCTGCATTTGCTCACCCAATCTCACCAATCCTCTCAGTCCCAAGTGTCCAGCCTTATGCCACATCCAGCTGTCATTGTAGATAGGGTCTTTCCAGGTTTCCTCAGACACCCTGAAGGAATTGTAAAGAATTTCCCTGTTTTTTCGTTTTGCTTTTGAAATTCCTTTTTATAGTGGGTTTGAGCTGATTCTCGCTGCCATGTTTATGCCACTCTAGACACACTTGATTCCCTTATGGAGTCATATCAATACATAGGTTTTAAGATTCTTACTAGTCAGATATATTCCTCTGCGGGAAATATTGGGTTTTGAGTCTCTTTCACTGAGGAAGGTGTAGGTCTTGTCTATTCCAAAGTTGGTTTTTGGAACGGTCCCTGTGCTTATATCAAACTCTGGTTTTATGCATCACCCGACCTCTCCATCCCCTTTATGCAGGCATAAGAGTGTTTTCAAAATGTGAGACTCTGTTCTCTTTCCTAACTCAGTTCACGTGTAGCCATGTTTACAGGATCTTCATAAGTGATATCTTATGATAAGTTCCTTTTTCTGTGTGACTTATTTCACTTAGAATCATCGTACCTGAATCCACTCACTTTGCTGCTACTGGTCTTATGACATTGATTTCATGGCTGAGGGATATTCCATCGTACGTAAGTACCACAATGTTTTGAACCATTTTTATGTTTCCTGGGATATTTAAGGTGTACCCAAGTTGAGGTTCTTGTAGCCAGTGCAGCCTTAAATTTGGAGGTGGCTGTTTCTTATTGATTTTCAGTTTTCCCAAGGTATATTCCCTAGACTGGAAGTGGCCTTGGCTCTGTAGCTCTGTTGTTTACTTGTTTTAGGGAACACAATGCACTCCTCCAGTGAGGCAGTTGGCAATTTATATCCCGCCCATCAGCATAACAAGGCTCCCAGTTCTCCAGGGCCTGTCTTGCCTTTCTGGTTTTTACACATTTTGTGGATGTCCCTTTTGACCGGTGGGAAGTGATACTTCTTTGTAGTGCAGATTTGCATTTCCCGCTTGCTTGCTTGGCCAAAAAGGGCGTATGCGTTTTCTCCTGAATATATTCAGGAGAAAACACATACGCCCTTTTTGGCCAAGTGCACCATTGTCCAAGTTGTGCCCCTCTTCCTGTGCTTTACAGGCGATTCCAAGGTACCTCTTGAAATCTGTTTCCTGCTATTTTGCCTCGCTTTCAAGTCCGCCTCGTTGACTTCCCTCAACAGATTTTTGGACGATAGTTGTCCTTTATCACTCTGCCAGTTTGTGAATTGCTGTGCCCCTGAGCTCCATTTCTCAACTCGTTTTTTGTGAGCTGAACCCAAGTCCAAAATTTTGGATCATGTCCTATACTGGTTCCCGGTGGGTGGCTGAGACTTTGGTTAATTCTTCTTCCTGCCGGGAAATTAGAGTGACATGTGCCCGTCCAAATGCCTAACAGCTACTCTCTCATGGGTTCTCCCTCGTCCCTTCCATCCTCTGCCAAATTGGGAACCTGTGCAAACCAGGAGGTTAAAGGGCCTGTCTGTCCAAGTTGGGAGATTGATAGTAAGGCAGTTGGAAAGTCAAACTGGAGCACCAGGAGAGGGACTATTCGTTGAGTTTTAGAAACCTTTCGTATTCACAGTGTGTCCATTCTCTAGGTTTCCTGTACATGTTATAGCTGTAGTAATATTCCCTTGAACCTGGAGAGTTGGGACCCATGGAATGGGGGCCATGCATTATTGCTTGAAATTGTCTGCATTTGCTCACCCAATCTCACCAATCCTCACAGTCCCAAGTGTCCAGCCTTATGCCACATCCAGCTGTCATTGTAGATAGGGTCTTTCCAGGTTTCCTCAGACACCCTGAAGGAATTGTAAAGAATTTCCCTGTTTTTTGGTTTTGCTTTTGAAATTCCTTTTTATAGTGGGTTTGAGCTGATTCTCGCTGCCATGTTTATGCCACTCTAGACACACTTGATTCCCTTATGGAGACATATCAATACATAGGTTTTAATATTCTTACTAGTCAGATATATTCCTCTGTGGGAAATATGGGGTTTTGAGTCTCTTTCACTGAGGAAGGTGTCGGTTTTGTCAATTCCAAAGTTGGTGTTTGAAACGGTCCCTGTGCTTATATCAAACTCTGGTTTTATGCATCACCCCACCTCTCCTTCCCCTTTATGCAGGCATAAGAGTGTTTTCTAAATGTGAGACTCTGTTCTCTTTCCTAACTCAGTTCACGTGTAGCCATGTTTACAGGATCTTCCTAAGTGATATCTTATGATAAGTTTCTTTTTCTGTGTGACTTATTTCACTTAGAATCATCGTACCTGAATCCACTCACTTTGCTGCTACTGGTCTTATGACATTGATTTCATGGCTGAGGGATATTCCATCGTCCGTAAGTAACACAATGTTTTGAACCATTTTTATATTTCCTGGGATATTTAAGGTGTACCCAAGTTGAGGTTCTTGTAGTCAGTGCAGCCCTAAATTTGGAGGTGGCTCTTTCTTATTGATTTTCAGTTTTCCCAAGGTATATTCCCTAGACTGGAAGTGGCCTTGGCTCTGTAGCTCTGTTGTTTACTTGTTTTAGGGAACACAATGCACTCCTCCAGTGAGGCAGTTGGCAATTTACATCCCCCCCATCAGCATAACAAGGCTCCCAGTTCTCCAGGGCCTGTCTTTCCTTTCTGGTTTTTACACATTTTGTGGATGTCCCTTTTGACCGGTGGGAAGTGATACTTCTTTGTAGTGCAGATTTGCATTGCCCGCTTGCTTGCTTGGCCAAAAAGGGCGTATGCGTTTTCTCCTGAATATATTCAGGAGAAAACGCATACGCCCTTTTTGGCCAAGTGCACCATTGTCCAAGTTGTGCCCCTCTTCCTGTGCTTTACAGGCGATTCCAAGGTACCTCTTGAAATCTGTTTCCTGCTATTTTGCCTCGCTTTCAAGTCCGCCTCGTTGACTTCCCTCAACAGATTTTTGGACGATAGTTGTCCTTTATCACTCTGCCAGTTTGTGAATTGCTGTGCCCCTGAGCTCCATTTCTCAACTCGTTTTTTGTGAGCTGAACGCAAGTCCAAAATTTTGGATCATGTCCTATACTGGTTCCCGGTGGGTGGCTGAGACTTTGGTTAATTCTTCTTCCTGCCGGGAAATTAGAGTGACATGTGCCCGTCCAAATGCCTAACAGCTACTCTCTCATGGGTTCTCCCTCGTCCCTTCCATCCTCTGCCAAATTGGGAACCTGTGCAAACCAGGAGGTTAAAGGGCCTGTCTGTCCAAGTTGGGAGATTGATAGTAAGGCAGTTGGAAAGTCAAACTGGAGCACCAGGAGAGGGACTATTCGTTGAGTTTTAGAAACCTTTCGTATTCACAGTGTGTCCATTCTCTAGGTTTCCTGTACATGTTATAGCTGTAGTAATATTCCCTTGAACCTGGAGAGTTGGGACCCATGGAATGGGGGCCATGCATTATTGCTTGAAAGTGTCTGCATTTGCTCACCCAATCTCACCAATCCTCACAGTCCCAAGTGTCCAGCCTTATGCCACATCCAGCTGTCATTGTAGATAGGGTCTTTCCAGGTTTCCTCAGACACCCTGAAGGAATTGTAAAGAATTTCCCTGTTTTTTGGTTTTGCTTTTGAAATTCCTTTTTATAGTGGGTTTGAGCTGATTCTCGCTGCCATGTTTATGCCACTCTAGACACACTTGATTCCCTTATGGAGACATATCAATACATAGGTTTTAATATTCTTACTAGTCAGATATATTCCTCTGCGGGAAATATGGGGTTTTGAGTCTCTTTCACTGAGGAAGGTGTAGGTCTTGTCTATTCCAAAGTTGGTTTTTGGAACGGTCCCTGTGCTTATATCAAACTCTGGTTTTATGCATCACCCCACCTCTCCATCCCCTTTATGCAGGCATAAGAGTGTTTTCTAAATGTGAGACTCTGTTCTCTTTCCTAACTCAGTTCACGTGTATCCATGTTTACAGGATCTTCATAAGTGATATCTTATGATAAGTTTCTTTTTCTGTGTGACTTATTTCACTTAGAATCATCGTACCTGAATCCACTCACTTTGTTGCTACTGGTCTTATGACATTGATTTCATGGCTGAGGGATATTCCATCGTACGTAAGTACCACAATGTTTTGAACCATTTTTATATTTCCTGGGATATTTAAGGTGTACCCAAGTTGAGGTTCTTGTAGTCAGTGCAGCCCTAAATTTGGAGGTGGCTCTTTCTTATTGATTTTCAGTTTTCCCAAGGTATATTCCCTAGACTGGAAGTGGCCTTGGCTCTGTAGCTCTGTTGTTTACTTGTTTTAGGGAACACAATGCACTCCTCCAGTGAGGCAGTTGGCAATTTACATCCCGCCCATCAGCATAACAAGGCTCCCAGTTCTCCAGGGCCTGTCTTGCCTTTCTGGTTTTTACATATTTTGTGGATGTCCCTTTTGACCGGTGGGAAGTGATACTTCTTTGTAGTGCAGATTTGCATTGCCCGCTTGCTTGCTTGGCCAAAAAGGGCGTATGCGTTTTCTCCTGAATATATTCAGGAGAAAACGCATACGCCCTTTTTGGCCAAGTGCACCATTGTCCAAGTTGTGCCCCTCTTCCTGTGCTTTACAGGCGATTCCAAGGTACCTCTTGAAATCTGTTTCCTGCTATTTTGCCTCGCTTTCAAGTCCGCCTCGTTGACTTCCCTCAACAGATTTTTGGACGATAGTTGTCCTTTATCACTCTGCCAGTTTGTGAATTGCTGTGCCCCTGAGCTCCATTTCTCAACTCGTTTTTTGTGAGCTGAACGCAAGTCCAAAATTTTGGATCATGTCCTATACTGGTTCCCGGTGGGTGGCTGAGACTTTGGTTAATTCTTCTTCCTGCCGGGAAATTAGAGTGACATGTGCCCGTCCAAATGCCTAACAGCTACTCTCTCATGGGTTCTCCCTCGTCCCTTCCATCCTCTGCCAAATTGGGAACCTGTGCAAACCAGGAGGTTAAAGGGCCTGTCTCTCCAAGTTGGGAGATTGATAGTAAGGCAGTTGGAAAGTCAAACTGGAGCACCAGGAGAGGGACTATTCGTTGAGTTTTAGAAACCTTTCGTATTCACAGTGTGTCCATTCTCTAGGTTTCCTGTACATGTTATAGCTGTAGTAATATTCCCTTGAACCTGGAGAGTTGGGACCCATGGAATGGGGGCCATGCATTATTGCTTGAAAGGGTCTGCATTTGCTCACCCAATCTCACCAATCCTCTCAGTCCCAAGTGTCCAGCCTTATGCCACATCCAGCTGTCATTGTAGATAGGGTCTTTCCAGGTTTCCTCAGACACCCTGAAGGAATTGTAAAGAATTTCCCTGTTTTTTGGTTTTGCTTTTGAAATTCCTTTTTATAGTGGGTTTGAGCTGATTCTCGCTGCCATGTTTATGCCACTCTAGACACACTTGATTCCCTTATGGAGTCATATCAATACATAGGTTTTAAGATTCTTACTAGTCAGATATATTCCTCTGCGGGAAATATGGGGTTTTGAGTCTCTTTCACTGAGGAAGGTGTAGGTCTTGTCTATTCCAAAGTTGGTTTTTGGAACGGTCCCTGTGCTTATATCAAACTCTGGTTTTATGCATCACCCCACCTCTCCTTCCCCTTTATGCAGGCATAAGAGTGTTTTCTAAATGTGAGACTCTGTTCTCTTTCCTAACTCAGTTCACGTGTAGCCATGTTTACAGGATCTTCATAAGTGATATCTTATGATAAGTTTCTTTTTCTGTGTGACTTATTTCACTTAGAATCATCGTACCTGAATCCACTCACTTTGCTGCTACTGGTCTTATCACATTGATTTCATGGCTGAGGGATATTCCATCGTACGTAAGTACCACAATATTTTGAACCATTTTTATATTTCCTGGGATATTTAAGGTGTACCCAAGTTGAGGTTCTTGTAGTCAGTGCAGCCCTAAATTTGGAGGTGGCTCTTTCTTATTGATTTTCAGTTTTCCCAAGGTATATTCCCTAGACTGGAAGTGGCCTTGGCTCTGTAGCTCTGTTGTTTACTTGTTTTAGGGAACACAGTGCACTCCTCCAGTGAGGCAGTTGGCAATTTACATCCCGCCCATCAGCATAACAAGGCTCCCAGTTCTCCAGGGCCTGTCTTGCCTTTCTGGTTTTTACACATTTTGTGGATGTCCCTTTTGATCGGTGGGAAATGATACTTCTTTGTAGTGCAGATTTGCATTTCCCGCTTACTTGCTTGGCCAAAAAGGGCGTATGCGTTTTCTCCTGAATATATTCAGGAGAAAACGCATACGCCCTTTTTTGGCCAAGTGCACCATTGTACAAGTTGTGCCCCTCTTCCTGTGCTTTACAGGCGATTCCAAGGTACCTCTTGAAATCTGTTTCCTGCTATTTTGCCTCGCTTTCAAGTCCGCCTCGTTGACTTCCCTCAACAGATTTTTGGGTGATAGTTGTCCTTTATCACTCTGCCAGTTTGTGAATTGCTGTGCCCCTGAGCTCCATTTCTCAACTCGTTTTTTGTGAGCTGAACGCAAGTCCAAAATTTTGGATCATGTCCTATACTGGTTCCCGGTGGGTGGCTGAGACTTTGGTTAATTCTTCTTCCTGCCGGGAAATTAGAGTGACATGTGCCCGTCCAAATGCCTAACAGCTACTCTCTCATGGGTTCTCCCTCGTCCCTTCCATCCTCTGCCAAATTGGGAACCTGTGCAAACCAGGAGGTTAAAGGGCCTGTCTGTCCAAGTTGGGAGATTGATAGTAAGGCAGTTGGAAAGTCAAACTGGAGCACCAGGAGAGGGACTATTCGTTGAGTTTTAGAAACCTTTCGTATTCACAGTGTGTCCATTCTCTAGGTTTCCTGTACATGTTATAGCTGTAGTAATATTCCCTTGAACCTGGAGAGTTGGGACCCATGGAATGGGGGCCATGCATTATTGCTTGAAAGGGTCTGCATTTGCTCACCCAATCTCACCAATCCTCTCAGTCCCAAGTGTCCAGCCTTATGCCACATCCAGCTGTCATTGTAGATAGGGTCTTTCCAGGTTTCCTCAGACACCCTGAAGGAATTGTAAAGAATTTCCCTGTTTTTTGGTTTTGCTTTTGAAATTCCTTTTTATAGTGGGTTTGAGCTGATTCTCGCTGCCATGTTTATGCCACTCTAGACACACTTGATTCCCTTATGGAGACATATCAATACATAGGTTTTAAGATTCTTACTAGTCAGATATATTCCTCTGTGGGAAATATGGGGTTTTGAGTCTCTTTCACTGAGGAAGGTGTCGGTTTTGTCAATTCCAAAGTTGGTGTTTGAAACGGTCCCTGTGCTTATATCAAACTCTGGTTTTATGCATCACCCCACCTCTCCTTCCCCTTTATGCAGGCATAAGAGTGTTTTCTAAATGTGAGACTCTGTTCTCTTTCCTAACTCAGTTCACGTGTAGCCATGTTTACAGGATCTTCATAAGTGATATCTTATGATAAGTTTCTTTTTCTGTGTGACTTATTTCACTTAGAATCATCGTACCTGAATCCACTCACTTTGCTGCTACTGGTCTTATGACATTGATTTCATGGCTGAGGGATATTCCATCGTACGTAAGTACCACAATGTTTTGAACCATTTTTATATTTCCTGGGATATTTAAGGTGTACCCAAGTTGAGGTTCTTGTAGTCAGTGCAGCCCTAAATTTGGAGGTGGCTCTTTCTTATTGATTTTCAGTTTTCCCAAGGTATATTCCCTAGACTGGAAGTGGCCTTGGCTCTGTAGCTCTGTTGTTTACTTGTTTTAGGGAACACAATGCACTCCTCCAGTGAGGCAGTTGGCAATTTACATCCCGCCCATCAGCATAACAAGGCTCCCAGTTCTCCAGGGCCTGTCTTGCCTTTCTGGTTTTTACACATTTTGTGGTTGTCCCTTTTGACCGGTGGGAAGTGATACTTCTTTGTAGTGCAGATTTGCATTGCCCGCTTGCTTGCTTGGCCAAAAAGGGCGTATGCGTTTTCTCCTGAATATATTCAGGAGAAAACGCATACGCCCTTTTTGGCCAAGTGCACCATTGTCGAACTTGTGCCCCTCTTCCTGTGCTTTACAGTTGATTCCAAGGTACCTCTTGAAATCTGTTTCCTGCTATTTTGCCTCGCTTTCAAGTCCGCCTCGTTGACTTCCCTCAACAGATTTTTGGGTGATAGTTGTCCTTTATCACTCTGCCAGTTTGTGAATTGCTGTGCCCCTGAGCTCCATTTCTCAACTCGTTTTTTGTGAGCTGAACGCAAGTCCAAAATTTTGGATCATGTTCTATACTGGTTCCCGGTGGGTGGCTGAGACTTTGGTTAATTCTTCTTCCTGCCGGGAAATTAGAGTGACATGTGCCCGTCCAAATGCCTAACAGCTACTCTCTCATGGGTCCTCCCTCGTCCCTTCCATCCTCTGCCAAATTGGGAACCTGTGCAAACCAGGAGGTTAAAGGGCCTGTCTCTCCAAGTTGGGAGATTGATAGTAAGGCAGTTGGAAAGTCAAACTGGAGCACCAGGAGAGGGACTATTCGTTGAGTTTTAGAAACCTTTCGTATTCACAGTGTGTCCATTCTCTAGGTTTCCTGTACATGTTATAGCTGTAGTAATATTCCCTTGAACCTGGAGAGTTGGGACCCATGGAATGGGGGCCATGCATTATTGCTTGAAAGGGTCTGCATTTGCTCACCCAATCTCACCAATCCTCTCAGTCCCAAGTGTCCAGCCTTATGCCACATCCAGCTGTCATTGTAGATAGGGTCTTTCCAGGTTTCCTCAGACACCCTGAAGGAATTGTAAAGAATTTCCCTGTTTTTTGGTTTTGCTTTTGAAATTCCTTTTTATAGTGGGTTTGAGCTGATTCTCGCTGCCATGTTTATGCCACTCTAGACACACTTGATTCCCTTATGGAGACATATCAATACATAGGTTTTAAGATTCTTACTAGTCAGATATATTCCTCTGCGGGAAATATGGGGTTTTGAGTCTCTTTCACTGAGGAAGGTGTAGGTCTTGTCTATTCCAAAGTTGGTTTTTGGAACGGTCCCTGTGCTTATATCAAACTCTGGTTTTATGCATCACCCCACCTCTCCTTCCCCTTTATGCAGGCATAAGAGTGTTTTCTAAATGTGAGACTCTGTTCTCTTTCCTAACTCAGTTCACGTGTAGCCATGTTTACAGGATCTTCATAAGTGATATCTTATGATAAGTTTCTTTTTCTGTGTGACTTATTTCACTTAGAATCATCGTACCTGAATCCACTCACTTTGCTGCTACTGGTCTTATGACATTGATTTCATCGCTGAGGGATATTCCATCATACGTAAGTACCACAATGTTTTGAACCATTTTTATATTTCCTGGGATATTTAAGGTGTACCCAAGTTGAGGTTCTTGTAGTCAGTGCAGCCCTAAATATGGAGGTGGCTCTTTCTTATTGATTTTCAGTTTTCCCAAGGTATATTCCCTAGACTGGAAGTGGCCTTGGCTCTGTAGCTCTGTTGTTTACTTGTTTTAGGGAACACAATGCACTCCTCCAGTGAGGCAGTTGGCAGTTTACATCCCGCCCATCAGTATAACAAGGCACCCAGTTCTCCAGGGCCTGTCTTGCCTTTCTGGTTTTTACACATTTTGTGGATGTCCCTTTTGACCGGTGGGAAGTGATACTTCTTTGTAGTGCAGATTTGCATTGCCCGCTTGCTTGCTTGGCCAAAAAGGGCGTATGCGTTTTCTCCTGAATATATTCAGGAGAAAACGCATACGCCCTTTTTGGCCAAGTGCACCATTGTCCAAGTTGTGCCCCTCTTCCTGTGCTTTACAGGCGATTCCAAGTTACCTCTTGAAATCTGTTTCCTGCTATTTTGCCTCGCTTTCAAGTCCGCCTCGTTGACTTCCCTCAACAGATTTTTGGGCGATAGTTGTCCTTTATCACTCTGCCAGTTTGTGAATTGCTGTGCCCCTGAGCTCCATTTCTCAACTCGTTTTTTGTGAGCTGAACGCAAGTCCAAAATTTTGGATCATGTCCTATACTGGTTCCCGGTGGGTGGATGAGACTTTGGTTAATTCTTCTTCCTGCCGGGAAATTAGAGTGACATGTGCCCGTCCAAATGCCTAACAGCTACTCTCTCATGGGTTCTCCCTCGTCCCTTCCATCCTCTGCCAAATTGGGAACCTGTGCAAACCAGGAGGTTAAAGGGCCTGTCTCTCCATGTTGGGAGATTTATAGTAAGGCAGTTGGAAAGTCAAACTGGAGCACCAGGAGAGGGACTATTCGTTGAGTTTTAGAAACCTTTGGTATTCACAGTGTGTCCATTCTCTAGGTTTCCTGTACATGTTATAGCTGTAGTAATATTCCCTTGAACCTGGAGAGTTGGGACCCATGGAATGGGGGCCATGCATTATTGCTTGAAAGGGTCTGCATTTGCTCACCCAATCTCACCAATCCTCTCAGTCCCAAGTGTCCAGCCTTATGCCACATCCAGCTGTCATTGTAGATAGGGTCTTTCCAGGTTTCCTCAGACACCCTGAAGGAATTGTAAAGAATTTCCCTGTTTTTTGGTTTTGCTTTTGAAATTCCTTTTTATAGTGTGTTTGAGCTGATTCTCGCTGCCATGTTTATGCCACTCTAGACACACTTGATTCCCTTATGGAGACATATCAATACATAGGTTTTAAGATTCTTACTAGTCAGATATATTCCTCTGTGGGAAATATGGGGTTTTGAGTCTCTTTCACTAAGGAAGGTGTCGGTCTTGTCAATTCCAAAGTTGGTTTTTGGAACGGTCCCTGTGCTTATATCAAACTCTGGTTTTATGCATCACCCCACCTCTCCTTCCCCTTTATGCAGGCATAAGAGTGTTTTCTAAATGTGAGACTCTGTTCTCTTTCCTAACTCAGTTCACGTGTAGCCATGTTTACAGGATCTTCATAAGTGATATCTTATGATAAGTTTCTTTTTCTGTGTGACTTATTTCACTTAGAATCATCGTACCTGAATCCACTCACTTTGTTGCTACTGGTCTTATGACATTGATTTCATGGCTGAGGGATATTCCATCGTACGTAAGTACCACAATGTTTTGAACCATTTTTATATTTCCTGGGATATTTAAGGTGTACCCAAGTTGAGGTTCTTGTAGTCAGTGCAGCCCTAAATTTGGAGGTGGCTCTTTCTTATTGATTTTCAGTTTTCCCAAGTTATATTCCCTAGACTGGAAGTGGCCTTGGATCTGTAGCTCTGTTGTTTACTTGTTTTAGGGAACACAATGCACTCCTCCAGTGAGGCAGTTGGCAATTTACATCCCACCCATCAGCATAACAAGGCTCCAAGTTCCTCAGGGCCTGTCTTGCCTTTCTGGTTTTTACACATTTTGTGGATGTCCCTTTTGACCGGTGGGAAATGATACTTCTTTGTAGTTCAGATTTGCATTGCCCGCTTGCTTGCTTGGCCAAAAAGGGCGTATGCGTTTTCTCCTGAATATATTCAGGAGAAAACGCATACGCCCTTTTTGGCCAAGTGCACCATTGTCCAAGTTGTGCCCCTCTTCCTGTGCTTTACAGGCGATTCCAAGGTACCTCTTGAAATCTGTTTCCTGCTATTTTGCCTCGCTTTCAAGTCCGCCTCGTTGACTTCCCTCAACAGATTTTTGGACGATAGTTGTCCTTTATCACTCTGCCAGTTTGTGAATTGCTGTGCCCCTGAGCTCCATTTCTCAACTCGTTTTTTGTGAGCTGAACGCAAGTCCAAAATTTTGGATCATGTCCTATACTGGTTCCCGGTGGGTGGCTGAGACTTTGGTTAATTCTTCTTCCTGCCGGGAAATTAGAGTGACATGTGCCCGTCCAAATGCCTAACACTACTCTCTCATGGGTTCTCCCTCGTCCCTTCCATCCTCTGCCAAATTGGGAACCTGTGCAAACCAGGAGGTTAAAGGGCCTGTCTCTCCAAGTTGGGAGATTGATAGTAAGGCAGTTGGAAAGTCAAACTGGAGCACCAGGAGAGGGACTATTCGTTGAGTTTTAGAAACCTTTGGTATTCACAGTGTGTCCATTCTCTAGGTTTCCTGTACATGTTATAGCTGTAGTAATATTCCCTTGAACCTGGAGAGTTGGGACCCATGGAATGGGTGCCATGCATTATTGCTTGAAAGGGTCTGCATTTGCTCACCCAATCTCACCAATCCTCTCAGTCCCAAGTGTCCAGCCTTATGCCACATCCAGCTGTCATTGTAGATAGGGTCTTTCCAGGTTTCCTCAGACACCCTGAAGGAATTGTAAAGAATTTCCCTGTTTTTTGGTTTTGCTTTTGAAATTCCTTTTTATAGTGGGTTTGAGCTGATTCTCGCTGCCATGTTTATGCCACTCTAGACACACTTGATTCCCTTATGGAGACATATCAATACATAGGTTTTAAGATTCTTACTAGTCAGATATATTCCTCTGCGGGAAATATGGGGTTTTGAGTCTCTTTCACTGAGGAAGGTGTAGGTCTTGTCTATTCCAAAGTTGGTTTTTGGAACGGTCCCTGTGCTTATATCAAACTCTGGTTTTATGCATCACCCCACCTCTCCTTCCCCTTTATGCAGGCATAAGAGTGTTTTCTAAATGTGAGACTCTGTTCTCTTTCCTAACTCAGTTCACGTGTAGCCATGTTTACAGGATCTTCATAAGTGATATCTTATGATAAGTTTCTTTTTCTGTGTGACTTATTTCACTTAGAATCATCGTACCTGAATCCACTCACTTTGCTGCTACTGGTCGTATGACGTTGATTTCATGGCTGAGGGATATTCCATCGTACGTAATTACCACAATGTTTTGAACCATTTTTATATTTCCTGGGATATTTAAGGTGTACCCAAGTTGAGGTTCTTGTAGTCAGTGCAGCCCTAAATTTGGAGGTGGCTCTTTCTTATTGATTTTCAGTTTTCCCAAGGTATATTCCCTAGACTGGAAGTGGCCTTGGCTCTGTAGCTCTGTTGTTTACTTGTTTTAGGGAACACAATGCACTCCTCCAGTGAGGCAGTTGGCAATTTACATCCCGCCCATCAGCATAACTAGGCTCCCAGTTCTCCAGGGCCTGTCTTGCCTTTCTGGTTTTTACACATTTTGTGGATGTCCCTTTTGACCGGTGGGAAGTGATACTTCTTTGTAGTGCAGATTTGCATTGCCCGCTTGCTTGCTTGGCCAAAAAGGGCGTATGCGTTTTCTCCTGAATATATTCAGGAGAAAACGCATACGCCCTTTTTGGCCAAGTGCACCATTGTCCAAGTTGTTCCCCTCTTCCTGTGCTTTACAGGCGATTCCAAGGTACCTCTTGAAATCTGTTTCCTGCTATTTTGCCTCGCTTTCAAGTCCACATCGTTGACTTCCCTCAACAGATTTTTGGACGATAGTTGTCCTTTATCACTCTGCCAGTTTGTGAATTGCTGTGCCCCTGAGCTCCATTTCTCAACTCGTTTTTTGTGAGCTGAACGCAAGTCCAAAATTTTGGATCATGTCCTATACTGGTTCCCGGTGGGTGGCTGAGACTTTGGTTAATTCTTCTTCCTGCCGGGAAATTAGAGTGACATGTGCCCGTCCAAATGCCTAACAGCTACTCTCTCATGGGTTCTCCCTCGTCCCTTCCATCCTCTGGCAAATTGGGAACCTGTGCAAACCAGGAGGTTAAAGGGCCTGTCTCTCCAAGTTGGGAGATTGATAGTAAGGCAGTTGGAAAGTCAAACTGGAGCACCAGGAGAGGGACTATTCGTTGAGTTTTAGAAACCTTTCGTATTCACAGTGTGTCCATTCTCTAGGTTTCCTGTACATGTTATAGCTGTAGTAATATTCCCTTGAACCTGGAGAGTTGGGACCCATGGAATGGGGGCCATGCATTATTGCTTGAAAGGGTCTGCATTTGCTCACCCAATCTCACCAATCCTCTCAGTCCCAAGTGTCCAGCCTTATGCCACATCCAGCTGTCATTGTAGATAGGGTCTTTCCAGGTTTCCTCAGACACCCTGAAGGAATTGTAAAGAATTTCCCTGTTTTTTGGTTTTGCTTTTGAAATTCCTTTTTATAGTGGGTTTGAGCTGATTCTCGCTGCCATGTTTATGCCACTCTAGACACACTTGATTCCCTTATGGAGACATATCAATACATAGGTTTTAAGATTCTTACTAGTCAGATATATTCCTCTGTGGGAAATATGGGGTTTTGAGTCTCTTTCACTGAGGAAGGTGTCGGTCTTGTCAATTCCAAAGTTGGTTTTTGAAACGGTCCCTGTGCTTATATCAAACTCTGGTTTTATGCATCACCCCACCTCTCCTTCCCCTTTATGCAGGCATAAGAGTGTTTTCTAAATGTGAGACTCTGTTCTCTTTCCTAACTCAATTCACGTGTAGCAATGTTTACGGGATCTTCATAAGTGATATCTTATGATAAGTTTCTTTTTCTGTGTGACTTATTTCACTTAGAATCATCGTACCTGAATCCACTCACTTTGCTGCTACTGGTCTTATGACATTGATTTCATGGCTGAGGGATATTCCATCGTACGTAAGTACCACAATGTTTTGAACCATTTTTATATTTCCTGGGATATTTAAGGTGTACCCAAGTTGAGGTTCTTGTAGTCAGTGCAGCCCTAAATTTGGAGGTGGCTCTTTCTTATTGATTTTCAGTTTTCCCAAGGTATATTCCCTAGACTGGAAGTGGCCTTGGCTCTGTAGCTCTGTTGTTTACTTGTTTTAGGGAACACAATGCACTCCTCCAGTGAGGCAGTTGGCAATTTACATCCCGCCCATCAGCATAACAAGGCTCCCTGTTCTCCAGGGCCTGTCTTGCCTTTCTGGTTTTTACACATTTTGTGGATGTCCCTTTTGACCGGTGGGAAGTGATACTTCTTTGTAGTGCAGATTTGCATTGCCCGCTTGCTTGCTTGGCCAAAAAGGGCGTATGCGTTTTCTCCTGAATATATTCAGGAGAAAACGCATACGCCCTTTTTGGCCAAGTGCACCATTGTCCAAGTTGTTCCCCTCTTCCTGTGCTTTACAGGCGATTCCAAGGTACCTCTTGAAATCTGTTTCCTGCTATTTTGCCTCGCTTTCAAGTCCGCCTCGTTGACTTCCCTCAACAGATTTTTGGACGATAGTTGTCCTTTATCACTCTGCCAGTTTGTGAATTGCTGTGCCCCTGAGCTCCATTTCTCAACTCGTTTTTTGTGAGCTGAACGCAAGTCCAAAATTTTGGATCATGTCCTATACTGGTTCCCGGTGGGTGGCTGAGACTTTGGTTAATTCTTCTTCCTGCCGGGAAATTAGAGTGACATGTGCCCGTCCAAATGCCTAACAGCTACTCTCTCATGGGTTCTCCCTCGTCCCTTCCATCCTCTGCCAAATTGGGAACCTGTGCAAACCAGGAGGTTAAAGGGCCTGTCTCTCCAAGTTGGGAGATTGATAGTAAGGCAGTTGGAAAGTCAAACTGGAGCACCAGGAGAGGGACTATTCGTTGAGTTTTAGAAACCTTTCGTATTCACAGTGTGTCCATTCTCTAGGTTTCCTGTACATGTTATAGCTGTAGTAATATTCCCTTGAACCTGGAGAGTTGGGACCCATGGAATGGGGGCCATGCATTATTGCTTGAAAGGGTCTGCATTTGCTCACCCAATCTCACCAATCCTCTCAGTCCCAAGTGTCCAGCCTTATGCCACATCCAGCTGTCATTGTAGATAGGGTCTTTCCAGGTTTCCTCAGACACCCTGAAGGAATTGTAAAGAATTTCCCTGTTTTTTGGTTTTGCTTTTGAAATTCCTTTTTATAGTGGGTTTGAGATGATTCTCGCTGCCATGTTTATGCCACTCTAGACACACTTGATTCCCTTATGGAGACATATCAATACATAGGTTTTAAGATTCTTACTAGTCAGATATATTCCTCTGTGGGAAATATGGGGTTTTGAGTCTCTTTCACTGAGGTAGGTGTCGGTCTTGTCAATTCCAAAGTTGGTTTTTGAAACGGTCCCTGTGCTTATATCAAACTCTGGTTTTATGCATCACCCCACCTCTCCTTCCCCTTTATGCAGGCATAAGAGTGTTTTCTAAATGTGAGACTCTGTTCTCTTTCCTAACTCAATTCACGTGTAGCCATGTTTACGGGATCTTCATAAGTGATATCTTATGATAAGTTTCTTTTTCTGTGTGACTTATTTCACTTAGAATCATCGTACCTGAATCCACTCACTTTGCTGCTACTGGTCTTATGACATTGATTTCATGGCTGAGGGATATTCCATCGTACGTAAGTACCACAATGTTTTGAACCATTTTTATATTTCCTGGGATATTTAAGGTGTACCCAAGTTGAGGTTCTTGTAGTCAGTGCAGCCCTAAATTTGGAGGTGGCTCTTTCTTATTGATTTTCAGTTTTCCCAAGGTATATTCCCTAGACTGGAAGTGGCCTTGGCTCTGTAGCTCTGTTGTTTACTTGTTTTAGGGAACACAATGCACTCCTCCAGTGAGGCAGTTGGCAATTTACATCCCGCCCATCAGCATAACAAGGCTCCCAGTTCTCCAGGGCCTGTCTTGCCTTTCTGGTTTTTACACATTTTGTGGATGTCCCTTTTGACCGGTGGGAAGTGATACTTCTTTGTAGTGCAGATTTGCATTGCCCGCTTGCTTGCTTGGCCAAAAAGGGCGTATGCGTTTTCTCCTGAATATATTCAGGAGAAAACGCATACGCCCTTTTTGGCCAAGTGCACCATTGTCCAAGTTGTGCCCCTCTTCCTGTGCTTTACAGGCGATTCCAAGGTACCTCTTGAAATCTGTTTCCTGCTATTTTGCCTCGCTTTCAAGTCCACCTCGTTGACTTCCCTCAACAGATTTTTGGACGATAGTTGTCCTTTATCACTCTGCCAGTTTGTGAATTGCTGTGCCCCTGAGCTCCATTTCTCAAGTCGTTTTTTGTGAGCTGAACGCAAGTCCAAAATTTTGGATCATGTCCTATACTGGTTCCCGGTGGGTGGCTGAGACTTTGGTTAATTCTTCTTCCTGCCGGGAAATTAGAGTGACATGTGCCCGTCCAAATGCCTAACAGCTACTCTCTCATGGGTTCTCCCTCGTCCCTTCCATCCTCTGCCAAATTGGGAACCTGTGCAAACCAGGAGGTTAAAGGGCCTGTCTCTCCAAGTTGGGAGATTGATAGTAAGGCAGTTGGAAAGTCAAACTGGAGCACCAGGAGAGGGACTATTCGTTGAGTTTTAGAAACCTTTCGTATTCACAGTGTGTCCATTCTCTAGGTTTCCTGTACATGTTATAGCTGTAGTAATATTCCCTTGAACCTGGAGAGTTGGGACCCATGGAATGGGGGCCATGCATTATTGCTTGAAAGGGTCTGCATTTGCTCACCCAATCTCACCAATCATCTCAGTCCCAAGTGTCCAGCCTTATGCCACATCCAGCTGTCATTGTAGATAGGGTCTTTCCAGGTTTCCTCAGACACCCTGAAGGAATTGTAAAGAATTTCCCTGTTTTTTGGTTTTGCTTTTGAAATTCCTTTTTATAGTGGGTTTGAGCTGATTCTCGCTGCCATGTTTATGCCACTCTAGACACACTTGATTCCCTTATGGAGACATATCAATACATAGGTTTTAAGATTCTTACTAGTCAGATATATTCCTCTGTGGGAAATATGGGGTTTTGAGTCTCTTTCACTAAGGAAGGTGTCGGTCTTGTCAATTCCAAAGTTGGTTTTTGAAACGGTCCCTGTGCTTATATCAAACTCTGGTTTTATGCATCACCCCACCTCTCCTTCCCCTTTATGCAGGCATAAGAGTGTTTTCTAAATGTGAGACTCTGTTCTCTTTCCTAACTCAATTCACGTGTAGCCATGTTTACAGGATCTTCATAAGTGATATCTTATGATAAGTTTCTTTTTCTGTGTGACTTATTTCACTTAGAATCATCGTACCTGAATCCACTCACTTTGCTGCTACTGGTCTTATGACATTGATTTCATGGCTGAGGGATATTCCATCGTACGTAAGTACCACAATGTTTTGAACCATTTTTATATTTCCTGGGATATTTAAGGTGTACCCAAGTTGAGGTTCTTGTAGTCAGTGCAGCCCTAAATTTGGAGGTGGCTCTTTCTTATTGATTTTCAGTTTTCCCAAGGTATATTCCCTAGACTGGAAGTGGCCTTGGCTCTGTAGCTTTGTTGTTTACTTGTTTTAGGGAACACAATGCACTCCTCCAGTGAGGCAGTTGGCAATTTACATCCCGCCCATCAGCATAACAAGGCTCCCAGTTCTCCAGGGCCTGTCTTGCCTTTCTGGTTTTTACACATTTTGTGGATGTCCCTTTTGACCGGTGGGAAGTGATACTTCTTTGTAGTGCAGATTTGCATTGCCCGCTTGCTTGCTTGGCCAAAAAGGGCGTATGCGTTTTCTCCTGAATATATTCAGGAGAAAACGCATACGCCCTTTTTGGCCAAGTGCACCATTGTCCAAGTTGTTCCCCTCTTCCTGTGCTTTACAGGCGATTCCAAGGTACCTCTTGAAATCTGTTTCCTGCTATTTTGCCTCGCTTTCAAGTCCGCCTCGTTGACTTCCCTCAACAGATTTTTGGACGATAGTTGTCCTTTATCACTCTGCCAGTTTGTGAATTGCTGTGCCCCTGAGCTCCATTTCTCAACTCGTTTTTTGTGAGCTGAACGCAAGTCCAAAATTTTGGATCATGTCCTATACTGGTTCCCGGTGGGTGGCTGAGACTTTGGTTAATTCTTCTTCCTGTCGGGAAATTAGAGTGACATGTGCCCGTCCAAATGCCTAACAGCTACTCTCTCATGGGTTCTCCCTCGTCCCTTCCATCCTCTGCCAAATTGGGAACCTGTGCAAACCAGGAGGTTAAAGGGCCTGTCTCTCCAAGTTGGGAGATTGATAGTAAGGCAGTTGGAAAGTCAAACTGGAGCACCAGGAGAGGGACTATTCGTTGAGTTTTAGAAACCTTTCGTATTCACAGTGTGTCCATTCTCTAGGTTTCCTGTACATGTTATAGCTGTAGTAATATTCCCTTGAACCGGGAGAGTTGGGACCCATGGAATGGGGGCCATGCATTATTGCTTGAAAGGGTCTGCATTTGCTCACCCAATCTCACCAATCCTCTCAGTCCCAAGTGTCCAGCCTTATGCCACATCCAGCTGTCATTGTAGATAGGGTCTTTCCAGGTTTCCTCAGACACCCTGAAGGAATTGTAAAGAATTTCCCTGTTTTTTGGTTTTGCTTTTGAAATTCCTTTTTATAGTGGGTTTGAGCTGATTCTCGCTGCCATGTTTATGCCACTCTAGACACACTTGATTCCCTTATGGAAACATATCAATACATAGGTTTTAAGATTCTTACTAGTCAGATATATTCCTCTGTGGGAAATATGGGGTTTTGAGTCTCTTTCACTGAGGAAGGTGTCGGTCTTGTCAATTCCAAAGTTGGTTTTTGAAACGGTCCCTGTGCTTATATCAAACTCTGGTTTTATGCATCACCCCACCTCTCCTTCCCCTTTATGCAGGCATAAGAGTGTTTTCTAAATGTGAGACTCTGTTCTCTTTCCTAACTCAGTTCACGTGTAGCCATGTTTACAGGATCTTCATAAGTGATATCTTATGATAAGTTTCTTTTTCTGTGTGACTTATTTCACTTAGAATCATCGTACCTGAATCCACTCACTTTGCTGCTACTGGTCTTATGACATTGATTTCATGGCTGAGGGATATTCCATCGTACGTAAGTACCACAATGTTTTGAACCATTTTTATATTTCCTGGGATATTTAAGGTGTACCCAAGTTGAGGTTCTTGTAGTCAGTGCAGCCCTAAATTTGGAGGTGGCTCTTTCTTATTGATTTTCAGTTTTCCCCAGGTATATTCCCTAGACTGGAAGTGGCCTTGGCTCTGTAGCTCTGTTGTTTACTTGTTTTAGGGAACACAATGCACTCCTCCAGTGAGGCAGTTGGCAGTTTACATCCCGCCCATCAGCATAACAAGGCACCCAGTTCTCCAGGGCCTGTCTTGCCTTTCTGGTTTTTACACATTTTGTGGATGTCCCTTTTGACCGGTGGGAAGTGATACTTCTTTGTAGTGGAGATTTGCATTGCCCGCTTGCTTGCTTGGCCAAAAAGGGCGTATGCGTTTTCTCCTGAATATATTCAGGAGAAAACGCATACGCCCTTTTTGGCCAAGTGCACCATTGTCCAAGTTGTGCCCCTCTTCCTGTGCTTTACAGGCGATTCCAACGTACCTCTTGAAATCTGTTTCCTGCTATTTTGCCTCACTTTCAAGTCCGCCTCGTTGACTTCCCTCAACAGATTTTTGGACGATAGTTGTCCTTTATCACTCTGCCAGTTTGTGAATTGCTGTGCCCCTGAGCTCCATTTCTCAACTCGTTTTTTGTGAGCTGAACGCAAGTCCAAAATTTTGGATCATGTCCTATACTGGTTCCCGGTGGGTGGCTGAGACTTTGGTTAATTCTTCTTCCTGCCGGGAAATTAGAGTGACATGTGCCCATCCAAATGCCTAACAGCTACTCTCTCATGGGTTCACCCTCCTCCCTTCCATCCTCTGCCAAATTGGGAACCTGTGCAAACCAGGAGGTTAAAGGGCCTGTCTCTCCAAGTTGGGAGATTGATAGTAAGGCAGTTGGAAAGTCAAACTGGAGCACCAGGAGAGGGACTATTCGTTGAGTTTTAGAAACCTTTCGTATTCACAGTGTGTCCATTCTCTAGGTTTCCTGTACATGTTATAGCTGTAGTAATATTCCCTTGAACCTGGAGAGTTGGGACCCATGGAATGGGGGCCATGCATTATTGCTTGAAAGGGTCTGCATTTGCTCACCCAATCTCACCAATCCTCTCAGTCCCAAGTGTCCAGCCTTATGCCACATCCAGCTGTCATTGTAGATAGGGTCTTTCCAGGTTTCCTCAGACACCCTGAAGGAATTGTAAAGAATTTCCCTGTTTTTTGGTTTTGCTTTTGAAATTCCTTTTTATAGTGGGTTTGAGCTGATTCTCGCTGCCATGTTTATGCCACTCTAGACACACTTGATTCCCTTATGGAGACATATCAATACATAGGTTTTAAGATTCTTACTAGTCAGATATATTCCTCTGTGGGAAATATGGGGTTTTGAGTCTCTTTCACTGAGGAAGGTGTCGGTCTTGTCAATTCCAAAGTTGGTTTTTGAAACGGTCCCTGTGCTTATATCAAACTCTGGTTTTATGCATCACCCCACCTCTCCTTCCCCTTTATGCAGGCATAAGAGTGTTTTCTAAATGTGAGACTCTGTTCTCTTTCCTAACTCAATTCACGTGTAGCCATGTTTACAGGATCTTCATAAGTGATATCTTATGATAAGTTTCTTTTTCTGTGTGACTTATTTCACTTAGAATCATCGTACCTGAATCCACTCACTTTGCTGCTACTGGTCTTATGACATTGATTTCATGGCTGAGGGATATTCCATCGTACGTAAGTACCACAATGTTTTGAACCATTTTTATATTTCCTGGGATATTTAAGGTGTACCCAAGTTGAGGTTCTTGTAGTCAGTGCAGCCCTAAATTTGGAGGTGGCTCTTTCTTATTGATTTTCAGTTTTCCCAAGGTATATTCCCTAGACTGGAAGTGGCCTTGGCTCTGTAGCTCTGTTGTTTACTTGTTTTAGGGAACACAATGCACTCCTCCAGTGAGGCAGTTGGCAATTTACATCCCGCCCATCAGCATAACAAGGCTCCCAGTTCTCCAGGGCCTGTCTTGCCTTTCTGGTTTTTACACATTTTGTGGATGTCCCTTTTGACCGGTGGGAAGTGATACTTCTTTGTAGTGCAGATTTGCATTGCCCGCTTGCTTGCTTGGCCAAAAAGGGCGTATGCGTTTTCTCCTGAATATATTCAGGAGAAAACGCATACGCCCTTTTTGGCCAAGTGCACCATTGTCCAAGTTGTTCCCCTCTTCCTGTGCTTTACAGGCGATTCCAAGGTACCTCTTGAAATCTGTTTCCTGCTATTTTGCCTCGCTTTCAAGTCCGCCTCGTTGACTTCCCTCAACAGATTTTTGGACGATAGTTGTCCTTTATCACTCTGCCAGTTTGTGAATTGCTGTGCCCCTGAGCTCCATTTCTCAACTCGTTTTTTGTGAGCTGAACGCAAGTCCAAAATTTTGGATCATGTCCTATACTGGTTCCCGGTGGGTGGCTGAGACTTTGGTTAATTCTTCTTCCTGCCGGGAAATTAGAGTGACATGTGCCCGTCCAAATGCCTAACAGCTACTCTCTCATGGGTTCTCCCTCGTCCCTTCCATCCTCTGCCAAATTGGGAACCTGTGCAAACCAGGAGGTTAAAGGGCCTGTCTCTCCAAGTTGGGAGATTGATAGTAAGGCAGTTGGAAAGTCAAACTGGAGCACCAGGAGAGGGACTATTCGTTGAGTTTTAGAAACCTTTCGTATTCACAGTGTGTCCATTCTCTAGGTTTCCTGTACATGTTATAGCTGTAGTAATATTCCCTTGAACCGGGAGAGTTGGGACCCATGGAATGGGGGCCATGCATTATTGCTTGAAAGGGTCTGCATTTGCTCACCCAATCTCACCAATCCTCTCAGTCCCAAGTGTCCAGCCTTATGCCACATCCAGCTGTCATTGTAGATAGGGTCTTTCCAGGTTTCCTGAGACACCCTGAAGGAATTGTAAAGAATTTCCCTGTTTTTTGGTTTTGCTTTTGAAATTCCTTTTTATAGTGGGTTTGAGCTGATTCTCGCTGCCATGTTTATGCCACTCTAGACACACTTGATTCCCTTATGGAGACATATCAATACATAGGTTTTAAGATTCTTACTAGTCAGATATATTCCTCTGTGGGAAATATAGGGTTTTGAGTCTCTTTCACTGAGGAAGGTGTCGGTCTTGTCAATTCCAAAGTTGGTTTTTGAAACGGTCCCTGTGCTTATATCAAACTCTGGTTTTATGCATCACCCCACCTCTCCTTCCCCTTTATGCAGGCATAAGAGTGTTTTCTAAATGTGAGACTCTGTTCTCTTTCCTAACTCAATTCACGTGTAGCCAAGTTTACGGGATCTTCATAAGTGATATCTTATGATAAGTTTCTTTTTCTGTGTGACTTATTTCACTTAGAATCATCGTACCTGAATCCACTCACTTTGCTGCTACTGGTCTTATGACATTGATTTCATGGCTGAGGGATATTCCATCGTCCGTAAGTAACACAATGTTTTGAACCATTTTTATATTTCCTGGGATATTTAAGGTGTACCCAAGTTGAGGTTCTTGTAGTCAGTGCAGCCCTAAATTTGGAGGTGGCTCTTTCTTATTGATTTTCAGTTTTCCCAAGGTATATTCCCTAGACTGGAAGTGGCCTTGGCTCTGTAGCTCTGTTGTTTACTTGTTTTAGGGAACACAATGCACTCCTCCAGTGAGGCAGTTGGCAATTTACATCCCGCCCATCAGCATAACAAGGCTCCCAGTTCTCCAGGGCCTGTCTTGCCTTTCTGGTTTTTACACATTTTGTGGATGTCCCTTTTGACCGGTGGGAAGTGATACTTCTTTGTAGTGCAGATTTGCATTGCCCGCTTGCTTGCTTGGCCAAAAAGGGCGTATGCGTTTTCTCCTGAATATATTCAGGAGAAAACGCATACGCCCTTTTTGGCCAAGTGCACCATTGTCCAAGTTGTTCCCCTCTTCCTGTGCTTTACAGGCGATTCCAAGGTACCTCTTGAAATCTGTTTCCTGCTATTTTGCCTCGCTTTCAAGTCCGCCTCGTTGACTTCCCTCAACAGATTTTTGGACGATAGTTGTCCTTTATCACTCTGCCAGTTTGTGAATTGCTGTGCCCCTGAGCTCCATTTCTCAACTCGTTTTTTGTGAGCTGAACGCAAGTCCAAAATTTTGGATCATGTCCTATACTGGTTCCCGGTGGGTGGCTGAGACTTTGGTTAATTCTTCTTCCTGTCGGGAAATTAGAGTGACATGTGCCCGTCCAAATGCCTAACAGCTACTCTCTCATGGGTTCTCCCTCGTCCCTTCCATCCTCTGCCAAATTGGGAACCTGTGCAAACCAGGAGGTTAAAGGGCCTGTCTCTCCAAGTTGGGAGATTGATAGTAAGGCAGTTGGAAAGTCAAACTGGAGCACCAGGAGAGGGACTATTCGTTGAGTTTTAGAAACCTTTCGTATTCACAGTGTGTCCATTCTCTAGGTTTCCTGTACATGTTATAGCTGTAGTAATATTCCCTTGAACCGGGAGAGTTGGGACCCATGGAATGGGGGCCATGCATTATTGCTTGAAAGGGTCTGCATTTGCTCACCCAATCTCACCAATCCTCTCAGTCCCAAGTGTCCAGCCTTATGCCACATCCAGCTGTCATTGTAGATAGGGTCTTTCCAGGTTTCCTCAGACACCCTGAAGGAATTGTAAAGAATTTCCCTGTTTTTTGGTTTTGCTTTTGAAATTCCTTTTTATAGTGGGTTTGAGCTGATTCTCGCTGCCATGTTTATGCCACTCTAGACACACTTGATTCCCTTATGGAGACATATCAATACATAGGTTTTAAGATTCTTACTAGTCAGATATATTCCTCTGTGGGAAATATGGGGTTTTGAGTCTCTTTCACTGAGGAAGGTGTCGGTCTTGTCAATTCCAAAGTTGGTTTTTGGAACGGTCCCTGTGCTTATATCAAACTCTGGTTTTATGCATCACCCCACCTCTCCTTCCCCTTTATGCAGGCATAAGAGTGTTTTCTAAATGTGAGACTCTGTTCTCTTTCCTAACTCAGTTCACGTGTAGCCATGTTTACAGGATCTTCATAAGTGATATCTTATGATAAGTTTCTTTTTCTGTGTGACTTATTTCACTTAGAATCATCGTACCTGAATCCACTCACTTTGCTGCTACTGGTCTTATGACATTGATTTCATGGCTGAGGGATATTCCATCGTACGTAAGTACCACAATGTTTTGAACCATTTTTATATTTCCTGGGATATTTAAGGTGTACCCAAGTTGAGGTTCTTGTAGTCAGTGCAGCCCTAAATTTGGAGGTGGCTCTTTCTTATTGATTTTCAGTTTTCCCCAGGTATATTCCCTAGACTGGAAGTGGCCTTGGCTCTGTAGCTCTGTTGTTTACTTGTTTTAGGGAACACAATGCACTCCTCCAGTGAGGCAGTTGGCAGTTTACATCCCGCCCATCAGCATAACAAGGCACCCAGTTCTCCAGGGCCTGTCTTGCCTTTCTGGTTTTTACACATTTTGTGGATGTCCCTTTTGACCGGTGGGAAGTGATACTTCTTTGTAGTGCAGATTTGCATTGCCCGCTTGCTTGCTTGGCCAAAAAGGGCGTATGCGTTTTCTCCTGAATATATTCAGGAGAAAACGCATACGCCCTTTTTGGCCAAGTGCACCATTGTCCAAGTTGTGCCCCTCTTCCTGTGCTTTACAGGCGATTCCAACGTACCTCTTGAAATCTGTTTCCTGCTATTTTGCCTCACTTTCAAGTCCGCCTCGTTGACTTCCCTCAACAGATTTTTGGACGATAGTTGTCCTTTATCACTCTGCCAGTTTGTGAATTGCTGTGCCCCTGAGCTCCATTTCTCAACTCGTTTTTTGTGAGCTGAACGCAAGTCCAAAATTTTGGATCATGTCCTATACTGGTTCCCGGTGGGTGGCTGAGACTTTGGTTAATTCTTCTTCCTGCCGGGAAATTAGAGTGACATGTGCCCATCCAAATGCCTAACAGCTACTCTCTCATGGGTTCTCCCTCGTCCCTTCCATCCTCTGCCAAATTGGGAACCTGTGCAAACCAGGAGGTTAAAGGGCCTGTCTCTCCAAGTTGGGAGATTGATAGTAAGGCAGTTGGAAAGTCAAACTGGAGCACCAGGAGAGGGACTATTCGTTGAGTTTTAGAAACCTTTCGTATTCACAGTGTGTCCATTCTCTAGGTTTCCTGTACATGTTATAGCTGTAGTAATATTCCCTTGAACCTGGAGAGTTGGGACCCATGGAATGGGGGCCATGCATTATTGCTTGAAAGGGTCTGCATTTGCTCACCCAATCTCACCAATCCTCTCAGTCCCAAGTGTCCAGCCTTATGCCACATCCAGCTGTCATTGTAGATAGGGTCTTTCCAGGTTTCCTGAGACACCCTGAAGGAATTGTAAAGAATTTCCCTGTTTTTTGGTTTTGCTTTTGAAATTCCTTTTTATAGTGGGTTTGAGCTGATTCTCGCTGCCATGTTTATGCCACTCTAGACACACTTGATTCCCTTATGGAGACATATCAATACATAGGTTTTAAGATTCTTACTAGTCAGATATATTCCTCTGTGGGTAATATGGGGTTTTGAGTCTCTTTCACTGAGGAAGGTGTCGGTCTTGTCAATTCCAAAGTTGGTTTTTGAAACGGTCCCTGTGCTTATATCAAACTCTGGTTTTATGCATCACCCCACCTCTCCTTCCCCTTTATGCAGGCATAAGAGTGTTTTCTAAATGTGAGACTCTGTTCTCTTTCCTAACTCAATTCACGTGTAGCCATGTTTACGGGATCTTCATAAGTGATATCTTATGATAAGTTTCTTTTTCTGTGTGACTTATTTCACTTAGAATCATCGTACCTGAATCCACTCACTTTGCTGCTACTGGTCTTATGACATTGATTTCATGGCTGAGGGATATTCCATCGTACGTAAGTACCACAATGTTTTGAACCATTTTTATATTTCCTGGGATATTTAAGGTGTACCCAAGTTGAGGTTCTTGTAGTCAGTGCAGCCCTAAATTTGGAGGTGGCTCTTTCTTATTGATTTTCAGTTTTCCCAAGGTATATTCCCTAGACTGGAAGTGGCCTTGGCTCTGTAGCTCTGTTGTTTACTTGTTTTAGGGAACACAATGCACTCCTCCAGTGAGGCAGTTGGCAATTTACATCCCGCCCATCAGCATAACAAGGCTCCCAGTTCTCCAGGGCCTGTCTTGCCTTTCTGGTTTTTACACATTTTGTGGATGTCCCTTTTGACCGGTGGGAAGTGATACTTCTTTGTAGTGCAGATTTGCATTGCCCGCTTGCTTGCTTGGCCAAAAAGGGCGTATGCGTTTTCTCCTGAATATATTCAGGAGAAAACGCATACGCCCTTTTTGGCCAAGTGCACCATTGTCCAAGTTGTTCCCCTCTTCCTGTGCTTTACAGGCGATTCCAAGGTACCTCTTGAAATCTGTTTCCTGCTATTTTGCCTCGCTTTCAAGTCCGCCTCGTTGACTTCCCTCAACAGATTTTTGGACGATAGTTGTCCTTTATCACTCTGCCAGTTTGTGAATTGCTGTGCCCCTGAGCTCCATTTCTCAACTCGTTTTTTGTGAGCTGAATGCAAGTCCAAAATTTTGGATCATGTCCTATACTGGTTCCCGGTGGGTGGCTGAGACTTTGGTTAATTCTTCTTCCTGCCGGGAAATTAGAGTGACATGTGCCCGTCCAAATGCCTAACAGCTACTCTCTCATGGGTTCTCCCTCGTCCCTTCCATCCTCTGCCAAATTGGGAACCTGTGCAAACCAGGAGGTTAAAGGGCCTGTCTCTCCAAGTTGGGAGATTGATAGTAAGGCAGTTGGAAAGTCAAACTGGAGCACCAGGAGAGGGACTATTCGTTGAGTTTTAGAAACCTTTCGTATTCACAGTGTGTCCATTCTCTAGGTTTCCTGTACATGTTATAGCTGTAGTAATATTCCCTTGAACCTGGAGAGTTGGGACCCATGGAATGGGGGCCATGCATTATTGCTTGAAAGGGTCTGCATTCGCTCACCCAATCTCACCAATCCTCTCAATCCCAAGTGTCCAGCCTTATGCCACATCCAGCTGTCATTGTAGATAGGGTCTTTCCAGGTTTCCTCAGACACCCTGAAGGAATTGTAAAGAATTTCCCTGTTTTTTGGTTTTGCTTTTGAAATTCCTTTTTATAGTGGGTTTGAGCTGATTCTCGCTGCCATGTTTATGCCACTCTAGTCACACTTGATTCCCTTATGGAGACATATCAATACATAGGTTTTAAGATTCTTACTAGTCAGATATATTCCTCTGTGGGAAATATGGGGTTTTGAGTCTCTTTCACTGAGGAAGGTGTCGGTCTTGTCAATTCCAAAGTTGGTTTTTGAAACGGTCCCTGTGCTTATATCAAACTCTGGTTTTATGCATCACCCCACCTCTCCTTCCCCTTTATGCAGGCATAAGAGTGTTTTCTAAATGTGAGACTCTGTTCTCTTTCCTAACTCAATTCACGTGTAGCCATGTTTACGGGATCTTCATAAGTGATATCTTATGATAAGTTTCTTTTTCTGTGTGACTTATTTCACTTAGAATCATCGTACCTGAATCCACTCACTTTGCTGCTACTGGTCTTATGACATTGATTTCATGGCTGAGGGATATTCCATCGTACGTAAGTACCACAATGTTTTGAACCATTTTTATATTTCCTGGGATATTTAAGGTGTACCCAAGTTGAGGTTCTTGTAGTCAGTGCAGCCCTAAATTTGGAGGTGGCTCTTTCTTATTGATTTTCAGTTTTCCCAAGGTATATTCCCTAGACTGGAAGTGGCCTTGGCTCTGTAGCTCTGTTGTTTACTTGTTTTAGGGAACACAATGCACTCCTCCAGTGAGGCAGTTGGCAATTTACATCCCGCCCATCAGCATAAAAAGGCTCCCAGTTCTCCAGGGCCTGTCTTGCCTTTCTGGTTTTTACACATTTTGTGGATGTCCCTTTTGACCGGTGGGAAGTGATACTTCTTTGTAGTGCAGATTTGCATTGCCCGCTTGCTTGCTTGGCCAAAAAGGGCGTATGCGTTTTCTCCTGAATATATTCAGGAGAAAACGCATACGCCCTTTTTGGCCAAGTGCACCATTTTCCAAGTTGTTCCCCTCTTCCTGTGCTTTACAGGCGATTCCAAGTTACCTCTTGAAATCTGTTTCCTGCTATTTTGCCTCGCTTTCAAGTCCACCTCGTTGACTTCCCTCAACAGATTTTTGGACGATAGTTGTCCTTTATCACTCTGCCAGTTTGTGAATTGCTGTGCCCCTGAGCTCCATTTCTCAACTCGTTTTTTGTGAGCTGAACGCAAGTCCAAAATTTTGGATCATGTCCTATACTGGTTCCCGGTGGGTGGCTGAGACTTTGGTTAATTCTTCTTCCTGTCGGGAAATTAGAGTGACATGTGCCCGTCCAAATGCCTAACAGCTACTCTCTCATGGGTTCTCCCTCGTCCCTTCCATCCTCTGCCAAATTGGGAACCTGTGCAAACCAGGAGGTTAAAGGGCCTGTCTCTCCAAGTTGGGAGATTGATAGTAAGGCAGTTGGAAAGTCAAACTGGAGCACCAGGAGAGGGACTATTCGTTGAGTTTTAGAAACCTTTCGTATTCACAGTGTGTCCATTCTCTAGGTTTCCTGTACATGTTATAGCTGTAGTAATATTCCCTTGAACCGGGAGAGTTGGGACCCATGGAATGGGGGCCATGCATTATTGCTTGAAAGGGTCTGCATTTGCTCACCCAATCTCACCAATCCTCTCAGTCCCAAGTGTCCAGCCTTATGCCACATCCAGCTGTCATTGTAGATAGGGTCTTTCCAGGTTTCCTCAGACACCCTGAAGGAATTGTAAAGAATTTCCCTGTTTTTTGGTTTTGCTTTTGAAATTCCTTTTTATAGTGGGTTTAAGCTGATTCTCGCTGCCATGTTTATGCCACTCTAGACACACTTGATTCCCTTATGGAGACATATCAATACATAGGTTTTAAGATTCTTACTAGTCAGATATATTCCTCTGTGGGAAATATGGGGTTTTGAGTCTCTTTCACTGAGGAAGGTGTCGGTCTTGTCAGTTCCAAAGTTGGTTTTTGAAACGGTCCCTGTGCTTATATCAAACTCTGGTTTTATGCATCACCCCACCTCTCCTTCCCCTTTATGCAGGCATAAGAGTGTTTTCTAAATGTGAGACTCTGTTCTCTTTCCTAACTCAGTTCACGTGTAGCCATGTTTACAGGATCTTCATAAGTGATATCTTATGATAAGTTTCTTTTTCTGTGTGACTTATTTCACTTAGAATCATCGTACCTGAATCCACTCACTTTGCTGCTACTGGTCTTATGACATTGATTTCATGGCTGAGGGATATTCCATCGTACGTAAGTACCACAATGTTTTGAACCATTTTTATATTTCCTGGGATATTTAAGGTGTACCCAAGTTGAGGTTCTTGTAGTCAGTGCAGCCCTAAATTTGGAGGTGGCTCTTTCTTATTGATTTTCAGTTTTCCCCAGGTATATTCCCTAGACTGGAAGTGGCCTTGGCTCTGTAGCTCTGTTGTTTACTTGTTTTAGGGAACACAATGCACTCCTCCAGTGAGGCAGTTGGCAGTTTACATCCCGCCCATCAGCATAACAAGGCACCCAGTTCTCCAGGGCCTGTCTTGCCTTTCTGGTTTTTACACATTTTGTGGATGTCCCTTTTGACCGGTGGGAAGTGATACTTCTTTGTAGTGCAGATTTGCATTGCCCGCTTGCTTGCTTGGCCAAAAAGGGCGTATGCGTTTTCTCCTGAATATATTCAGGAGAAAACGCATACGCCGTTTTTGGCCAAGTGCACCATTGTCCAAGTTGTGCCCCTCTTCCTGTGCTTTACAAGCGATTCCAACGTACCTCTTGAAATCTGTTTCCTGCTATTTTGCCTCACTTTCAAGTCCGCCTCGTTGACTTCCCTCAACAGATTTTTGGACGATAGTTGTCCTTTATCACTCTGCCAGTTTGTGAATTGCTGTGCCCCTGAGCTCCATTTCTCAACTCGTTTTTTGTGAGCTGAACGCAAGTCCAAAATTTTGGATCATGTCCTATACTGGTTCCCGGTGGGTGGCTGAGACTTTGGTTAATTCTTCTTCCTGCCGGGAAATTAGAGTGACATGTGCCCGTCCAAATGCCTAACAGCTACTCTCTCATGGGTTCTCCCTCGTCCCTTCCATCCTCTGCCAAATTGGGAACCTGTGCAAACCAGGAGGTTAAAGGGCCTGTCTCTCCAAGTTGGGAGATTGATAGTAAGGCAGTTGGAAAGTCAAACTGGAGCACCAGGAGAGGGACTATTCGTTGAGTTTTAGAAACCTTTCGTATTCACAGTGTGTCCATTCTCTAGGTTTCCTGTACATGTTATAGCTGTAGTAATATTCCCTTGAACCTGGAGAGTTGGGACCCATGGAATGGGGGCCATGCATTATTGCTTGAAACGGTCTGCATTTGCTCACCCAATCTCACCAATCCTCTCAGTCCCAAGTGTCCAGCCTTATGCCACATCCAGCTGTCATTGTAGATAGGGTCTTTCCAGGTTTCCTCAGACACCCTGAAGGAATTGTAAAGAATTTCCCTGTTTTTTGGTTTTGCTTTTGAAATTCCTTTTTATAGTGGGTTTGAGCTGATTCTCGCTGCCATGTTTATGCCACTCTAGACACACTTGATTCCCTTATGGAGACATATCAATACATAGGTTTTAAGATTCTTACTAGTCAGATATATTCCTCTGTGGGAAATATGGGGTTTTGAGTCTCTTTCACTGAGGAAGGTGTCGATCTTGTCAATTCCAAAGTTGGTTTTTGAAACGGTCCCTGTGCTTATATCAAACTCTGGTTTTATGCATCACCCCACCTCTCCTTCCCCTTTATGCAGGCATAAGAGTGTTTTCTAAATGTGAGACTCTGTTCTCTTTCCTAACTCAATTCACGTGTAGCAATGTTTACGGGATCTTCATAAGTGATATCTTATGATAAGTTTCTTTTTCTGTGTGACTTATTTCACTTAGAATCATCGTACCTGAATCCACTCACTTTGCTGCTACTGGTCTTATGACATTGATTTCATGGCTGAGGGATATTCCATCGTACGTAAGTACCACAATGTTTTGAACCATTTTTATATTTCCTGGGATATTTAAGGTGGACCCAAGTTGAGGTTCTTGTAGCCAGTGCAGCCCTAAATTTGGAGGTGGCTCTTTCTTATTGATTTTCAGTTTTCCCAAGGTATATTCCCTAGACTGGAAGTGGCCTTGGCTCTGTAGCTCTGTTGTTTACTTGTTTTAGGGAACACAATGCACTCCTCCAGTGAGGCAGTTGGCAATTTACATCCCGCCCATCAGCATAACAAGGCTCCCTGTTCCCCAGGGCCTGTCTTGCCTTTCTGGTTTTTACACATATTGTGGATGTCCCTTTTGACCGGTGGGAAGTGATACTTCTTTGTAGTGCAGATTTGCATTGCCCGCTTGCTTGCTTGGCCAAAAAGGGCGTATGCGTTTTCTCCTGAATATATTCAGGAGAAAACGCATACGCCCTTTTTAGCCAAGTGCACCATTGTCCAAGTTGTGCCCCTCTTCCTGTGCTTTACAGGCGATTCCAACGTACCTCTTGAAATCTGTTTCCTGCTATTTTGCCTCACTTTCAAGTCCGCCTCGTTGACTTCCCTCAACAGATTTTTGGACGATAGTTGTCCTTTATCACTCTGCCAGTTTGTGAATTGCTGTGCCCCTGAGCTCCATTTCTCAACTCGTTTTTTGTGAGCTGAACGCAAGTCCAAAATTTTGGATCATGTCCTATACTGGTTCCCGGTGGGTGGCTGAGACTTTGGTTAATTCTTCTTCCTGCCGGGAAATTAGAGTGACATGTGCCCGTCCAAATGCCTAACAGCTACTCTCTCATGGGTTCTCCCTCGTCCCTTCCATCCTCTGCCAAATTGGGAACCTGTGCAAACCAGGAGGTTAAAGGGCCTGTCTCTCCAAGTTGGGAGATTGATAGTAAGGCAGTTGGAAAGTCAAACTGGAGCACCAGGAGAGGGACTATTCGTTGAGTTTTAGAAACCTTTCGTATTCACAGTGTGTCCATTCTCTAGGTTTCCTGTACATGTTATAGCTGTAGTAATATTCCCTTGAACCTGGAGAGTTGGGACCCATGGAATGGGGGCCATGCATTATTGCTTGAAAGGGTCTGCATTTGCTCACCCAATCTCACCAATCCTCTCAGTCCCAAGTGTCCAGCCTTATGCCACATCCAGCTGTCATTGTAGATAGGGTCTTTCCAGGTTTCCTCAGACACCCTGAAGGAATTGTAAAGAATTTCCCTGTTTTTTGGTTTTGCTTTTGAAATTCCTTTTTATAGTGGGTTTGAGCTGATTCTCGCTGCCATGTTTATGCCACTCTAGACACACTTGATTCCCTTATGGAGACATATCAATACATAGGTTTTAAGATTCTTACTAGTCAGATATATTCCTCTGTGGGAAATATGGGGTTTTGAGTCTCTTTCACTGAGGAAGGTGTAGGTCTTGTCTATTCCAAAGTTGGTTTTTGAAACGGTCCCTGTGCTTATATCAAACTCTGGTTTTATGCATCACCCCACCTCTCCTTCCCCTTTATGCAGGCATAAGAGTGTTTTCTAAATGTGAGACTCTGTTCTCTTTCCTAACTCAGTTCACGTGTAGCCATGTTTACAGGATCTTCATAAGTGATATCTTATGATAAGTTTCTTTTTCTGTGTGACTTATTTCACTTAGAATCATCGTACCTGAATCCACTCACTTTGCTGCTACTGGTCTTATGACATTGATTTCATGGCTGAGGGATATTCCATCGTACGTAAGTACCACAATGTTTTGAACCATTTTTATATTTCCTGGGATATTTAAGGTGTACCCAAGTTGAGGTTCTTGTAGTCAGTGCAGCCCTAAATTTGGAGGTGGCTCTTTCTTATTGATTTTCAGTTTTCCCAAGGTATATTCCCTAGACTGGAAGTGGCCTTGGCTCTGTAGCTCTGTTGTTTACTTGTTTTAGGGAACACAATGCACTCCTCCAGTGAGGCAGTTGGCAGTTTACATCCCGCCCATCAGCATAACAAGGCTCCCAGTTCTCCAGGGCCTGTCTTGCCTGTCTGGTTTTTACACATTTTGTGGATGTCCCTTTTGACCGGTGGGAAGTGATACTTCTTTGTAGTGCAGATTTGCATTGCCCGCTTGCTTGCTTGGCCAAAAAGGGCGTATGTGTTTTCTCCTGAATATATTCAGGAGAAAACGCATACGCCCTTTTTAGCCAAGTGCACCATTGTCCAAGTTGTGCCCCTCTTCCTGTGCTTTACAGGCGATTCCAACGTACCTCTTGAAATCTGTTTCCTGCTATTTTGCCTCACTTTCAAGTCCGCCTCGTTGACTTCCCTCAACAGATTTTTGGACGATAGTTGTCCTTTATCACTCTGCCAGTTTGTGAATTGCTGTGCCCCTGAGCTCCATTTCTCAACTCGTTTTTTGTGAGCTGAACGCAAGTCCAAAATTTTGGATCATGTCCTATACTGGTTCCCGGTGGGTGGCTGAGACTTTGGTTAATTCTTCTTCCTGCCGGGAAATTAGAGTGACATGTGCCCGTCCAAATGCCTAACAGCTACTCTCTCATGGGTTCTCCCTCGTCCCTTCCATCCTCTGCCAAATTGGGAACCTGTGCAAACCAGGAGGTTAAAGGGCCTGTCTCTCCAAGTTGGGAGATTGATAGTAAGGCAGTTGGAAAGTCAAACTGGAGCACCAGGAGAGGGACTATTCGTTGAGTTTTAGAAACCTTTCGTATTCACAGTGTGTCCATTCTCTAGGTTTCCTGTACATGTTATAGCTGTAGTAATATTCCCTTGAACCGGGAGAGTTGGGACCCATGGAATGGGGGCCATGCATTATTGCTTGAAAGGGTCTGCATTTGCTCACCCAATCTCACCAATCCTCTCAGTCCCAAGTGTCCAGCCTTATGCCACATCCAGCTGTCATTGTAGATAGGGTCTTTCCAGGTTTCCTCAGACACCCTGAAGGAATTGTAAAGAATTTCCCTGTTTTTTGGTTTTGCTTTTGAAATTCCTTTTTATAGTGGGTTTAAGCTGATTCTCGCTGCCATGTTTATGCCACTCTAGACACACTTGATTCCCTTATGGAGACATATCAATACATAGGTTTTAAGATTCTTACTAGTCAGATATATTCCTCTGTGGGAAATATGGGGTTTTGAGTCTCTTTCACTGAGGAAGGTGTCGGTCTTGTCAGTTCCAAAGTTGGTTTTTGAAACGGTCCCTGTGCTTATATCAAACTCTGGTTTTATGCATCACCCCACCTCTCCTTCCCCTTTATGCAGGCATAAGAGTGTTTTCTAAATGTGAGACTCTGTTCTCTTGCCTAACTCAGTTCACGTGTAGCCATGTTTACAGGATCTTCATAAGTGATATCTTATGATAAGTTTCTTTTTCTGTGTGACTTATTTCACTTAGAATCATCGTACCTGAATCCACTCACTTTGCTGCTACTGGTCTTATGACATTGATTTCATGGCTGAGGGATATTCCATCGTACGTAAGTACCACAATGTTTTGAACCATTTTTATATTTCCTGGGATATTTAAGGTGTACCCAAGTTGAGGTTCTTGTAGTCAGTGCAGCCCTAAATTTGGAGGTGGCTCTTTCTTATTGATTTTCAGTTTTCCCCAGGTATATTCCCTAGACTGGAAGTGGCCTTGGCTCTGTAGCTCTGTTGTTTACTTGTTTTAGGGAACACAATGCACTCCTCCAGTGAGGCAGTTGGCAGTTTACATCCCGCCCATCAGCATAACAAGGCACCCAGTTCTCCAGGGCCTGTCTTGCCTTTCTGGTTTTTACACATTTTGTGGATGTCCCTTTTGACCGGTGGGAAGTGATACTTCTTTGTAGTGCAGATTTGCATTGCCCGCTTGCTTGCTTGGCCAAAAAGGGCGTATGCGTTTTCTCCTGAATATATTCAGGAGAAAACGCATACGCCGTTTTTGGCCAAGTGCACCATTGTCCAAGTTGTGCCCCTCTTCCTGTGCTTTACAGGCGATTCCAACGTACCTCTTGAAATCTGTTTCCTGCTATTTTGCCTCACTTTCAAGTCCGCCTCGTTGACTTCCCTCAACAGATTTTTGGACGATAGTTGTCCTTTATCACTCTGCCAGTTTGTGAATTGCTGTGCCCCTGAGCTCCATTTCTCAACTCGTTTTTTGTGAGCTGAACGCAAGTCCAAAATTTTGGATCATGTCCTATACTGGTTCCCGGTGGGTGGCTGAGACTTTGGTTAATTCTTCTTCCTGCCGGGAAATTAGAGTGACATGTGCCCGTCCAAATGCCTAACAGCTACTCTCTCATGGGTTCTCCCTCGTCCCTTCCATCCTCTGCCAAATTGGGAACCTGTGCAAACCAGGAGGTTAAAGGGCCTGTCTCTCCAAGTTGGGAGATTGATAGTAAGGCAGTTGGAAAGTCAAACTGGAGCACCAGGAGAGGGACTATTCGTTGAGTTTTAGAAACCTTTCGTATTCACAGTGTGTCCATTCTCTAGGTTTCCTGTACATGTTATAGCTGTAGTAATATTCCCTTGAACCTGGAGAGTTGGGACCCATGGAATGGGGGCCATGCATTATTGCTTGAAACGGTCTGCATTTGCTCACCCAATCTCACCAATCCTCTCAGTCCCAAGTGTCCAGCCTTATGCCACATCCAGCTGTCATTGTAGATAGGGTCTTTCCAGGTTTCCTCAGACACCCTGAAGGAATTGTAAAGAATTTCCCTGTTTTTTGGTTTTGCTTTTGAAATTCCTTTTTATAGTGGGTTTGAGCTGATTCTCGCTGCCATGTTTATGCCACTCTAGACACACTTGATTCCCTTATGGAGACATATCAATACATAGGTTTTAAGATTCTTACTAGTCAGATATATTCCTCTGTGGGAAATATGGGGTTTTGAGTCTCTTTCACTGAGGAAGGTGTCGATCTTGTCAATTCCAAAGTTGGTTTTTGAAACGGTCCCTGTGCTTATATCAAACTCTGGTTTTATGCATCACCCCACCTCTCCTTCCCCTTTATGCAGGCATAAGAGTGTTTTCTAAATGTGAGACTCTGTTCTCTTTCCTAACTCAATTCACGTGTAGCAATGTTTACGGGATCTTCATAAGTGATATCTTATGATAAGTTTCTTTTTCTGTGTGACTTATTTCACTTAGAATCATCGTACCTGAATCCACTCACTTTGCTGCTACTGGTCTTATGACATTGATTTCATGGCTGAGGGATATTCCATCGTACGTAAGTACCACAATGTTTTGAACCATTTTTATATTTCCTGGGATATTTAAGGTGGACCCAAGTTGAGGTTCTTGTAGCCAGTGCAGCCCTAAATTTGGAGGTGGCTCTTTCTTATTGATTTTCAGTTTTCCCAAGGTATATTCCGTAGACTGGAAGTGGCCTTGGCTCTGTAGCTCTGTTGTTTACTTGTTTTAGGGAACACAATGCACTCCTCCAGTGAGGCAGTTGGCAATTTACATCCCGCCCATCAGCATAACAAGGCTCCCTGTTCTCCAGGGCCTGTCTTGCCTTTCTGGTTTTTACACATATTGTGGATGTCCCTTTTGACCGGTGGGAAGTGATACTTCTTTGTAGTGCAGATTTGCATTGCCCGCTTGCTTGCTTGGCCAAAAAGGGCGTATGCGTTTTCTCCTGAATATATTCAGGAGAAAACGCATACGCCCTTTTTAGCCAAGTGCACCATTGTCCAAGTTGTGCCCCTCTTCCTGTGCTTTACAGGCGATTCCAACGTACCTCTTGAAATCTGTTTCCTGCTATTTTGCCTCACTTTCAAGTCCGCCTCGTTGACTTCCCTCAACAGATTTTTGGACGATAGTTGTCCTTTATCACTCTGCCAGTTTGTGAATTGCTGTGCCCCTGAGCTCCATTTCTCAACTCGTTTTTTGTGAGCTGAACGCAAGTCCAAAATTTTGGATCATGTCCTATACTGGTTCCCGGTGGGTGGCTGAGACTTTGGTTAATTCTTCTTCCTGCCGGGAAATTAGAGTGACATGTGCCCGTCCAAATGCCTAACAGCTACTCTCTCATGGGTTCTCCCTCGTCCCTTCCATCCTCTGCCAAATTGGGAACCTGTGCAAACCAGGAGGTTAAAGGGCCTGTCTCTCCAAGTTGGGAGATTGATAGTAAGGCAGTTGGAAAGTCAAACTGGAGCACCAGGAGAGGGACTATTCGTTGAGTTTTAGAAACCTTT